>NC_043000.1:148672565-148737565 GCF_006345805.1 Octopus sinensis | reverse complement strand
AAGAGCAACCAAGCATCCTACTGTCTGGTAAGAGTGTAATCAATCAGTCTAGCACTGTCACCTGATTTGTAGGTTATCAGGTCGCTGGCTGACTTTCTGAAGTTAGTGTTACAGATCAATAGGTTATTTATATTGCTGAACTCCATGGAAGATACCAGGCTGCTGTCTGACAGGCCCATTGAAATCCCCAGCCATGAAGATGAGATCATTGTCACTCGTCTTTGAGGTAGCCTGCAGAAAACTCATAAACAGAGGGAGAGAAGGAGAGAACCAGAGAAACACCAAAATGTCTTATTGGGAAATATTAATACTCTGAAGTGAAGGGTAGCAGGTGAATTTTAGCATCCTGGTGTCTTGAAGTGAAGATTAACTAATCCACAATTTTGTCTTGTGTGGAGCATGAAAAACATAGGTGTGGAAGCACAATTGGTAACTGGGACAAAATGAATAATTTTTGATTCGTTATTTTCTCCCTACCTGTTTGAAATCATCACATTGCAAGTATTGCATCCTCATTTTGTAGCATTGCATCATCTTTGAGGGTAAAAATTGGTCAGCATAGTTCTTGTTGAAGTTTAGTGAGTTTGAAACAGGCTTGACCTTTATTCTCTAGAAAAACGCCAACGCCGTGGAGATCTCATTCTTGCCCCCAACATCATAAGCGGAAAGTGTAACCTCTCGAAAGAGCTGTTCTTCACTTCTGCTCCAGAGTGTCGGCTGCGGGGTCATTCTGAAAAGCTCTACCTGCGACAATTTCATCTCAATCGAAGGAGAGGGGCTTTCTCCGTCCGGGTTGCAGATCCGTGGAATAAGCTGCCAGACGAGATGGTGAAAATGCCGACGACTGCTCGGTTCAAAGTCTCCCTTGACCTCAAGTGACTTGAACTCTTTACATGAACACCACCCTGTACATAACTCCATGTCCCCCTACATGGCCTTGCTTTTTGCTTTTTGAGCCAAAAAATTAACTAACTATAAGAGATTTTCAACTTTGACCCAATTGTAATTGAGGTTGCTAATAAAATATCTGGATAATTTTTAGTGTTTAACAATCAATATTCATTTCTCTGTTGGATTCCAAGTCAATTTTCCCCCACACTAATGTCTAATTTGATCATTTTCAATTTTCAAAACAATAAAGTCTAAAATGGGGAAAAATGAGTTTTGACTTCAATAATTTCTTCTCTATCTGCAAGGTGTGTAAATATACTGGGAAAAGAATCACTTCAGCAGATCATGAAGAAGCTATAGAGAATATTTTATCATGAATTTTTAGATTTAGTTGAGTTGCATTGATTTCATATCATGTGCCATTTTTTCACGATCCTCTTTCAGTTGATGGAGATATCTTAAAATTCTTGTTGAATTTCTGATTCCTAAGAATGGATATTGATGTATATGAGTGTTTTCAAATATAATTCTAGGGTGCTAAATCAGTGAATTTACTTTATCTTGTCTTACTCATTTTGCCCAGCTAAATTTATCTTTTATATGTTCAAAGAGACAGGAGATAATTTTCTGAAATAATGTTCTGATGGGAATTATGTCAATTTTTCTTTCTTTTTTTTTTGTCTGGGGTGGTCATTATTTTCTTGTCTGTGAGTCAAAATAGCTTAATGGAAAAAGTTGTTCAATACCAATGCAAACATCAGGTGATAAATTTTTGTTTTTCTCTTAATTCATTTAATCTCGTATAGGAAAAAAAAAATATTTTAAAGAATGGAAAAAGAGAACAAACCAAAGTGGACCTCAACACACACACTTTAATCGTGAGTTACGATGAAGGGGATGGGATAAGAATTGGTTAAAATGCGAATTACTAGTATTTCAGAATGTAGAATACTCTAAAAGACGAAAAATAATGAAAAAAAAAAAAAATCATTTTAATCTTGGCAGCTATTGCGGAAGCACGATTAAGAGGTAGGAAGGAGGTGGCTGAGATATTTGGAAAAATATGGAGATTTACAATGTTTTTTTTTTTTTGTAGTGTTTTTGAAATGTTGAATACTAACGTCGAAAAATCTCGAAAAAAAAAAAAAAAAGATAAGAAGCCTAAGAAATCCCATTTTATTCGTGACAGCTTTTTTCAGAAAGTCCGTCGATGACAAAAAAAAAAAAAAAAGAAAACCTGTTCTTTCCATACTGATCAAATTTAATTTCTTTTATTATACAAAGCTTTCGAAAGTATTTCAGTCGAAGGCATTTTCATTTGTCTTCCACATAATAATATACGTTTTATATTATCTTTGTATTTTATAAGACGCATTTCTCTTTCACAGAACGCGCACGATGCGATTCCTTTTAGGAAACGCTTGTCTAGGGAATAGTTCTGAGCTTTGTCGTTTCTCATATAACGACATAATATTATAATATTTCGTGGAAGAGAGAGAAGAAGAAAAAAAAGAGAGAGAGAGGTCGTAATTTAAAAAAAAAATGACATTTGCTAAATAAAAGACTACAATAAGAATATCAAAGACGATGTTGCAAAGATGGTCTTCGTTTGACAGCTGGCGGATGAATATTTTTGTGGCTGTGCTGAGGTCATCTTGTCGGGCGTACATAATTTTTTTTTTTTTTGGCTGACAAGTCTTGATATCAGTTTTTTGTTCTTTTTATGAGGTAAAACTAATAGAAATTATTCCGTTATTATTATTATTTGGCAATCTTTCGTCTCTAGTAGACCTTTCCGTCGATTTCCGTAAATTTTTTTTTTTTTTACATATGGGCTTGCGGGAACTTTTGAAGTAATATACATACATATACACATACACCGAGTAAAAAATTTCAGTTATCTCTTTCTTTCACACATTACTCTGTCTCTTCACACACACACTAACAGAAGCACTTCACTTACACAACATACTGTCTGTCTCCCACACCCCATCAAACACACACACACACATGTACATCAATGCTTCCCATGCACGGTAACTTCAAAAGAACTTCCCTCGTCATACAATCGCTTTCTCTTAGTCTCTTTCGCTCTCATTACTTCAAAAGTTCCCGCAAGCCCATATGTAGAAAAAAAAATTTTTTTTACGGAAATCGACGGAAAGGTCTACTAGAGACGAAAGATTGCCCAGTTATTATTATTATTATTATTATAATTTTTTTAGGTGATGCTATGAAAGAATATTATTTTTTATTCTGTAGACATTTATCAGTGGCTGGAGGTTAAATAACAGAAAAGGAAATTTATCTTAGACCGAAATCTTTCACTAGACTAGGTGAGTCTCTGCAATGATATCACTGAAACGTTCGCAGTCGATCTTGAGTCTTTTCTGAAGTATCTCTCAAGCAAGTGCTCTTTTACCTTCTGATAAGCCCAGTCTTCATTGTCGCCTACAGTTGCTCAGTATTTTGATTGTGAGCGCCTTCCGTCACAAGGTCAACAGAATGTTGACTATGACAGAGTCGAAGCCACTACTTCCGTCAGTTTTATCGTACGCAGTTAACTGATCTGAACAAATCTCATCACTAGAGGAACGATTTTTTTGACGAAATTACAGGGTTGACATTACAGTTCTGTAGCCACCGCCCGCAAATTGCGATGTCAAAGATCCATGAACAAACAACTATTTCCTTATAGTTATATATCAGTGACTGACATGGCATCACACTTTCTCTGCAACCGTCGATCTTTTATGAGAGCCTTTGATTTTCAGCAAGCACCTTTCCTCGATTGAAGGTTCCTTTTCCAGATATGTTTCGCTAATTCCAAATACAAAGAACTGTGCATTTCAAGAGCATTGTCTCCAGGGTCTATTGGTTCATCTACATCAAACTTCTTCACACAAAGTCTACTCATATGCTTGAACAATTCTGACATGCTCTCGCTAGAAAAAAGCCAGGGTTGGCCTCTGTACTTCTTGTTGAGCGCTTGTTATTCCAGTACCACATGATTTGCAGGAGAGTTTTGACTCGGCTCATTTGATTTGGTCTTAAAAATTGACAGAATGCCCTTGGTTCACGAAAAATCTTGTTCAGTAACAAGCGGGGCGAAAAGATTGTATCCCTAGGATTCTCATCTCGTTTAACTCTGACTGCATTTGGGGGATAAGTTTTCTATTATTGGTCTGTGGTTGTTTAACTGTTTATTTTCTGTTATTTAACAATCGACTGACGAAATAAAATAAATGAACAGTTACTCATATCTTTATATATAAAAGTGAAGTTGTGTGCTGTCTGTCTCCTACGATTTAGATTCCTAACTACTCCCACATTTTGCGGTGCAGTGTAACCCAAACTGGGTATCTTATAGTTGTGATTCATATCGAGCCCTTCTGGGTATTAGCGCGCGTCTACGATGAGTCTACGATTTAAAAAAAAATTTACCATAATTTTTTTCCATTTTAATGTATTTTCTCGCTATTATATAAGGGAAGTAACTCTCTAAAAATGTCTACGATAAGTCAACGATTAAAAAAAAAATTTACCATCAATTTTTCTCCATTTTTAATGCATTTTTTGGCTATAACTCTCTAAAAATGCTTATATAGTTATTTCCCTTACAAACCCGAGCAACGCCGGGCGATACTGCTAGTAATTCATAAACTAATATAAAGAACTTCGCTTCACAAATAAAAAGAAAACGAACCCCTCACCATCCCCCTCCTCCCGGTAAGCTAACCGCAGCACAGCCACAAAACATAAATCCTTCCGCCGCCGACAAACAAACGGATTTTCGGATAGTAAATACTAAGATCCGAGGAAGGTAAATGGTCTTTCGAAAAGATTAGTCATTTTAAAGCTCAGTGCCAAAGGAGTAATATAACCACGAAGAACTTTCGAAGCCAAAACGTCAGAAGGTACAATGCAGGTGCGCATTTGTAGAGTAAAAGCCATTAAATTAATTCAATGAAAATCTTAACCAACAGGTATGAGTAAATAAAAACTTATTCCATCTTCCTGTTAACATTGGGACACCAATTGGGGTACTTAGTACCCACTATTGGGTTAGTGAGAGAGTTTCTATATTATGGTCGCTCCAATTGCTACAAATACCAAGTTTCTCTAAAATCAAACTTACCTTAAAAGCAGCCAAAAAACAGACAGGGTCATGGACATAACTAGTTTGGTGTCCCATTTCTTCAAAATCTTCCTGAAAATACATGTTTCCAATTAAATTTTGCAGTGATACATTTTCGATGGCATAGATTATGATTATGTTTAGGAAAAAAGTCGGGTGAGTTTTAGATCATTCTTCCTCACCTATTTCGACTTCGTTGCCACCAATTTCCTTAACTTTAGTACTTTTCGCATTTTTCTTTCCCAGATTTATATAATAATAATAATAACAATAATTTATTCTTTTTATTGGCCACAAGGGCTGACACACATGATTATAAAACATAAAGGGACAAAACAGGACGAAAGGTTACAAAGGGTTTTGTCCGTTTTTGAAAAATCCGTGTAAACAACAGTGTAACAATGAAAATATTTAACAACGAAAAACTCCCAAAAGGGGGGAAGCGTTACGAAAGGTTCCTGGTGGAAAAAAACCCCCATAAAAGCCAACGGGAGCCTAGTCAAAAAAGGGGTGTAGAGGGTCCCTTTTCTCCTTTTATATTACCTTTTTGAATCACAGGGGAAACCTGAGAACTGGTCCATTTATACTGGCCAGTCTCGCACAATTCACCCACCTTTCAAAAAACTTGCTATCGGACAGCAAATAATAATAATGAAATTATTGTATACAGTGCTCAAGTGCACCACAACTTGTCAGACAGTGCATATAAAGTACATGCAGTAATGTACAAATGTCTGGAAAGCGAACAATGTATGAGTCAGATACATAAAAATTACGTATTTATACTCTCTCTAAAATGTATTTCTGCGAAATCGCTTTTAATATTAGGTTGTCCCAAAAGTTCGTAAACACTTGCGAAAATTGAATTTTTACTCGCCAAGTACTAACAAAAACGACAAAAATTATTCCTCAAAATAAAGACCATTATTTTCCAAGACTTTCTACGAACTTTTGGGACAACCTTATAATATACATTTGGAAACAAATTCTTGGGTGGCCCCAAACTCTAGTTATGCCTGCATATATTGTCTCGCAAGATATTTTTGGAAAAAATCCAGAACGGTCTTGGCTTGATTCTGAGACTAAACAACAACATAACCTTTAAAAAGAATCTCTTTGACGCCAAAACACGGCGACATTCAACGAACGAAGAAAAAAACCGTTATTTTGCACGTTGACAATTGCCATTGCAATTTTAATAAGCAGCAATGAGTTAAGAAAGTTTAGCTTGGAATAAACAAACATTGAATTATAATTAGAATAATTTAAATTTGTCAAAGTAAGATCCTTTCCTTCCTTACTGTTCCTCCTTACTAAAAGATTCTAAAAACCTTTCGGAAATTTCCAGTTAAAATGTTATTGGAGTTGTAGAGTGAAAACTTTTTTTTAGTGGATAGAAGGCCTTCATTTGTTTATTGATTCCCAACCTCATGGGACAGGCGTTCAGTCCCATTGCGTAACACCTTGGTAAGTATCTTCTACTTACAGCCCCGGGCCAACAAAAGCCTTGTAGGTGGATTTGATGAATGAAAAACTGAAAGAAGCCTGTCGTGTGTGTGTGTGTGTGTATATTTATACATGGAGGTACTCCACTCCCCGCACTCGAAAACAGGTGTTGCTTTGTTTATATCACCTTAGGGTTTCGGCAAAAAGAGATCGATAGAATAAGTACCTGGTTTTAAACGAGTCGATTCGTTCAACTAAAATTATTCAAGGCGGTTCCCTAACATGGATGCAGTCCAGTGACTAAAACAAGTAAAAGGTACAAGATGAACGATTCATCATGTGTTTGCTATCTTTAATCTTTTACTTGTTTCAGTCATTGGACTGCAACCATGCTGGGGAACCGCCTTGGAGAATTTTAGTCGAACTAATCGACCACAGTACTGATTTTTTTTTCTTTTGTAGAACCTGGTACTTATTCTGTAGGTCAATTTTGTCGAACCGCTAGGTTATAGAGATGTAGACACATCAACACCGGGTGTCAAACGGTGGTAGGGGACAAATACAAAAAGACACACACACACACGTAGATATATATGTATATTATGTATTCCTTTATTCTTTTACTTGTTTCAGTCAATTGACTGCGGCCATGTTGGAGCACTGCCTTGAAGTGTTTTATTTGAACAGATCAACACTAGGACTCATTTCTTTTTCAAATTCTAGTACTTATTCTATCAGTCTCTTTGTCCGAACCACTAAATTACGGGGACGTAGACACACCAAGACTGGTTGTCAAGCGGTATGGGGGGGACAAACACAAACAGAAAAACACACATAGATCATCATCATCATCATCATTGTTTAACGTCCGCTTTCCATGCTGGCATGGGCTGAATGGTTTGACTGATGACTGGCAAGCCAGGAGGTTGCACCAGGCTCCACTCTGATCTAGCAAGGTTTCTACAGCTGGATGCCCTTCCTAACGCCAACCACTCTGTGAGTGTAGTGGGTGCTTTTTACATGCCACTGGCATCGACCACGTTTGAATGGGGCTTTTTATGTGCCACTGGCAGCGGAGTCAGTCAGGCGGCACTGGCATTGACCACACTCAGATGGTGCTTTTTACATGCCACTGGTATGGGAGCCAGTCAAGCAGCACTGGCATTGACCACGCTCAAACGGTGCTTTTTACATGCCACTGGCATGGGTGCCAGTCAGACAGCATTGGCATCAGCCATGACAACGATTTCACTTGACTCAACAGGTCTTCTCAAGCACAGCATATTGCTCAATGATTAGAGGGTACTTTTAAACAGGTCAGTTATGTGACACTGGCATCGGTCATGGCTACGATCTCACTTGGCTTGCCAGGTCTTCTCAAGCACAGCATATCTCCAAAGGTCTTGGTCACTTGTCATTGCCTCTGTGAAGCCCAATGTTTGAAGGCTGTGCTTCACCACCTCATCCCAGGTCTTCCACATGTTCCCTCCACTGTTAGGGTGTGACATTTCTTCACACAACTATCCTCATCCATACACAACATATGACCATACCAGCACAGTCATCTCTCTTGCACACCGCATCTGATGCTTCTTATGTCCAACTTTTCTCTCAGGGCGCTTACACTCTGTCATGTATGCACACTGACATTATACATCCAGCGGAGCATACCAACTTCAGACTGGTGGAATAAGTACTAGGCTTACAAAGAATAAGTCCTGGGGTCGATTTGTTTGACTAAAGGCAGTGCTCCAGCTGTCAAATGGTCAAATGACTGAAACAAAAGAATATATTGTGTGTGTGTATATATATGTGTGTATAAATATATATTATATATGTGTATATATATTTATATTATATATATGTATATATATATTATATATATATCACGTGATCACGTGATCGACCAGTCCATCAGATGTAGTTACACATCGCTGGTCACAATGCGTTCGCATTGTTTTAGCCTTCAAATGATGCCACCTCGCTGGCTAAGCGAGCAGGCCAACAGAAGAAAGAGTGATGAAAGAGTACAGCAGGGATCACCAACCCCTGCCGGAGCCTCGTGGAGCTTTTAGGTGTTTTCGCTCAATAAACACTCACAACGCCCGGTCTGGGAATCGAAACCGCGATTCTACAACCGCGAGTCCGCTGCCCTAACCATTGGGCTATTGCGCATCCACGCATTATATATATATATATACGAGAAAGAAGCAACAAGAATGGATTAGTTTTTAGTACAATTGTTTCATACAAAGACAGGCTTTATTAAAAGTTGCAAAAATTGCAGCAGATAAAAGTGTCCCGTACTCATCAGCTAAAATACATATGAGTTCTCCAAACATCTTAGTGGGTGAGGCTATACTCATGAAGTATTGGAGATAATTTCATTAAAGGCAGATTTAGGTTGCAAACAGATTTCCAAAGTTCTTTAATGATGATGCACAGTCTTATCACAGGTTCTTAAAAGCTTATTAGCTTCACAGAGAAGGTGAATTAATCCGTAGTGTAGATGTAAATTTCCAGAGATATGAGGAGGATGATACACAGACTTATCACAGGTTTTTAAAAGGGCAAAGAAGCTCATAGTATACATTGGTAGGCCATTAAACTAAACTCAATAGTTCGTTCATTTTTTTTTTTTAAGTTAAATTAAAATACATCGGTAGTAATAATTCTCACATCGACAATGCTCTTCTCAATATGTGTGATGTACCAGTTAAGACAATCTTTTGCACTTCTTGCAGGGATGGTAAGCCATATAATTTTCGGTTTTATTATTATTATTATTCATTAGAAATGGAGATACAATGGAGACATCTAGCCCTATGTGCTTAGCAAGAGTCAAGAAGTTTTGTTTTGCTTTTGGCCATAGCTTGTTTTATCTCATCTTTGAAAACTGTACATGAATGATCATTTATTTTAAAAATGGTGATAAAAAGATTTAATTGGTTAAAAAAATAAAAAAAAAAACCCCCACAAAACAGTTTTAAAAAGTCGACAAAAAGCTGTTTTTGTGTAAAGAAATATATAGTGGCTGTGTGGTAAGTAGCTTGTTTACCAACCACATGGTTCCGGGTTCAGTCCCACTGCGTGGCACCTTGGGCAAGTGTCTTCTATAGCCTCGGGCCAACCAAAGCCTTGTGAGTGGATTTGGTAGATGGAAACTGAAAGAAGCCCGTCGTATATATGTATATATATATATATATATATATATATATATATATATATATATGCGTGTGTGTGTGTGTGTCTGTGTTTGTCCCTGTAGCATTGCTTGACAATCGATGCTGGTGTGTTTATGTCCCCGTTACTTAGTGGTTCGGCAAAAGAGATCGATAGAATAAGTACTGGGCTTACAAAAGAATAAGTCCCGGGGTTGAGTTGCCCGATTAAAGGTGGTGCTCCAGCATGGCCGCAGTCAAATGACTGAAACAAGTAAAAGAGTAACATATACATTGCAAGGTGAGGACCATAACTCATGGTCAAAAATTGGCTAGCAGACTGAAACTTGAGGTTTCAAATTCTTTGCTGGACTTCTTGTTACAAAGGTAAAATATGGACAGCAAAAGAATTTCAGAAAGATGTGGCTATATTGATATGTTGAAACTGGAAATAGGCATACCAAAAAAGACAAAAATTAACCTGAGTATTGGCAGGCAGTGGC
Source organism: Octopus sinensis (assembly GCF_006345805.1). Lineage (NCBI taxonomy): Eukaryota > Metazoa > Mollusca > Cephalopoda > Octopoda > Octopodidae > Octopus > Octopus sinensis. The sequence goes on along the minus strand of NC_043000.1, from coordinate 148,727,426 downwards.
AACTCTGGAAATTGGCCACTCTGAGTTTCATAATCTGTGAAAATTAAGCATTACTACGTTTAATGAATGAAAATATATTAATTTCCTTTTCTGTTCTGTATTTTTAAAAAATAATTTTAATGTAATTGTTTCCCTTTTATTAATAGTTATTGCCATACTAATTATGGCAGTTTATAAATATAAGACTAAAGCTGTCGCTGATTAGCTCCAAGAGGCCATCGCCTCTAGCTAGCTATATGACACACGAACCTGCATCCATTACAACCTTCGAACAGGGGAGGTCAGCCGCTTCACCTTGCTAGTCAGACATCTGCAGACATGTTTCAGGGTTGTTGCCCTTTATCAATGCAGCGTATTCAGAACCAGCAGGTGTCGCTACTGACCGTCTGTTCAAAGATTTTATTTACCTAGTTACAGTGGAATACATCCACTTGTTTTCAATAATAGAAATATTAAAATTACTAAGTCTCTCTAAAGGAGATTACGGCAGCGTTACTGGATATTAATAGGTTCGTGTGTCATATAGCTAGCTAGAGGCGATGGCCTCTTGGAGCTAATCAGCGACAGCTTTAGTCTTATATTTATAGACTGCCATATTAGTATGGCGATAACTATTAATATCCAGTAACGCTGCCATAATCTCCTTTAGAGAGACTTAGTAATTCTAATATTTCTATTGTTTCCCTTTTGTTTATTTTAAAATGTTTATTTTTTTTTCCAGCTATGCAACAGTCCATTCTCATAATTCTAATGCTGCAATATGCTACTCTTGTAGGGCTGTCAATTATAGTTGGTGGACCTTATTATGCATTACTTGGTTTGGTAACTGGTAAGGAACATTATCCATTTATAATTTTATGCACACACATACGCACATACTCACACATATGTGGAGGCGCAATGGCCCAGTGGTTAGGGCAGCGGACTCGCGGTCATAGGATCGCGGTTTCGATTCCCAGACCGGGCGTTGTGAGTGTTTATTGAGCAAAAACACCTAAAAGCTCCACGAGGCTCCGGCAGGGGATGGTGGTGATCCCTGCTGTACTCTTTCACCACAACTTTCTCTCACTCTTACTTCCTGTTTCTGTTGTACCTGTACTTCAAAGGGCCGGCCTTGTCACTCTCTGTGTCACGCTGAATATCCCCGAGAACTACGTTAAGGGTACGCGTGTCTGTGGAGTGCTCAGCCACTTACACATTAATTTCACGAGCAGGCTGTTCCGTTGATTCGGATCAACCGGAACCCTCGTCGTCGTAACCGACGGAGTGCTTCCGTACTCACACATATATGTATGTGTGTTTATAGTGTATATATTGGGTTGTCCGGGAAGTTCATGCTGATTTTTAAAAGAAAGAAAAAGGTCAACAATTACTTGCCATTACATTTTTAATTAACCAAATATGAACCATTTTGTTGCACAATGTGTCTCCATCTTTCCTTTAACTTGAAAATACCCTCTTCCCAGAATCGAGGTGGTTTCATAGCAAAGAATTCATCAAGGTATCTTTTTACGTCATCCAAGGAATTGAAATTTTTACCATTAAGACAACTCTGCAGAGATCTGAATAAGTCCAAAGGAGCAATATCTGGTGAATATGGAGTGGGTTAACACATCCCAGCCGAGCTGCAGCAATTTTTGTCTGGTTCCCAAAGCATCAAGTGCCGAAAATGAACTTTCGTATCTTCCATTTTAAAGGGTTACAGAATTAACACAGGTTATAGGAACATAAACCTTCTTTCATGAAAAGATAGCTTAAACTGTGCTCTAAATGGAGGTATAGTCAAATCCTATTTTATGGACTCGACTATGTTCTAAAATAAGTCGAAAGTTAAGCTACTATAAATCGGCATGAACATTCTGGACAACCCAATAGTTACAGCTGAAAAGTTCTAAACAGTACTCAATGTCTAGGGGAAGAGTTGTTTATGATTATTGTAGTTGGCACCTTGCTTCTCATTTTTCAAATTTCATGATCCTGACCATCACACTGGATATGAAAAGGAGTACAGGTGATCTCTTGTTAAGAATATGTAGGTAAGAGTATCAAAAAGCAGTAGATCATTTGTGGAAAAGGAAAGAGAAAGAAAGGTAAAGAAAAGAGAGAAAAATCATGCCTTTTCTAACAATTTTGGGTTGTGGCTGGAGGGGACGTTATTCATATTTATATGCTGGTTGGCCTTTATAATGTGTGATTAAAATGTTTATATCAGTTTTATTGCAAAGAATGAGCAAATTAATTATGTTAAAAATACAGTTAAATTTATAAGAAAAAACAAGCCTAGTCAATTATATCAACACTATTATTATTTATGCTTTATTTTATTGATATAATAGAGATGAAAGATAAATGTAGCATTGACAACCTTTCTTCAGAAACTGGTAATTAAAACTAATTATTATAAATGATCTAGTTTTTATTGAATCATTTATGCTAATTTACTTAGCCGCATTCTTTTTATAATTTTTTACAATTTTTGCGTTATATATCATATTACAATATTGGTTTCAAATTTTGGCACAAGGCCAGCAATTTTAGAGGAAAGGGATAGTCAGTTATATCAACACCAGCAGTCAACTAGTACTTATTTTATTGACTCTGAAAGGAAGTAAGACAAAGTCGACCTTTGTAGAATTTGAACTCAGAATGTAAATGATCAGAGAAATGCATCTAAGCATTTTGTCCAATGTGTTAATGATTTTGTCCATTTGCCACCTTATGTTAGAATATTAAATGCTCTATATTAGTTTGTTAAGGTATCACCAATATCTTCGTCTTTATTGAATGATTGAAAGGAAAGGATGCATGACTTAATGAAAAGAAAGTGATTTTTCTCTTCAGTAATCCAATAAAGGATTTTTCTCTTCAGTAACCCACTAAAGGATTGAGGTTCAGATCTGCAGCTTAAAGAAACATTTATCAATTGTACAATATTTTCATTCACTATTAGGTGCATATCTTACAGCTAAATAAGCCAAAATGCTTACCAAATAGTTAATCTAAAAAGAAAATTGTTTGCTCATGTTTTAATTAAGGATTAAAAAATATGCTTGATATGATGTTATAACAATAACACAAATGAGTTTTTTTTTTATGAACCACTTATTTATATTTATTCTCTTTTACAGGTTTTTTATATGTTTGTTATCTAGCATGGAAATATTCTCCTAATTAAAGAATTATAAGAATTGCTGTAATGTATCAAATTTTACAGAATTAATGCTATCAAAGATTGAACATCACTCTATTTTATAACTATTTTTCGTCTTTACTGACATGGATATTGATTGTCTGTACAAACTAAAACAAAAAGAGCATTAATTCTGAAACAAGTGTTCCACATCAGGACACTTCCTTAACAATAGCCACTATGTGACCTACTTTTCAACATACATCAACGAATGTTTGAGCTCCTCATCCTGGCCATACACACAAAAGAAAAACAAAATTAATATTTTAAAAATTGAACTGTTAAATATTTAAAAAAAATGATATAACAATTAAAATTGCTTATTGATGTCTTCCATCTCTTGTCATACTTTCAGAAAACTGCTTGTAAAAAGTTTAAGGCAAGTAAAATAAGCTTGGATTGTGAACACAACTTAGTGTTACACTATAGTTTTTGATATGGTTTAACCCTTTAGCATTCAGATTATTCTGTCAAATGTAAAGTTTATGTATTCACACTATGTAAAATTAATCCTGCATCATTTCATGGCTTTGAGATTTCAATGATGTGTTTTGTTTATTTTTAAAATGACACAATAAGATAGCTATGAATGACCATATCTGACTAGTTTGAACATAAAAAAGGTAGAATGTTTTGGCCGGATATGGCCAGTTTAAACAATAAAGGGTTAAACCTTATTTATCATCAGTAACAATAAAATGCTTAAAGATATTAATTTTACTGACTTTCATCAGGCAATGCACATAACGTCCATACCTTATTTACAATAACCACCATGTTGGTTGGTCGTGTTTTGTGCAGCAAAAAATAGATGAGTTGGTTATATGAAACATTGACATTCATGAATTTGGTGAAAAATAAAAGATTACAATGACTAAAAAACCAAAAAGAAATTAATGTTGTATAAGAATTAGCATTTTTTTCTCTCTATTTGTTCATAGCAAGTTTCTTGTCTCTTTTTCTTTTCGGAATCAGTTCAAGGTAAGTTCAAGGAAATTCTGCTTTCCTAATTCTTTTCTGTTTGTTTACTGTATCAGATTGAAGACAAGGTTATGGTTAATTCCATAAAATAATTATTTGAAGGGAATTAAAACATGAAATATTTACTGAATTCTAACACTTTTTTCAGAATCAATTTTTAAAATTTTCTAATGCTTTTATTGTCTAAATGCTTCTTTCTCTTTATATATATTTCTGCTTTCTTTTAAATATTTTCCTTATTTTCCCTCCTCCACATACAATTGCATGCTCAGGGCTATTTTAGGAAGCTGTAAGCTATAAGGCCCTTTTAAAGACCCCATTTGGCATTTATTAAAGAATAAAGAAAATATGATAAAAGTTGATATTGAAGCATAATTATAAAATGATGGAAACCTACATATTTGTGGAAATAATTTGTTAATGTTAATTGCTGTTAATTAACCTAGAAACTGTAGTGAATGGAATGAAAACAATTCTGAAATTTTGAGAGGTTCATTCAGCTGTAGCTTATTTAGCTTATACCTAAATGCAATCCTAATTTGTTGCTTATTTTGGTTCAGTACTTTTCAAGTACACTTATGATCAAATGTGAAGGAATATGCCTTGTGGAAATGTGTCTCTTATCTGTTTAACTAATCTGATTGGTCAGGAAATAACTAGTATGAAATACTCCTTTTTGGTGTTGACTTGTAAAAACTGTGCATTCAGCATTTTTCACCAATGCACTTTGATGGTTGAATCTCACGTATGTAATATTGAGTTGAAATACTTCAATCAGTTGAGATCATCTAAAGAATTAGAAGACAAAATTCTCTCTCCAGTGGTGTTTAAAGTCTAAGAACAAGCTCTAATAACAACTGCTGATAGAAATACTAGACAATGCAAATTCATTTGGTCTTTAAAACCAACTGCACATCATTCTGCTACTTTCTGATCTGGGATGGAAGCACTCCATCGGTTATGACGACGAGGGTTCCGGTTGATCCGATCAACGGAACAGCCTGCTCATGAAATTAACGTGTAAGTGGCTGAGCACTCCACAGACACGTGTACCCTTAATGTAGTTCTCGGGGATATTCAGCATGACACAGAGAGTGACAAGGCTGGCCCTTTGAAATACGGGTACAACAGGAACAGGAAGTAAGAGTGAGAGAAAGTTGTGGTGAAAGAGTACAGCAGGGATCACCACCATCCCCTGCCGGAGCCTCGTGGAGCTTTAGGTGTTTTCGCTCAATAAACACTCACAACGCCTGGTCTGGGAATCGAAACCGCTATCCTATGACCACGAGTCTGCTGCCCTAACCACTGGGCCATTGCGCCTCCACCACTTTCTGATCTATTCTCCTTCTTGAACCACTCCTACATCTCTCACCTTATCCCTTTCCATTCTGGTATTTCTCCTCAATTGCACCTTCACCCTTGTTCATCACTCACTAAATTTACCCACTCCTATTTTTAACCACTTCTTACTCCCACTTACACTCTTAGGAAAGTATCTACTCTCCTTCTCTCTCATGATCCACTGTCTGTATCCTCTCTTACATTTTCCTTGTACCTTGAGATTTTGCTCTGGCATTCCATCCTTTCTTTCTTTTTTTTCTCCTCAGCTACTTCCACCCACCCCTGTGTATAAATTGGAACAGCCAAGTATCTCCTCTATAGCTAGATACCTATGCTTGTCTCTTATCATACTTCAGCCTTTCAACATCTGGTATAAAGCCATCTTCACCTTTTAAATACTCCCCATTTAGTAGTGGGAACATTTTCCTTTCTTCCCTCATTTCTTTTCTGTCTTACAAGTTATTTGGCAACCTCACTAGTGCCAATGGCATGATAAACACACTCAGTATACACTCTAAAGTGGTTGGCATTTGGAAGGGCATTCAGCAGTGGAAACCGTCCCAAAACTGACATTGGAGCTTAATGCTGTCTTGCTGCTTGTCAGATTCTGTGTAACCATCCAACCCACACCAGCATGGAAAATGGACATTAAATGATGATGATGGTGTTTGATCATATTAGACCTCCTCAGGCAAGATTACAAGTGTGATCAACATCATCATTATCACCATCTTTTAATGTCCATCTTTCATGCTGGCATGAGTTGGGCAGTTGAAGAAAATCTGACAGATACAAAGACTGCATTGTACTATAATGGCTGCTTTGGCAAAGTTTCTACAGCTGAATGCTCTTCTTAATGCCAGCCACTTTACAGAGTGTACTGGGTGCTTTTTTAGGTCATCAACAGTGGTGGGGTCATCAAGTAACTCACATGACTAGATTCTCTTTGACTGAGTGAGGCTACAATAGAGGAAGATGGTTTTATTCTAGGACAGGAATGGGGAACCTTTTTGTGCATAAAGGCCACTCTACAATTCATTATCCCTCATGGAGGCCGCATTGAACAAATTCTTTTTTTTAGTTATTTTATTATCCCCTAAGTAATTTATTAGTAATCTAATAAAAGAAAGATAGATGTGTAGAAATCGTAAGCATGACTTTTCAAATATTTTATTTAAGTAAGTAGGTACATTGTATACAAGTAATAAGTTAATGAACAATGATCCTATAAAAAAGACAGCTTATGAACATTGAAAACATTTTCAAATATTTAGTTTAGGCAAGTAGGTAATTTTTATACAAATTAATGACTCCTTTGAATTTGCTTTTTTGAGAAAGCATTTTGATATCAGGCTCTAACATAGGGGTTCTTAGTTTCAATTGGTCTTCCAAATGCTCATCTGTCAATTGCATTCTCAGCAAATTCTTGATTTGTGTCAAGTACGAGAATGTGGATTCACAACAGTATGTTGAAGAGAAGCAGGAAACTAGTTGGCATGCATGTTCGTGAAGACAAGGATATTCTACTGCATTTTTCCAAATTTCAATGTGATTTTCCCTCTTGTCGAACAGCTTCAGACATTTCAATCATGTCCATTTGTAACTCTTCAGGTGCCTGTGATACATCAACTGAGTGAGGCTGAAAAGTAAGTTTCAGAGTGATGTTATGCTTTTCAAAATCACTGAATTTCTTATTATATTCTTCTATTAATGAGTCTAAAACTGAATTGTAATCTTCAAAAGATTCATAGATATCTTCTTCATTTTCACTCATTTCCTTTGTAAGCTGAGGAAGGTGTTCTGGAAGTTTTTATTGAGCCAAAAGGGATTTGAAAGGGGACAATTTTTTTCTAAATGCCCAAATTTTTTGCCACATATCATAAATACATTTTTTCTTGCCTTGCAACGAAATGTGTAACTCATTTTGTTTTGATATCACATCACATAAAAATGCGACATCTCTATAAAAATTGGATCTAATAAATCACAATGTTTTCTTTGAAAAAATAAATTATTTGTTTTGGTAAAGACAATATTTTGACCAATACTTTCCCTTGTGACAACCAGCGTACTTTTGAATGATAAGGCAAATCCACATTAATTACTTCGTCATCCATCGTCAGCATGTTTCGAAATTGACAATGCTTCAGGGTATTTGCTCGAATATAGTTTACAATACTTATAACCTTCTGCAAAGTGTCATTTAAAATGACAGATTTTGCAGAGATTTCACTGATGTAAAATACAACAAAAAGAAATCAGTACATTTGGTTCTTTGGTTACTCTTTTAAGATATGCAATAAATCCTTCATTTTCAGCCATAGCTGGAGCACCATCCGTGCACACACTTACCAAATTAGTAAAATTTAGTCCTACTTTATGACATTGCTCTTTGAAGTTGTTAAAAATATCTATCCCTCACGTCCTTCCTTTAAGGGTACCTTAAGCAAATAATTCTCCATATAACTGAAAATTATCAGTTATACCACGTATAAAATACAATACTTGTGCTGAATCTGAGAAATCTGTTGATTCATCCAAAGCTACTAAGGAATATACATTTTTTTTGGATTATATTTTTCAATTGCTCTGTTACATTACAGGCCAATTCAGGCTGTCGATCTGTATCAGTCCTTTTTGAAAGAGACACCTCTTTATATTTGTTAAATTTATCGGGATCTATACATCCTCCCACTTCTAAAATACATTCCTTTATGAGTTCTGCATCGCTGAATGGCTACCTTTTTTTTTTCCCAAGTAAATATGTAACTTTACAGCTGGCTTCTGTCATAGCATCCCCTTGATGCAACACAGATTGGAGGAATTGTCTTCGGTTTTGTTTTTCATCTTTCAATTTCTGCAATGCTATCTTTTGAGACTCACCCTCTAATTTGGCATATTTATTGTCTTTATGAAGAGCATAATGTTGCTGTGCATTGAATTTCTTAACCATTATAATTGTGGCATCTCAAAACAAGCAAGATATTTTGCCGCTACTATTTACTAAAAAAATATTGTAATTCCCATTCTTCATAGAAGATCCTGTTTTCTTTCTTCAAAGTTCGTTTTAATTTTTTTAACATAATTATGGGTTAAAAAGAAATGTATTTATTTTGAAAAACCATAAAAAAACAAAAGTTTAATAATGAATTAGTGAAGCCGGCTGCACACTGACCCTAATAAAACAGTCTTAGACAAGACATGATAAACTTGCATCCAAAATCATGTTTTTGGTTGTGACTTTAGCAATTGTTACTACCATTTGAGACTGAACAACATCTAGATTAGCTATAATTTTTTTTCTGTAATTAGCACTATTATTTATCATTACCTAATTATTGCAGAAATAATGTCAAATATCTATGGTTTCCAATCTCACAAAATAATGACAGTTGTTGAAGTTATAACCAAGAATCCGAGACATGGTTTCAGATGCTGATTGATAGTGTCTTGTCTAAGACCGTTTTGTCTGAAGCAATGTGCAGCCGGCTTAACAGAGTAGCACTGAATATGATCACTGTATCACTTATCCAGTCTCAATGATAAAAAGCAAGTCTGTAAAACTAATGCATGCTCCGATGGACTTATAGCTTCAAATAAGGCTATAACTAACTCAGTCTCACAAAACAAGTCAGAAGTTGGCCATGACTACACAATTACTAAGAAAAGTACATAGCACAGATCACAATGAAAAGGTGGATGAGACAGGAACTCTTTGTGTAACATACATGAAGTTACTTACTCCCACTTGGCTGGTGTAACTGACAAGGAAATATTACCTTTATATACTTGTTGCTTTGAGTTTAAATTCATTGTGTTCAAAGAAAAATGCTTCGAATCTCTGGGAGTGACATCCTACAGAAAAGAAAATACTTCAGCAAACACCAGATTACTGTGTTCAGATTTTAAGGCTGGCCAGTGGGATAAATGTGCTTTGGTGCTCCAGCTTGTGCACCCACCATCTGAATCTATAAATGTACACATTCACAAATACACAGACCCAGACAAACAAACTCACATGTGCAACAGCTCCTGAGCTACAGACATCTGTATGTGCTCCTAATAAATGCACAATAATGAGATTAGTAGTAATAATAACGATCCTTTCTTCTATAGGCACAAGGCCTGAAGTTTTGGGAGAGGAGGATAATTGATTATATTGACCTCAATGCTCAACTTGTACTTGAAAGACAAAGTTGACCTCAGCAGAATCTGAACTCTAGATACAAAGCAAAACGAAAAGATGCTAAGCATTTTGTCTGGCATGCTAAAGGAGTGAAGTTAATGAAAGGCTCTTTTGTTATTCCATTCAAATATATTAGTGACAAACCCATGTTATAGTGGTTTCACCACTTGTTATAGTAGTAATAATAACAGTTATAATAGTTATGAAAATCACAATAACACAAAATGGATACATAGAATGACACAACAAAAAGGTTTATGACCACGTACTGTGAGACATGTGGAGGGTATTGCAGAAGTTTGGGATTAATAGTCAACTTCTGGTTGTTGTGAAGTCCCTTTATGAATTTCCAGGTGTTTGTGTTCAGGTAAATATCTATGTTTGAAGTGTCACCAATAGTCAGCACAAAACTGTCATTAACATTCTGAACACCTATATGTCATAACAGGTAATATACTGTTCAGGAAGAAGCAATGAGAAAGAATTTTCAAACGTTGGGCCTCACGGAGGAGATGACAAAGGACTGAGACTTCTGATGATTTGTTGTACTTGAGGAGACACGTCAAGCTAAGTAAAATCATGGCCATCAGTTTCTACTATTAACCATTTATTACAAAACTTAATAATGTCCAGGGGAAACAGAAAAATTAAGATTCCAAGGGGTAAGGGCTGCACGAGTTAAAAAGGCTGAGAACCATGATTTTAGGAAACATTTTTTCACGCTGAGAGTTGCTGAAGCATGGAACAAACTGCCGGCATCAGTTGTTAGTTGTCGGAGCACTGCATCCTTCAAAACTTCCATGCTTTCTGAGATTCGCCAACACTACACCTGATTTCCTCCCCTCCATACACACACAAGCATGTATCTGACTCATACATTGTTCGCTTTCCAGACATTTGTACATTACTGCATACACTTTATACGCACTTTTTGACAAGCTGTGGTGCACCTGAGCACTATATACAATTATTTCATTATTTATTTTATTATAATTCAAGAGAAATGAATTCATTGCCTCGGGTATAGTAAACAAGGGGCATAACCCTACAACAGCTGGATTCTTTACACCGTTTTTTACGTGCAAAATGGCTGGCGAAGTTATTGTAGATGCTTTACCCTATTATGATAAAGGTTACGAGGAACCCGGTGTGAGAGATGCAGTAAGTTGATTTATCTTTTAATTTCAGCACTTAAAATTATAATTTTGTCCCCTTTGCTTAAAATATAGAAATTTAAACATGCAGTTTAGAAATCAGTGAAAATAAATCGACTGGAAGTGACGACAATGAAATCCCATACTTTCATGTAAACAATCGATGTAACATAACCAGTACACAATATTTGTCTTTTGAAATCCGTTTTAAGGCGGTCAATAGTTTAATTAAAGATGTGTCTATACATGTATATATATATACATGTGTATATATACATGTGTATACATAGATATATATACATGTGTATACATTACACATGAAATGTATTTATTTATAAACTTTAAACTGAACTTCAATTGTTTTATAAACCTAACAGCGTGGTGGTACGTAAATAAACGGCGTAAATTAACGAAGGTATAAACCTGACGTAAATACACGAAGTTGACTACTTTCACTTCTGAACTAAAAGCATGACAGTGCCCATGAATCGAATGAAATAACACCACCGCTTCCCGATGGTTCTTTCTCTTCAGCTCATTAATTGCGTAGGGTTCAATTGCATTGCTCACATGTACCAAAGTTGGCTGTCATGCAAGCCACCGAATTACTTTCAGAAAAGTAGTGTTCGTTGCTGGTCTTAGTACATTGGAACGGTATATACCTCAGCTAGTATTTCTGAAATATTTAAGGTATCTCTAGAAGATGCTACACACGTAAGTCCTTGCGGAGCAGCATATTGAGGGAGTTCAGTTAAAAAAAATTAAGACATCTCACCAACTCTTAATGAAATGATGCGATATTACTGTCATCGCTTCCGGTCAATTTACTTACATTTTAAAACTCTATACAGCACATTTAGACTGTGGCCATGCTGGAGCACCGCATTGAAGAACTTTTTGTCGAATGAATCGACCCCAGTACTTATTTTACCGGTCTTTTGCCAAACCGCTAAGTTACAGGGACGTGGACACACCAGCACCGGTCGTTAAGAGGTGGTGGGAAAGACGCAAACACATACACACAACAAAGACAGACAAAGGGATTAAGTCGATTACATCGACCCCAGTACGTAACTGGTACTTTATTTATCGACCCCGAAAGGGTGAAAGGCAAAGTCGACCTCGGCGGAATTTGAACTCAGAACGTAACCGTTAGAAGACGGGGAGATGAACTTCGTATCTTTCAAATGCCGGCTGAGTGCTCTAACCATTAAGCTAAATGGTCCCTCACAACAATTACTGTCAATTTTAATGCTAAATAATAGCTTTTCGAATGTGAGAGCCTTTGGCAACTTTTTTCCTTCTTCTGAGGGTGAACACCTACTCTTTGTCTTCTGTTTCCACTGCGTTCAGAATTTGCTTTCTTGTAAAATACCAACACAGTCAGCATTTCCAAAGTCTGTTTATAATATATTAGCAGTATCGCCCGGCGTTGCTAGGGTTTGTAAGGGAAATAACTATATAAGCATTTTTAGAGAGTTATAGCCAAAAATTAGCAAAAAAATGCATTAAAAATGGAAAAAAAAAGATGGTAAATTTTTTTTTAAATCGTTGACTCATCGTAGACATTTTTAGAGAGTTACTTCCCTTATATAATAGCGAAAAAAATGCATTAAAATGGAAAAAATGATGGTAAATTTTTTTTTAAATCGTAGACTCATCGTAGACGCGCGCTAATACCCAGAAGGGCTCGATATGAATCACGACTATAAGATACCCGGTTTTGGTTTAACTGCACCGCAAAATGTGGGAGTAGTTAGGAATCTAAATCGTAGGAGACAGACACACAACCTTACTTTTATATATAAAGATATATTTATTTCTAAATGTAGTATTTGTCTCCGTGAAAGTTTGGCGCGCTGTTAGTAGGGGCATTTGAATTATAACGTCGGATGTAATCAATTGAACCACACGTGTATTTATCGTTATGGTAAAATCTGGCGTGTGATTGAGTGGATTTCATCCAGATAGTTTTGGCTGAGGAGCTACAAGTTGGGTTTTTTGTAAGTAAAATTACATTTAATTCATTAATAGCGAAACAATTGTCCCAAAATAATCTGTATTTTTGTTATTTTTTATTTGCCCTGTTCGTGTGAGCTAACAATCGTACTGACTTTCATGTGAAACATGTATTTTTGTGGTTGAAACCTTTTGGATTTTCTAGTGCTAGAATGAGCCACGTAGTGACCATTCTCTTATATTTATATATATATATATATATATATATATATATATATATATATATATATATATATATATTATATATATATATATATATATATATATATATATATATATATATATATATTTACTGCAGTAATTGTTCAGTTTAGTTAAATTAAAAAAGTAAATAAAAATTAATGGGGAGATAATTCAACTTTTTACTGGCGAAATATGACTTCTCTCAAAAAAATGAACGGTAACGAACTGACTTGCTCCTTTTACAACGCTTGCAGTGCCATAATTTTCCGTCAGTAACGTTACCACATGTAGTAAGACCACATGGTGAATTACAATTTTCACAGATGTACATATTTACAATTAGTTGACGCCGTGCCAACAACTGAAGAATGTTGTTTCTAGCTTTTCCTAGTTGAATGATAGTCCACGATTCCTCCAAGATTGATTCGTCCCTTAATTTTTATTTACTTTTTTAATCTAATCAAACTGAACAGTTACCTATTTACTGCTACAAGAAAATATAATTCTTAAATTTCCACTTGTTTTTGTAACTATTACAACAGGAAGTAACAAAGGTAATCAAGCCGTCACCATTCAGTCACTATAATCGTTAACTCTCTCTTTTACTCTTTTACTTGTTTCAGTCATTTGACTGCGGCCATGCTGGAGCACCGCCTTTAGTCGAGCAAATCGACCCCGGGACTTATTCTTTGTAAGCCCAGTACTTATTCTATCTGTCTATTTTGCCGAACCGCTAAGTGACGGGGACGTAAACACACCAGCATCGGTTGTCAAGCAATGCTAGGGGGACAAACACAGACACACAAACATGCACACACACACACACACACATATATATATATATATATATATATATATATATATATATATATATACATATATACGACGGGCTTCTTTCAGTTTCCGTCTACCAAATCCACTCACAAGGCATTGGTCGGCCCGGGGCTATAGCAGAAGACACTTGCCCAAGATGCCACGCAGTGGGACTGAACCCGGAACCATGTGGTTGGTAAGCAAGCTGCTTACCACACAGCCACTCCTGCGCCTTTTATATTAAAACTGAAATTCATTCAATCACGTACAAAATGTAGCTTTGTCGACGAGGAAAAAGTAATAGAAAATATGCAGTATATAAAATACTCTTTCGTTAACAGTACTGTAGTAATAATTACAGAAATTTTATAATTTGGAGTTGCCTCCCATCGTTGTTACTTGCAAATAATGGTATTTAAGATTGACGAATATCAGAATATAAAAGACTAAAAGCATATTATTTACATGGAACGTGTTTAGACGAACTTAAAGGAGGATTCTCTAAGAGGAGTGTAGTTATTGTACTCCACGTCAATTTCGATCGAGCTGACATAACATCCCATTCTCGAACATTTTTTATTCACACAGGGTATACCTAAAAACACTACCTAATGTGTCCTTCTTTTTTTAAGACAGTAGGATGTAATTTGAGGGAGATTTGGTTCTTATTTTTAGGAGGTTGAATTGTTTTGATAAAAGTGTATATTTTCTTAAATCAGTATATTGTCAGCTGCCACACCTGGTGTTATATTGGAGGACTTAAGGGCATTACTATTTTATAGTTAAGCAGTTCTTATTGTATTTCCTCCCATTCAATAGTCTACACACATACGCAATGCTGGAGGACTGCATTGTGCTCTAGTGCCTGCTTGGGCATGGTTTCTGCAGTTGGATGCCCTTGCTAACACCAACCACTTTACAGTGTGCACTGTTTTTTCTCTCTTTCATATCACCAACACTATTGAAGTTTCCATGTAGCTTGTAAGACTACAAACCTTAAGGGGGCAACTTTATGTTTGGAGATGAGGGGTAAAAGCATGAGAGTATGAATTGTCTGTTGCTTAGTAGACTGAAATATTACCACCTTACTTGGAAACAAGTAAGAGTTGGCAACAGGAAGGACATCTCGCTGTAGAAAACTCTGCCTCAACTTACTCTCATCTGACCCATGCAAAACATACAAAGGTAGACTTTAAGATGATGATGATGACTGCACTCCTGGACAGATTGCCTTCACTATAGTGTATGGAATCTAAGTCCACCCCTTGCAAATAATTTAACTGGAGTTACTGCTGCTTTAGATGGGTCAGGCATTAAAAATATCTGTTCATTGTTATTTTAGGGAAAGTACCTCAACACAACCATTACTTTTACAATATTAATTCCGCTGAGGTTGACTTTGCCTTTCATCCTTTCGGGGTTGATAAATTAAGTACCAGTTGCATACTGGGGTCGATCTAATCGACTGGACCCCTCCACCAAAAATTTGGGCCTCATGCCTAGAGTAGAAAAGAATATTAAGTTCCTCTTGATTAACTTTCTATATATCTAAGCTGTTACCCCTTTGGTGTTACCAAAAAGTATCTGTAAAAAGTGATTTCCTATGAAATTTATTTGTTGTCATTTGCTTCAATATGCAAATGATGGTTGTATATGAGAATATGAGTGAAATCTTAAAATTCCAAAGGGCTACAGGAATGGTTAATATTTCTAAATTTCTAATTTTTAGAATGTATAGTCGTTGACATGTTAAAGTTTAGTGCTGTAGAGAACTTGTCTTTTGAAGCACTTTTCAAGTATTATCTTCAGATTTTCTGCACAAGCACCTACACATACATGCCGGTGGCACGTAAAAAGCACCCACTACACACTCGGAGTGGTTGGCGTTAGGAAGGGCATCCAGCTATAGAAACTTGCCAGATCAGATCGGAGCCTGGTGCAGCCTTCTGGCTCACCAGTCCTCAGTCAAACCATCCAACCCATGCCAGCATGGAAAATGGACGTTAAACGATGATGATGATATTCTGTTATTCTATATAATGAATTATTTATTATTCCAGGCACTTGCTCTTGTTGAAGAAGAAACCAGGCGATACAGACCAACCAAAAATTATCTTGACAATCTGCCACCTCCAAATTACTCAGCTTTTGAAGTAAGGTTCTTTAACTTTGTTATTTATTGTAATCACCACTTTTTATTGTCTTTGATTTAAAAGAAATGTGTTTCTTTACATCTACCTACATGTATGTATGTGTTTATATCACCGTGACCGACCAGGCTATCAGATGTTGCTATACATCGCTGGTCACAATGCGCTTCGCATTGTTCTAGCCTTCAAATGACGCCACCCTGTTGGCTAAGCGAGCAGGCCAACAGAAGAAAGAGTGAGAGAAAGTTGTGGTGAAAGATTACAGCAGGGATCGCCAGCACCCATTACCGGAGCCTCGTGGAGCTTTAGGTGTTTACGCTCAATAAA
Organism: Octopus sinensis; assembly: GCF_006345805.1. NCBI lineage: Eukaryota > Metazoa > Mollusca > Cephalopoda > Octopoda > Octopodidae > Octopus > Octopus sinensis. The sequence continues at coordinate 148,711,082 of NC_043000.1, read as the reverse complement.
CACTCACAACGCCGATCTGGGAATAAAAAACTGCGATCCTATGACCGCGAGTCCGCTGCCCTAACCACTAGGCCATTGCGCCTCCACATGTGTTTATATATCTGTATGTATCTATGTGTGTGTTTGTGTGTGCTGGTGATACGTAATAGCTTCCATACCAAGCACCCATACCAGTGACACATAAAGGCACCTCTGCTGGTGACACTACTATACCCTTGGGGTGGTTGGCATTAGGAAGGACATCCAGCCATAGAAACGAAGCCAAACTCAGACTGGAATCTGGTGCAGCTCTACAGCTTACCAGTTCCAGTCAAGCTGTCTAACCCATGCCAGCATGGAAAACGGACGTTAAATGATGGTGATGATATATACATACATATAAGTACGTGTGTGTCTATGTCATTAAAAGCTACCGCTATAAGTTTTGCTGTGTGGCTACTTTGGTTGCAAAGTTAAAGTTAGTCTTACTTTTAACATGTTCAAGTACAGAATGAGAAATTTATGGCTGTTAATGTAGTAGTTATGTAGGATTGGGAAAGGAGAAAGTGAAGATAAGCTGTATTATCTTCAGTTGACTAGTAGTGGTTTTAGGGACAAATGTTTTGCAGATGCCAGCGCCGCCTCGACTGGCTTCTGTGCCGGTGGCATGTAAAAAGCACCATCCGAACATGGCCGATGCCAGCGCCGCCTTGGCTGGCTTCCGTGCTGGTGGCACATTAAAAGCACCAACCAATCGTGGCCGATGCCAGACTCCCCTGGCACCTGTGCCGGTGGCACGTAAAAAGCACCCACTACACTCGCGGAGTGGTTGGCGTTAGGAAGGGCATCCAGCTGTAGAAACACTGCCAGATCAGACTGGAACCTGGTGCAACCCCTGGCTTCCCAGACCCCAGTCGAACCATCCAACCCATGCTAGCGCGGAAAACGGACGTTAAACGATGATGATGTGGGAAGTATATAAAAAAGTTGTGCTTTGTACAGCTTCTTTCTCTAAGAGGCATAGTAATGCTACTATCAAATGTTACTAAATGCAGAGAATGCATGGGTCCAATATGGACCCAACAGTGTGTTCAACTAGTTGACAGCAGTATGATAGATAAAGCAGTTAAGAATAAAAAGGCAGGGAAAGCCCCTGGTTCATTAGGAATTACTGCTGAGATACTTAAAATATCTGGTGGAGTGTGACATTGCCTAGTTATGTTGTACAGGAAAGTGTCATACCCAACAACTGGCACCTGTGATGGTGACATGTAAAATGCACCCACTACACTCTTGGAGTGGTTGACATTAGGAAGGGCATCCAAGCCAAAATCAGACTGATGCCTGATACAGCTCTCCAGTTTATCAGTTTCAGTCAAACTGCCTAACCCATGCCAGCATGGAAAATGGATGTTAAATGATGATGCTGATGTTACAAGGGTAAAGGAGATGCAGTAGATAGAAGTAATTACAGAGATAGGCGCAGGAGTGGCTGTGTACTTAGCTAAAAGTAAGCCACTGTACTTGGCATTTGTTGATCTTGGGAAAGCCTTCGGCAGACTCCCTTGTTTTGTAGTCTCTGAGGAAGCTGGGTGTAGAGGAATAACATGTAAGAACCATATGAGCCATGCACAGGAGTGCTCTGAGTAAGTTAAGAGTTAGCAATGAATATGTAACAGGATCAGTTTCGGTATCACTGGAGGGGTGTCCGATCTGATTCCGTCACATTCAATTTTAGTTAAAATAACAGACAAGTCAGGCGATCTACGAACACAGCAAAAATGTTGTTTATTTCTCGTCGTAATGTAGAACTAATGTACGTGTTCTCTGGAGGGAAACCGAATCTGTAGTACTGATTCTTGTTTGTTAGTCGAAATGATTTGTCGTGGTTCGCTGCTTGGTTGGTATGAAGTCCTCAGAGACTACCAGTACACGTCCGTTCACGAGGACTGCTAGGGCCAGAAAGGATGAATGAGCGAACCGCGTTTTAGGGGTCAGTTTCCCGCACATGCGCATGGGGAAGACTTCCGGTGGCCAACCGGAACTAATCCCATTCTGCGCATGTGCACTGAACCTTACACAGCAGCATCACTACAAATATAATGTGCAGGTAGGAGTTCATCAGGGTTCAGTTCTCAGTAAAAAAAAAACTCGACTTGAATGGAAATATAGGAAGAGAGGAGGCATATGTAAAATGTGTGATGGAGTGAAACTTGGTTGCAAATGTTGGAAAGTTTTGATACTTGATAGAGGTGAATTGAGTTGAGTGAGTTTGATGTGTAATAAATATTGTGCAGTCAATGCATTGTATTCATTTGGCCACTTTTCTCAGTATCTTGCTACTTGCAATATTTTTACTGTTACTTTTGTTTTGGTAGTGAACAGTTTATAATGTTTGAAATTTTGTTACTGAATGAGTATTTTTATCCTTGCTTTACCATTCTATCATAGACAGAAATAATGAAGACTGAAATTGAGCGTCTTCAATCTCGACTGCCAATGGAGATGTTAAGTATGAAAAGGTACTCTATACAAATTTTATATATTTTTTTAAAGAATTATTTTTGCTTCTTTTATTAGTTTCATTTATTATTAAACTGCAACCACACTGAGGTACTGTCTCTGCATTCAAGTTTTAGTCAAAGACCTGTTGGGGCAAGTGAAGTCGAAATCGGAATCAAAATTGAACCGATCCTATGACTGGCACCTGGCAGTTGCCAGGACCCCTGAACTGGTGGTACGTAAAAAGCGCTATCCGAATCGTGGACGATGCCAGCATTGCCTCGATTGACTTCCGTGCCGGTGGCATGTAAAAAGCACCATCCGAATCGTGGCCGATGCCAGTGCCGCCTCGACTGGCTACCATGCTGGTGGCACGTAAAATGCACCATTCCGACCGTGGCCGTTGCCAGCCTCGCCTGGCACCTGTACAGGTGGCACGTAAAAAGCACCCATTACACTCACGAAGTGGTTGGCATTAGGAAGGGCATCCAGCTGTAGAAACACTGCCAGATAGGACTGGAGCCTGGTGCAGCCTCCTGGCTTCCCAGATCCCCGGTTGAACTGTCCAACCCATGCTAGCATGGAGAACGGACGTTAAACGATGATGATGATGGTGATGGTACTTATTTTGTTGACCTTGGGATAAGTCAAAAAGGACTTAATTGAGACAGATTGAAATACAAACATTGATTTGGTTGATGCACCATCCCACATCAATACATACACACATTATGTAATTAAATGTGCATTCAATCGTATACAAGCAAAATACATTAGGAAGTAGAAATACTAACATTAAGGTATCACTTTATGCCATATATGGCTCTGTGTGTTGATAGGTAATTGAGTTTAACAGAGGAAGGAGTTCTGTACATATGGCAGTCTTTTGAACACAGCTTTGGGATAAAATAATAATAATGAAATTATTGTATACAGTGCTCAGGTGCACCACAACTTGTCAAAAGTGCATATAAAGCATATGCAGTAATGTACAAATGTCTATGAAGTGAACAGTGTATGAGTCAGATACATGCTTGCGTGTGTATGGAGGGGAGAAAATCAGGTGTAGTGTTGGTGAATCTCAGGAAGCATGGAAGTTTTGAAGGATGCAGTGCTTCGACAACTAACAACTGATGCCGGCAGTTTGTTCCATGCTTCAGCAACTCTTAGCGTGAAAAAATGTTTCTGAAAGTCATGGGAGCTGTGCTGTTTTCTGACTTTATAAATATGTCCACGAGTGTTAGACAGGTGGAGTTTGAAAAGGTACTCAGAGTTATTGTTAGTAAGATGGTTAATAATTTTATGGATGTCTGCCAAGTCAGCTGCTAGACGTCGGAGTTTCAATGGGAAGTAAGGCGTTCAGAATATGGCAAATGCCTGATGGAGGGTATTCTCTTGGTTGCACGTCACCAAATGGTTTCCTGACAATTAACCAGACAATTAATATTGAGGTAATAAGGCTTATAGAAACCACACTAGCCGATTGACCATTGGATTGTTTGAAATTATGGAATCTGTTATACACACATGGCTTATAATATATTCTTTATATAGACATGCTCTATAGGTTTAATTAGCAATCAAAACACAGCAGTATGTCTGGGGAAAATTTATATTCAAGCAAAATACACCGATTTCTGCCTCATCAACTTTAGAATCATAGATGGATTTGTTTAAATATCATTGCTTACATATTTGATTATATTATTTTAGTTTTATTTTGGAGTATATACACACACACACACAGCGAGGGTACATGGCTTAGTGGTTAGAGTGTTGTACTCAATTGCTAGATCATGTTTTCAATTCCTAGACAGGGTGGTGTGTTTTGTACAAAACACTTCATCTTATGTTGCTCTGTGATCATTTCGACACCCAACATGTGGTGCATTGTGCACCTGTTCAGACAACGTCAATTTGATGGCGATGGTGAACTAATGTGTGGCATGAACATTTGATCACTTACTGGCACTTGGGCCCGTGCTAGTAGGGTGCCAAGGACACCATCCAAGCGTGATCATTGCCAGAGCAGCCAACTGGCTTCCGTGCCAGTGGCACGTAAAAGTGCACCATTCGAGCGTGATCGTTACCAACATCGCCTTACTGGTACCTGTGCTGGTGGCACGTGTAAAAGGATTTGAGCGAGGTTGTTGCCAGCACCACCTGACTGGCCCCCGTGCCGGTAGCACATAAAAAGCACCCACTACACTCTCGGAGTGGTATCCAACAGTAGAAACTCTGCCAAATCAAGATTGGAGCCTGGTGCAGCAACCCGGTTCACCAGCCCTCAGTCAAAATCGTCCAACCCATGCCAGCATGGAAAGCGGACGTTAAGTGATGATGATGATGATGATGAAACAAATTATTTGTGAAAGTTGTTTGGTAAAAACTGAACACTCATACATCGTCATCGATGGGAGAGTTCATCATATTATACACGCATTCATCTGCAGGGCTTCAACATAGTTTCCACCTACCTAATTTTACACACTAGAGTTTAGTTGACTTGAGGCTATGGAAGGATATCCTTCCTCAAGATGCCAAGCAATGGAATTGAACTCTAAGCAATGTAGTTGTGTGTGAGCTTTGTAACCACACGGCCTTATATAGACATGTTATTGGCTGCTTACTGTTTGTGTATATATGTATGGAGAAAATTGCAAGTGGAAGAAAAACGTTGTCTTTCATCACACATCTGTGACTGTAGCAGCTATGTGTATTCTCTTGTTCTGTTTAGCTAAACAGAATAAGTTGATACACATGGATGGATGAGTCACGGAAGAGGTTACACAGAATGGATGTAAAACAATTCTTTATCTTCTTTTATCTTTTACTTGTTTCAGTCATTTGACTGCGGCCATGCTGGAGCACCGCCTTTAGTCGAGCAAATCGACCCCGGGACTTATTCTTTGTAAGCCCAGTACTTATTCTATTGGTCTCTTTTGCCGAACCGCTAAGTGACGGTATAATTTAGTAAAGAAAGGCATAGGAGTGGCTGTGTGGTAAGTAGCTTGCTTACGAACCATATGACTCCGGGTTCAGTCCTACTGCATGGCACCTTGGACAAGTGTCTTCTACTATAGCCTTGGGCTGACCAAAGCCTTGTGAGTGGATTTGGTAGATGGAAACTGAAAGAAGCCTGTTGTATATATATATGTATATATATATATATATATATATATTATATATATATATATGTGTGTGTGTGTGTGTGTATAAGTTTGTGTGTCTGTGTTTGTCCCCCTAACATCGCTTGACAACCGATGCTGGTGTGTTTACGTCCCCATCACTTAGCAATTCGGCAAAGAAACTGATAGAATAAGTACTAGGCTTACAAAGAATAAGTCATGGGGTCGATTTGCTCGATTAAAGGCATGGCCACAGTCAAATGACTGAAACAAGTAAACAAGAGAGTAAACGAGTAAATAGTACAGCTGTTTACTTGTTTCTAAATAGAAACCATTACGTTCTATTTGGGTGCTATTTTGATTTAATTAATTTTTCTTGAGGAGTCTGTTCGAAATCTTTTGACTTACTAGAAAAAGCAACCAATTTTTCAAATTACACCCTACCATCTTTAAAAGAGGCTCATTGGCTGTTGTAGTCCCAGACTATATTTGAAAAAATATAATGTGATGGTCATAGCTGGAATATCTTTGATCATAGGTCTGCTCAAACAGGGCTAATCTGGAGCTTAACTATAACTTATCTGTATTTATGTCTTGATGATACTTTTAGAGTTCCAGGACTTTCTGTATTTGAAACCTCAGAGGATTATATTCTGTACATTTCCAATATATTTACTTCATTTTTTTTTTATAAAAAAAAAACAGAATCCACAGAAATCTTGTTTTGTTTCCTTTGTATAGATATGAATTACCACAACCTCCAGCAGGTAAAATGACGGATATATCAGCATGGAATGAATGTGTGGAAAATTCTCAGGCACAATTGGAGCATCAGGCTTTACGGTAAGTTTGCTTTTGTTATCATCATCATTATCATCATCATTATCATTTAATGTCCTTTTTCCATGTTGGCATGGTTGGATGGTTTGACTGGTAAGCTGGGAGCTGCACTAGGTTCCAATCTGATTTGGCATGGTTTCTATGGCTGGATGCTCTTCCTAATGCCAACCATTCCAGGAATGTAGTGGGTGCTTCTTTTTATGTGTCACTGGCATAGGTACCAGTTACGTAACTCTGGCATCGGCCACGACTATTATCTCACTTGGTTTGACTGGTCTCAGTCACTTGTCACTGCCTCTGTGAAGCCCACTGTTTGAAGGGTGCTTTTTATCTGCTACTGGCATGAGTGCCATTTATGTGACACTGGCATCAGTCATGGCTACGATTTCACTTGGCTTGAAGGATCTTCTCAAGCATGACCTATCATCCAATGTTCAAAGGATGCTTTTCATGTGCCACTGGCACAAGTGCCATTTATGTTTCTTACATATTTTCAAAGTTGGTTGTTGAAGATGAAGTAGGTAATGGTGATTGTTCATAATGTTTGGCAGATCAAACTTCGAAGGCAAACCATTTTCAGACAACAGACAGGTACAAATGATTAGCATGGGCCCCGAACCTTTAAGATGACAGAGCTAGAGCTGACCAATCAACTTGATAAACTTATGTTAGAAAGAAGATATGGCCTCAGTCTCTTGATGACTATATATTCAATGTCTGTTTAGATTCAAATAGTTTTTTTTAGATGTTTGAATAAGTACCTGTATTCTTTTTGTATTTATAAAAACGTTTTTGAGAAGACCCGGTAAGCCACAACCTCGTGGTAAACCACAACCTCGTGGCCTATGTCAGGGGGTGTAACCAGTCCACTTATGCGTACCTTTCCTTCATTGAACACTAAACACTGCTTGCTAAGACCTGTTGAGGCAAGTGAAATTGAAATCAAATTCGATGACTGGCATCCGTGCTAGTGGAGTGCTAAGAGCATCATCCGAGCGTGATCATTGCCAGCTGTAGAAACTCTGCCAGATCAAGATTGGAGCCTGGTGCAGCCATCTGATTCGCCAGTCCTCAGTCAAATCGTCCAACCTATGCTAGCATGGAAAGTAGACATTAAACGATGATGATGATGTTTTGTTTTATTTAGTGCAGAACCATCAGTAGGCTTTGACTTTAAATAGTTGAGGCTCACTGAAAAACTCATTCTTGGAAAATAAAATGTATAAATAATTATAAATAACTAGCAGTATCGCCCGACGTTGCTCGGGTTTGTAAGGGAAATAACTATATAAGCATTTTTAGAGATGTAAAGTATAATAGCCATCTCAATATTGGCTAACCACAAAGGGTGGGATATTACTGTAGCTTTTTACGTTCTGAGATTTAATAATAAATTTTTAGAGAGTGACTTCCCTTATATATGCCAAAAATGCATTAAAAATGGGAAAAATTGATGGTAAATTTTTTTTTAAATCGTAGACTCATCGTAGACGTATGCTAATACCCAGAAGGGCTCGATATGAATCACGACTATAAGATACCCGGTTTTGGTTAAACTGCACTGCAAAATGTGGGAGTAGTTAGGAATCTAAATCGTAGGAGACAGACAGCACACAACCTCTCTTTTATATATAAAGATTATACCAGATGTAGACGGTAGTGGTGGTGAGGGGTCAGATTGTGGAATGTTAGTATAAGGGAAGGAAACTTGTTTTATTTTAATTCCCAATCTTTATTTGGATGGACATTGGTACCACGTTTTGTAACTACTGAAAGTAATATCTCCAAGTAACTTGCTTCCCACCAATTTACATAAAAGGTGAACAACTCTACCATAATAACTTCTCTATATGGAGTTAACAAAAATGTTAGTATTTTTGGATCTTTTCGGTTTGAACGGCAGCTTTTTCTAGCGGTGTCAATTGAAATTGTCACACCTTTATTATGACCCTAGTATCGATCTATTGCATTTCAATCTGTTTTAGGGTTAGGGGTGGGGGGAAGGGTATCTTTTTTTTTCTTCAGAAATGTAAATAAACCCAATCTGTTTCTTAAACAAGGGACATATTCATACGGCACAGAATGTTTTCACCTCAATAGGTGTCATTAATTGGTTGAAATTGCAGAAATTGAAGAAAAAATAACAAATATCTTACAAACTATAGAATTTTCTCAATAAAGCCAACAGAAAAAGATGTTTTATTTTGACACATTCTACCAGTATACAAAGTTTAAAAGTGTTTAGTTACGTGGAAATTATTTTAAAAAACTGCCGTTCAAACTGAAAAGATCTGGTTTTTTTTCCTCATAAAAATTTATAATTATTCTGTTTATGAATTGTATTTCTACTGTAAGACTGAAATGTTTTTTTTTTTCATATTTTTAGAAGTTCATATATTTTTATGATTAATTAAATCATAGATATAGTTTGTAACTGGATTCTTAGTCCAAATCTTAAATTTGAATTATATAAACTTAATTGGAGTCAGTAACATGCCTTAATTAAGGATTTAGCTCTGTTTGTAAAATAAGTTGAAACTATTATACCAGTATAATAGGCGCAGGAGTAGCTGTGTGGTAAGTAGCTTGCTTACCAACCACATGGTTCCGGGTTCAGTCCCACTGCGTGGCATCTTGGGCAAGTGTCTTCTGCTATAGCCTCGGGCTGACCAACGCCTTGTGAGTGGATTTGGTAGACGGAAACTGAAAGAAGCCTGTCGTATATATGTATTTGTGTGTATGTTTATGTGTCTGTGTTTGTCCCCTTAGCATTGCTTGACACCCGATGCTGGTGTGTTTACGTCCCCGTCACTTAGTGGTTCGGCAAAAGAGACCAATAGAATAAGTACTGGGCTTACAAAGAATAAGTCCCGGCGTTGATTTGCTTGACTAAAGGCGGTGCTCCAGCATGGCCGCAGTCAAATGACTGAAACAAGTAAAAGAGTATCTGAATGACTCAACCACTACATCTCAGCATGATCCCTATCTTCTTCAACTCTAAAACCATTTTCTATATATTAGGTTCCTGCTTGGCAAAAGTTTTTGTAACCAGTTACTGCATCAAATACTGTTAAATGTCTACTATGGAGAAATTTTACATAAGCAAAAATTTCATGTCTTAACCCGGCCCCCTACTCCCAAAATACCTTTTTTCTGGAAAATTATAAAATGAATGTTTAATCTGTTATTTTTTTATGACCTGCCTTTCTCATCTCTGTTGTAAGCTAGCCTAATATTTTTGAATTTCATCATCATCATCATCATCATTTAACGTCTGTTGTCCATGCTGGCATGGGTTGTAATTAATATTAATTGAATACAATACTGATTTCATTTGATTACAATCACAACTAGTTTTTAAAACTGAAAGTTATAATCTATTAAATCATTCTCACTATATTGCTATATTTTATTAACCTCCAGCAGAAATTTGTGTGATACTTGTGCAAGGCTTCAACTCAGGATCTAGAAAGTCAAATATAAAATACTGAAAATCATTTAGTCTAGCATTCTACCACTTCTGTCAACTTTTTATTTTCCATTTTTGAAGTTCATTCTTTCAGTGTGAATTTCACTGCTATTTCTTTGACCCTTTAGTGTTTAAACCGGCCATATCCGGCCCAAATATTCTACATGTTTTATATTCAAACTGGTGATATCTAGCCTCTCACACCTAACCTGACTTTCGGAAACATTTTTTCACGCTCAGAGTTGCTGAAGCATGGAACAAACTGCCTGCGTCAGTTGTTGACTGCCATGACACTGCGTCCTTTAAGGCCCTCATGCTTTCCGAAATCCGCCGAAACTACACCTGATTATACATATACTTTAGATGAGTTGTAGTGCACCTGAGCACTGCACACAATGTTTTTATTATTATTATTATTGGCGTTAGGAAGGGCATCCAGCCGTAGAAACACTGCCAGATCTGACTGGGCCTGATGAAGCCTTCCAGCTTCACAGACCCCAGTTGAACCGTCCAACCCATGCTAGCATGGAGAACGGACGCTAAATGAGGATGATGATGATGATTATCACTGAAACCTCGAAAGCTATAAGATAATGCAGGATTAATTAAAAACAATTTGAGTAAAAAAATATTACATTTAGCATTGTAATCTGAACACTAAAGGGTTAAAATACTGATTGAGGTCACTGCCATTTAAATCAACTCCATTATATTTCTCCTACTTATTTTATCAACATCTACTTTGAAAGGATGTAAGGAACTGTTTTCTTCAATAGATATACAAGATTAAATACTGTCAGACATTCAGTCAAGTGATTACTATTTCTGCTAATTCACCATTGCACATTGTCATAAAATATCCAAACTTCTAATAAGTGTTATACAGACACTTGTTTGTTATTATTTACTCTTTTTACTCTTTTACTTGTTTCAGTCATTTGACTGCGGCCATGCTGGAGCACCGCCTTTAGTCGAGCAAATCGACCCCGGGACTTATTCTTTTTGTAAGTCCAGTGCTTATTCTATCGGTCTCTTTTGCTGAACCGCTAAGTGGCAGGGACGTAAACACACCAGCATCGGTTGTCAAGCAATGCTAGGGGGACAAACACAGACACACAAACATACACACACACATATATATATATATACATAAATATATACGACGGGCTTCTTTCAGTTTCCGTCTACCAAATCCAGTCACAAGGCTTTGGTTGGCCCGAGACTATAGTAGAAGACACTTGCCCAAGATGCCACGCAGTGGGACTGAACCCGGAACCATGTGGTTGGTAAGCAAGCTACTTACCACACAGCCACTCCTGCGCCTATTTGTTTTTTTTTTATATATAAAAAACTTCATTACCTTTATTAATACTACTGTAAACTATTTTAAAATTTAAAAAAAAACTATAAAAAAAAATCAGTGTATATTTTCATTTTATATTAGGTAAGGAACTGAACAAAAGAATATTCCTACTGTCATGTCTAAGGGTTGGGGGTTTCAGATACAACCATCACTCTTCACTACATGTGTCTTCTCATATATTTCTTTACTACCCACAAGGGGCTAAACACAGAGGGGACAAACAAGGACAGACAAACGGATTAAGTCGATTATATCGACTCCAGTGCGTAACTGGTACTTTATTTATCGACCTCGAAAGGATGAAAGGCAAAGTCGACCTCGGCGGAATTTGAACTCAGAACGTAACGGCAGACGAAATATGGCTACGCATTTCGCCCGGCGTGCTAACGCTTCTGCCAGTTTGCCGCCTTGTGTCTTCTCATACTGTAGTCCTATACTCTGCCTGGGTCCACTCTGTTCAGTTCTTCATGTCATTGCATCAGTTTTGTCTTGTTGCTTGCAAGCTTCTTTTCTATCCATGCAGTTCCCCGGTTTGGAGGCACAGTGGTTCAAGACTCTGGTAACACGACCCCAAAATATTGTAGTTTTCACTGTCTGGCCATTGTCACCAACCTACTTTCTGTTCCCATCACCTCCAGGACTGAATTGTTTGTTCTACAAACTGCTAAATTGATCTGAGCATTGCTTCTAGCATGTTGCCTCAAAAGATGCTCAGTCACTTTATGTTAGCCATTCTTAAGGTCCATGCCTCACAATCATCAAAACATTGGTAGTGAAATAGGAATTACATAATTTGACAGAAACAAAATGCCCGGTGCTTTATGAAAAAAAGTTTTTTTCATAAATATATGAAAAAAATTAAATTAAGGCGCAGGAGTGGCTGTGTGGTAAGTAGCTTGCTAACCAACCACATGGTTCCGGGTTCAGTCCCACTGCATGGCACCTTGGGCAAGTGTCTTCTACTATAGCCTCGGGCCGACCAAAGCCTTGTGAGTGGATTTGGTAGACGGAAACTGAAAGAAGCCCGTCGTATATATATGTATATATATGCGTGTGTGTGTTTGTGTGTCTGTGTTTGTCCCCCTAGCATTGCTTGACAACCGATGCTGGTGTGTTTACGTCCCCGTCACTTAGCGGTTCGGCAAAAGAGACCGATAGAATAAGTACTGGGCTTACAAAGAATAAGTCCCGGGGTCGATTTGCTCGACTAAAGGCGGTGCTCCAGCATGGCCACAGTCAAATGACTGAAACAAGTAAAAAGAGAGTAAAAGAGTATCTATGAGTGAAAATATGTAACTGAATAAATGAAAAGCATTACACTATAGTTCGTTTTTGGATTTGGTTTGCAAGATTCTTTATATGAGTTTGTGTGTTGAAGCATATTCTGTTGTGTCTGGAGAGAGTCATTTTCTTTTTGTGCCTTAAAATGTAACATACTCACCAGTAAAATTTCAACTTATTTCTTAGAAATAAGTGGAAATTTTACTAGTGAGTGTGTTAAATTATAAGGCACAAAAAGAAAATGACTCTCCCCAGACAACAGATTATACTATAGATTTGACAGTTAATGCTTATTTTATCCAAAATTACAGCATTATTTCAAACTAATAGATTGTACATTTTATTTTAGAATTTTGAATCTAGAACTCATGGCAGAACATGGATGTAATGCCTGGAAAAAATATAATACTCTCTTGGTTCAAATTGTTGAACAATGCCAGAAACAGCTTCAAGACATAAAGTAAGTTAATGTATTTTTCTTTATGCAAACTGTCCCATTATTTCTTTGTACATGCAGATTTATGTGGAGTAGAACTGGGAGGTTTTGATATTCACACCTTTCAAATTAATGGGAAAAGTATGAATACCACACAAGGTGCAATCTTTCCAGCAAATGGGTTTGTAGATTGAGGTTGAAAACTTACCAGTGACATCTGCAGTGGATAGCTTAATAATGACAACATTAGAGATGAGTGTCTTATTAGGGCATTGTTATACAGCTGGAAGCATTTGTTGCCTGTTGTTTTATGTAAGTGATCTCTTATTTCACATGTTTTCATAAGTGCAAAGACATTTTGTTGACAAAGAGAATGACATCACCATTTTTATCTTATGGAATTTTGTAAAAGTGCTGGTGTAAACAAATACTCACACATGCGCACACAAGGCTTCTTTTCGTTTCTCTCTCATGGTCACATTGAAACTCCGACGTCTGGCAGCTGACTTGGCAGACACCCATAAAATTATCAACCATCGTACGAACAATAACTCTGAGCACCTTTTCAAACTCCACCCATCTAACACCCGTGGACATATTTACAAAGTCAGAAAACTGCACAGCTCCCATGACTTCAGGAAACATTTTTTCACACTGAGAGTTGCTGAAGCATGGAACAGACTGCCGGCATCAGTTGTTAGTTGTCGGAGCACTGCATCCTTCAAAACTTCCATGCTTTTTGAGATCTGCCAACACTACACCTGATTTTCTCCCCTCCATACACACACAAGCATGTATCTGACTCATACATTGTTCGCTTTCCAGACATTTCTACATTACTGCATGTACTCTATACGCACTTTCTGACAAGTTGTGGTGCACCTGACCACTGTATACAATTAATTTCATTATTATTATTATTATTATTATAAATCCATTCACAAGGCTTAGGTTGACTTGGTCTATAGTAGAAGGCAGTTGCTGTATGCAGCAGGAACTGAACCTGAAACCACGTGGTTAAGAAGCTAACTTATCAACTCAGCCATGCTTATTTATTAAATGATTTTGTCTCTGATGCAAACTCTTTGACACTCAATTACTGGCCAGAACTTTAACTCATCTGAGTGCAATTCTTCTATTGCATTTATGTTGAGTTGCTTCTCATTTTGTTTACTTCTTTCATGTCATCATCATCATCGTTTAACGTCCGCTTTCCATGCTAGCATGGATTGGATGATTTGACTGAGGACTGGCGAACCACATGGCTGCACCAGGCTTCAATCTTGTTCTGGCAGAGTTTCTACAGCTGCATGCCCTTCCTAACGCCAACCACTCCAAGAGTGTAGTAGGTGCTTTTATGTGCCACCAGCATGAGGGCCAGTCAGGTGGTACTGTCAACAACCATGCTCAAATGGTGTTTTTTACGTGCCACCTGTACAGGAACCAGTCCAGTGGCACTGGCAACAACCTCGCTCAAATGTTTTTTCACGTGCCACCAGCACAAGTGCTAGTAAGGCGACGCTGGTAACAATCACATTCAAATGGTGCTTTTTATGTGTCACCGGCACGGAAGCCAGTTAGCTGCTCTGGCAACGATCACGCTCGCTTTGATAATCTTTTATAGATTTGAAGGTTTGGTACATAGTTTCTCTTTTGAAATTAGTTCTTAGAATAATAATGTACAATTCTTGATCTGAAATATGTACTCATTGGCAAAATATTATTTCATAATTTATATCATTTGGTTTAAATTCTTATAACACGTCCTGCATTTTTTTTTCCATTCATAGGCATTGCAATATTACTTTGCGTAGGTTTATTTTTACCTCTCTCTCTTTTACTCTTTTACTTGTTTCAGTCATTTGACTGCGGCCATGCTGGAGCACCGCCTTTAGTCGAGCAAATCGACCCCGGGACTTATTCTTTGTAAGCCCAGTACTTATTCTATCGGTCTCTTTTGCCGAACCGCTAAGTGACGGGGACGTAAACACACCAGCATCGGTTGTCAAGCAATGCTATGGGGGACAAACACAGACACACAAACACACACATACATATATATATATATATATATACATATATACGACAGGCTTCTTTCAGTTTCCGTCTACCAAATCCACTCACAAGGCATTGGTCAGCCCGGGGCTATAGCAGAAGACACTTGCCCAAGATGCCACGCAGTGGGACTGAACCCGGAACCATGTGGTTGGTTAGCAAGCTACTTACCACACAGCCACTCCTGCGCCTGTAGGTATTAAAATCATGTTAGCTGAAAGGTTTATAACTCACCTGGATAGAGAAAATATCCAAAAGAGGAACTAATCTGAAGACAGGATAAAAGGTTTTAAACTCACTTGAGCCACATAATTTGCAATAATTATAAAATATTTAATGAAGATTGTGCTTGTATATATTTCTTTACTACCCACAAGGGGCTAAACACAGAGAGGACAAACAAGGACAGACAAATGGATTAAGTCGATTATATTGACCCCAGTGCGTAACTGGTACTTAATTTATCGACCCTGAATGGATGAAAGGCAAAGTCAACCTCGGTGGAATTTGAACTCAGAACGTAACGACAGACGAAATACTGCCAAGCATTTCGCCCAGCGCACTACCGTTTCTGCCAGCTCGCCGCAGATCGTGCTTGTATTGTGCATATGATAATTTTTTTATAACATAGACATTTGATGTAAACTAAGTTTTTCACTAACATCTATTTAAAACATTGACTTCAGCTCTTTTCATTTGCATATCTTATTTCTTTGTTTGAAATATATCTTGGAATTCTTCTACTCATTTAGTAACAAAACAGTTGTTGTTGGCAGTTGTTGGTCAGATTAAGTAAATTCTTGGATGTGTGTAGTCATAGATGTGTAATTAGGTTTTGAATTTTTAATGTAAAGGATTTTAAATATTTATTTGATATTAGCTGGAATAAATTCATGTTATTTGATATTAGCTAGAATAAAGTCTTGCACCTAAAATATTGCACTTGAAGTACTTAGCATTTCCTTTCCTTAAAACACTTAAATTAATAGGCTCAGCAGAAGTAGCTGTTTTACAATGTATTAATTAAAAACCATTCATTAAAATGCAATTAATTTAATCATTCTTAATTTTTTTCTCTGCAGAAAACAAATTCAAGATATTAATTGGCAGCGAAAAAATGAACAAACTGAAGCAGGAGGTAAACTAAAGGATTTAGAAAGCCAGTAAGTTTCTTTTTGTAATTTTTAGGTTTGTAATTGAAATGCCAAACAGTATATAAAAGAAATACACATGTTAACCCTCTCATTACTGTATTTATTTTCAGATGCTCTGTGTTTCTTTCAATCATTTTAAATATAACAAAGGATTTTGTAAAATAACTTAGTCATCATTAAGCTAGTGTTTGGAACATAAATTGTGACTAAGGCTTGGTGGAATATTTTAATTCAAAACTTATGAAAGCAGGACATTTTACCACAGAGCCAGAGCCGGTTTTGGCTGGGTTAGTAACGAAAGGGTTAAGCCTTGCATCATAGTCATATCATTGTACATGTGGTGATAAATATGTAAGTTCAAAACCTGAATGACTTCTATATAAGTTGTACATCATTATAATACAGCATCTAAATGGTCCAAGCATATCTCTATTGTTGTTCTAGAAGTGGACTTCTTAACCATACAGACAGTTCCGACAAAAAGAAGTGTCCTAGGATAACAAATAGAATGATTTTTATTTCATATATATATTTATATATATATATACACACACTTTAAATAATTGTCCAATTGTATATATTTCTGAATTTTATGTGTCTCAATTATATCTATATGAAATTTTATCTTTACCTGTATCTGAACTCTAATACAAGGTCCTTGCCTATATGCGAGCTTGTTCACCTTAAGAACTTGTATAACAAGAATAAAGCATTAAAATCTTACCTTAAGTTGGAAGAAATATTAACGATATGTTCCAGGATGAAGCTAGCAACTAATTTTATGATGACCAGTATTACATCCCTTTGTTTTTTAAGGAATTTTTTTGTACCAACTATCTTCTTAGAATTATTGAATGCTGTTATTTCTATGTTAGTAAATGTAATTGGGTCACTTTGATCACTTTGTTGAAATCATTAAGTTCAATTATTATAAAGAGTGGAGAAATCCATGTTGTGGTCATAGGTTTAAAGAGTTTGGTATGGGGAAGTAATAGCCAATGGAAAACTGTAGTTAAGCTTGTGAGTTTGGTTAAGTTCATATATCATGGGAAGATAAGAATCTGATGATTTGTCGAGAAAAACTTTTCTATTAGATTTTGGGTAACACTGACCATGGATATAAGTTAGATATAAGTTAGACCATGGATATAAGTTAGAAGAGAAGAGGGTAACCAAGCAAAAGTGGTCTTGATTGAAATGATATTGAAGAAAAATGATTCACTGGATGTGTCATTGGATTAGGGTATACAATAGTATATTTTAATTAGTAAATCACTGATATTAGATGGACTTAGAGAGATCAGACAAAGTGAAATATGGAGGGGATAGTGATGTGTTTAATAAATACTGATATAGGAGGGATAAGGATGTTTATAATGGGTCAGTGACTAAAAAACTGATTAAGTGTATAGTAGCACAAACGACACAAATACAGTTAGAAAATTATACATATATATATATATGTATCATCATCATCATTGTTTAACATCTGTTTTCCATGCTGGCATGGGTTAGCAAATTGCATGGCAGCCTCACTAGTGCTAGTGGCATGAAAAATGTACCCAGTACACACTGTAAAGTGGTTAGCATTAGGAAGGGCATCCAACCATTGAAACCATGCCAAAACAGATACTGGATTATAATGTAGTCTTTGCGCCCATCAGATTCTGTCATACTGTCCAACCCAAACCAGTTCACCATGGAGCAGGATTTCAAAATGTATGTGTTTGAATGCCTATGTTTGAGTGTTAATCCGAGTTGAGCAATGTCAAGTTGTTCTGACATAACAAACAATGTCTCATTTATTTTACAGGTGGGTAGGTCTCGTCAGTAAAAATTACGAAATAGAAAGAGCTTGTGCAGAACTGGAGAAAGAAATACTCGAGTCAGAGAAGAAGAAGATGACATTTTAACTATTCTCCACTTCACAATTCTCAGTGCACATGTGGTTGAATCAAAGTGTGTAAAACATCACCATCAATGGTTAGTTAGTTATTTTGTTGTTAATAATAATAATAATAATAATAATAAGTTTTGATTTATGACATGGAGAATATGCTTAATTTATGATTTTCTTTTTCTCTTTTTTAGCTTACATGGAATCTGCATTATATCTGAAAAACCTCTGTATATTTGTTTCCAATATTCTTTTGTGAATAAATTTTTTAAGAAAACCAAGACGTAATTTTTCTTTCTTTAGTTATCATAAAGCAAAGTCTTCTCATGACATTCAGTACTTAAACTGTAGACTATATATCACTGGAATTTTCTCTGTATATTCCTGTTTGATTTTCTTGGAAGCTCTCTTTACTCTTTTACTTGTTTCAGTCATTTGACTGCGGCCATGCTGGAGCACCACCTTTAGTACTTATTCTATCGGTCTCTTTTGCCGAACCGCTAAGTGACGGGGACGTAAACACACCAGCATCGGTTGTCAAGCAATGCTAGGGGGACAAACACAGACACACAAACACACATACACATATATAGATATACATATATACGACAGGCTTCTTTCAGTTTCCGTCTACCAAATCCACTCACAAGGCATTGGTCGGCCCGGGGCTATAGCAGAAGACACTTGCCCAAGATGCCACGCAGTGGTACTGAACCTGGAACCATGTGGTTGGTAAGCAAGCTACTTACCACACAGCCACTCCTGCGCCTATCCTGTCCATTTTTCCACTGTATTTTTAAGAGGTTTCTTATTAATTTGTACAAGAAAATGACTTTTGGTTATTAACTAAAATCCTTAAGAGCAGGTCATGTCAAGTATTTTAAGAGAAAAAAAGGAAAAGTTAGAAGGGAAGTAAAATAAATTAATGACAAGAATTTTAAGTCTATGTTTGTTGAGTGTCTGTGCTAAATACTAGGTTTATTCCTGTCTTAAAATAACTATTATTTTCCTTTTCTTTTTTATGCTCTAATGTTTCTTCTGCACATCTTGATATTATGTTTGAAATTGTATTTAGCCCGAGTAGTAAAATTATGTAATGAATATACTTAATTTTCTAACTGCCAAATTTTGGCAGCCCACCTACGTTTTTCTTGTACTTTTTTGCATTTCTCTCTCTCTCTCTCTACCTCTACCTCATATATCATCATAGTGATGTACCTTAGGCATTTGATGATGGTAATCTACATTTGATATGCTTGCTATCTGTGAGTCTTTTATATCTTAGGGTCTTGTTATTCTGGGTTGTCCTTCATTTTTGTAAGGTTGAACTTGTTAGAGGGTTCATGGTTTAAGGTAGGTTTGTTGTTAGTATTATTTGTTTCTTTATTACCCACAAGGGGCTAAACATAGAGGGGACAAACAAGGACAGACAAACGAATTAAGTCGATTACATTGACCACAGTGCGTAACTGGTACTTAATTTATCAACCCCGAGAGGATGAAAGGCAAAGTCGACCTTGGCAGAATTTGAACCTAGAACGTAATGGCGGAAGAAATACGGCTGCGCATTTCACCTGGCATGCTAACGTTTCTGCCTGCTCGCCGCCTTGTTGTTAGTATTATTTTTAATATGATATTGCATAATTGTCTTTATTGTGGTTGTATCATGCTAGGATAATATTTAAGGGATTCTAGTTTTTGGAGGTTCTTTGGATGGATATATATATATATAGTAAAATCTATTTGCCAATGTAGAGTGGCAGCCCTGCGTAGGACCATGTTACTACCTTTTAACCCCAGGAAAACATCTTTTCCAGCTGGTTATCGACACACAATCTGTGTCTGAAATATCCAGTGAGCAAGGGATAATACTGCTCCTTCCCAGCCACTAGCAGTACTAGAAGACCAATAGCTTCTGGGTAATTTCCCATCCTCGGTGCTGGACGACTGCCGGCTAAAGTTAGCAGCTTACTCGACTTTACTCACACCATATAAATATAGAAGTGACTGACAGTGACTGATCTCGTAATAAGTAAAACAGATAGTTTTAAATCTCTGAATGAGATTTAAGTAGTAACTTTACTTCATAGTAAAATCTATTTGCCAGTGCACGCACGACAGAGTGTAAGCACCCTGAGAGAAATGCTGGACATAAGAAGCATCAGATGTGGTGTGCAAGAGCGACGCTTGCGATGGTATGGTCATGTACTGCGGATGGATGAGGAGAGATGTGTGAAGAAGTGCCACTCCCAAACAGTTGAAGGTATTAGGGGGAGAGGTAGACCCAGGAAGACATGGGATGAGGTAGTCAAGCATGACCTCAGAGCGTTGGGCCTCACTGAGGCAATGGCGAAGGACCGAGATCTCTGGAGATATGCTGTGACTGCAAAGACCCGGGCTGCTCCCTGCACCAGTTCCGCATAGCCTCTGCCCATTCAAAGTACTTTGGATTACAGAACATCCCGCTGTGCTTGAGGAGACCTGTTGAGTCAAGTACATGAACATTGAAATAAATATCAATGGAAATAGTAGTTGAGATACCTGTGCCGGTGGCACATAAAAAGCACCATCCGAACGTGGCCGATGCCAGCGCCGCCTTGGCTGGCTTCCGTGCCGGTGGCACGTTAAAAGCACCAACCGATCGTGGCCGATGCCGGACCCCCCTGGCACGTAAAAAGCACCCACTACACTCGTGGAGTGGTTGGCGTTAGGAGGGGCATCCAGCTGTAGAAACTCTGCCAGATCAGACTGGAGCCTGGTGCAGCCCCTGGCTTCCCAGACCCCAGTCGAACCGTCCAACCCGTGCTAGCGCGGAAAACGGACGTTAAACGATGTTGATGATGATGATGATGAAAGTGGCAGTCCTGCATAGGACCATGTTACTACCTTTTAACCTCATATGCCTCTGGTGTGTATAAATTTGATTGCTGCTTGTCTGTAACTTGTATTTCTTTTATCGATTGTCTGACGATGTGTTTGCTCCATGCAAGGTGCACCTACTAGTTGCATATGTAGTGTGATGTCATGATGCCGAATACTGAAACACATGTAGCAATTGGAATAAAGGATTACCAAGTCATGCCCATGTTATTTTCTCATATTATTATTGCAGTGCTCTTCGTATTATGTCATAACCCACCATCGGATACGGACAGTCTGTGTGTACAAGCAACAGTAGATGTTTAACGCGATTAACATTAAAACTGAAACCCATGGAGTTTAGCTGTCGCACATCGAGTTCATCTAATCATACTATATATATGTGTGTGTTTCTCAGTTTCCATCTACCAATTTTACTCACAACCAAAATTGAAGTCGATCAACATCAATGGAAATTGCAGCTGTGATACTAGTGCCGGTGACAAGTAAGTGAACCATCCGATCATGGCTGTTGCCAGCGCCGCCCTGACTGGCTTCTGTGCCGGTGGCACGTAAATAGCACCATCTGTTTGTGGCCGTTGCCAACCCCGCTTGGCCCTCGTGCCAGTGGCACGTAAAAAGCACCATCCGATCGTGGTCGTTTGCCAGCTCCGTCTGGCACCTGTGCGGGTGGCACGTAAAAAGCACCCACTACACTCACAGAGTGGTTGGCGTTAGGAAGGGCATCCAGCCGTAGAAACACTGCCAGATCAGACTGGGCCTGATGCAGCATTCTGGCTTCACAGACCCCAGGTGAACCGTCTAACCCATGCTAGCATGGAAAGTGGATGCTAAATGATGATGATGATGATGAATTTGTCAGCTCGGGGCTTTAGTAGAAAACACTTGCCCAAGGTACCATGTAGTGGGACTGAATCCCAAACCATGTTGGGAAGCGAACTTCTTAACGATACAGCTACAACTTCGCCTGTACCTTTTACTTGTTTCAAACCTTGGACTGTGGCCATGCTGTGACATTGCCTTGAACGGTTTTAGTTGGACAAATCTTATTTGTTTTAAGTCTGTTACTTATTCTATCATTTGCCGAGCTGTTAAGTTACAGTAACGTAAGCCAACTACCGGTTGTCAAGCGTCGGTGGAGGGATAGACATGAACACAAAGATACACAGACACACACACACACAGACACAGAAGGCAGGTTTCTTTCAGTTTCCATTTACCAAATCCATTTACAAGGCTTTGTTCTGCCCAGGACTATAGTAGAAGACAGCTGCTCAAGGTGCCATGCAGTGTAACTGAACCCCAAACTATGTGGTTGGTTGGGAAGCAAACTTTTTACCAACCAATCATACCTACGCTTATATTTAATGTTGTTTAATTATTTTATTTGGTCATTAAGGTGCCAAGTTGGCAGAATCGTTACTGTGCCAGGCAAAATGCTTAGCAGCATTTAGTCTGTCTTTAAGTTCTGAGCTCAAATACTGCCGAGGCCAACTTTGTCTTTTATCCTTTTGGGGTTGATAAAATAAGTACCAGTTCAGAGTCAGGATTGATGAGATTGACCTACCCCCTCCCCTGAACATGCTGACCTTGTACCAAAATTTGAAAGAAATATTTTTTGTGTCACTTTAAGTTGGCACGTGGGGTAAAATGCTTAGTGACATTTCATCCATCTTGACGTTCTGAGTTCAAATTCTGCCAAGGTCGATTTTGCCTATCATCTTTTTGGGGTCAATAAAGTAAGTACTAGTTGTGCATGGGGGGGTCAATGCAATCAATCTACCCCATCCTTCGAATCTGCTGGCCTTGTGCCAAAATTCAAAACCAATATTTTGTGTCACTTTGAGAAAACTGTTTATTTTAATATTAGCTCTTTTAATTTGAACAGAAGTCGATTGTTTATTTCACGAGGAAAAACAAAAAACAGAGCCTCTTGTCTTATCATTTTTTTGATAGATATGTAAACCAAATCTAGTTTTCAAGGATGATTTTTATTATTTACTTCCTACAATCTACGTCATAAAAATTAAGTTTGTCAACTTGGTGTGTAACTTCTTTCATAACAGTTACAAATTAATGAGAGTGTTATTTCACTAAACTTGGTGAAATGTAACCATGTTGCATATAAGGTCTCAATTTAATTACGCAGTCATCCAGCAATTGGCTTGTTGGAAACCTATAACCAATGGTACTATTGTTCCCCAAATATGATGTAAAATATATCATCTTTTTCTTCTTTTCTTGTCTCAGTCAGTGGACAGCATCTATGCTTGGGGAAATTACCTTGAAGTATTTAGTTGAATAAATCACCTCTCCCCCAGAATTTTAAAGTTTGGTTCTTAATCTATCAGTCCCTTTTACCTAACCTTCAAATTATGGGGACATAATCAAACTAACACTGGTGGAGAAGCGAAAGATCGTCATTCACTTGAAAATAATTTTAAAAAAACATTAAAATATTGTATATTTAAGGAAAGCTAAAATATAAATACTTACTGTACAAACAACTTACATTTTTGAAATCACATTCAGTTAAATATATTTCTAAATGGTTAAAATATTGTGTACGTCAAAGAGTTGAGGTTTATTTTTCTTAGAGAGTGCGAAGACTATGTGTGTGTGTATATGTCGCAGATAGTGGACGTGTGTTTGTGTTGAATGACACGCCATTCCATTCATTATATGTGTGTGTATTCTGTATGAGTGTTGACGTTCCGGAAGCCATGTTTTTGTCATCAAGAAATAAGTAAAAATTGTGTTTAATCGTTTTCATTAATAAATAGAGGTTCAAATATCACAAAAATTTGTACTGCATTGCCGAAGGTAGGTATGAAAATAAATATGCAAAAAAAATCAAATTAAGATATACTATTTCTGAGATATTTCGGGTACGAACAAACATTTAGAGTTTTAGTATTGTTAAGATGATAGACTCTCCCGACGAAGACGACGTATGAGCGTTCAGCTTTTGCAGAACGACCTGCACAAATGATCTGTTTATAGCGATCAAGTGTTCGTGCCATACATTAACTCACTCTCTCCATCAAACCGACGTTGTCTGAATAGATGAACTGTGTAACACGCGTCAGGTGTTGAAGTGATCGCAGAGCAACGTGAGATGAAATGTTTTGCTCAAGGACAGAACGCACCAGCCGGTCTAGGGATTGAAACCGTGATCTCGTGATCGCGAGTGCAACACCCTAACCACTAGGCCATGCGTCGTCATATACATATATGTATTTGGAGACAGTCATCTTTTGCTATTTAAACGTCTGCAGTATTTGATCTTCGTTTTTAGCTTTATTTAATTATTAGTATATTTGTCAGAGTTCTTCCGAAACACATTCTGTGACCTCTTCAGCGACTTTCTGTCTCTCGAAACTCCTCTTGCCCTGTCTATTGAAGAGAGCGGGTTTGGATTTTACACCCATCTCCTGTCTTCTGATGGCCGAATATTGAAACTGACGCATCACTGCGCCAGTTCTTTAAATTCTTATACTCAATTCAGCTCTTTGCATTCCATCACTTATGAAAACGGCCCAAGATACTTGAACTTCACCTGCTTCAGTGGAATTCTACTGGAGTTTCTTCGAAGAGTCTTCAGAGCAATGTTAGCTCAGAGTAATGCATAGCTCAGTGGTCAGAGAGGCGTTCCAGGTAGAGCTGTTACTTATCCGAATTGAGAGAAACAAATTATTTTCTTAGGATATATTTTATATCGGGAATAGTGAACAATAACGTCGTTACTTATATGTTTCCAACTAACCAATCACAAGTTTACTGATTTTTGACAGTAAAAGTGACAAAAGAGAATGCCACTAACTCGGGCAGAACAAATTTTGTTGGTGACTTCGTTTGTAAATACTGGATTTTCGGTTTCCTTGATGTTTACACAATTCTTCAATATGGGAAAATCACACTCATATATGGAGACCCCCTTCGGTCATGAATGACCATGGGATTGCACCTAGAAAGTTACCCTCCGAGGCACAAGTCCGAGCAAGGTTGTTTGTGGAAGGCCAGCAGTCGCCCATGCATACCAGCCTCCCCTCTCCATGCCACCGATGTTATCCAAGGGAAAGGCAAAGGCCGATACAGCTTGGCACCAGTGACGTCGCAACTCATTTCTACAGCTGAGTGAACTGGAGCAACGTGAAATAAAGTGTGTTGCTCAAGAACACAACATGCAGCTCGGTCCGGGAATCGAACTCACAACCTCACGATCGTAAGCTCGACGCTCTAACCACTGAGCCATGCGCTCATATATAATATAAGATATTATATTCACACTCATATAATATAAGATATGTTTATATAAAGTTATATTCAACACGTTCGAGTGTACTCAAATGCGAGAAGACCTTCCACTGCCGAGATAGCCCATCATATGTTTTCACCGAAGTCTACGAGGAGAACTTTCTCTCGTGATTATCTTCGCAGCGGAAAGCTTCCTCTCGTCCGAGTGCACTCGAACGTGTTGAATATAACTTTATACGAGTGCATTTCATTCAACGCTGCTTCGTACTACATCTATATATATAAAAGTGAGGTTGTGTGCTGTCTGTCTCCTACGATTTAGATTCCTAACTACTCCCACATTTTGCGGTGCAGTTTAACCAAAAGCGGGTATCTTATAGTCGTGATTCATATCGAGCCCTTCTGGGTATTAGCGCGCGTCTACGATGAGTCTACGATTAAAAAAAAAATACCATCATTTTTTCCCATTTTTAATGCATTTTTGGCATATATAAGGGAAGTAACTCTCTAAAAATGTATTATTAAATCTCAGAACGTAAAAAGCTACAGTAACACCCCCTTTGTGGTTAGCCATATTGAGATGGCTATTATACTTTACATCTCTAAAAATGCTTATATAGTTATTTCCCTTACAAACCCGAGCAACGCCGGGCGATACTGCTAGTTATTTATATAAGATATAATACAAGACAGAAAAAAGTAAAAATAAAATCGATCTATCCACTAGAGTCGAACTACGTATCTGCTACTTGTCAGGTTATCGACTACTCTGTGTAGATTCTGAATTTATTTGATTATCAAAATAGCATTTATAAACATCTTTAAACAATCTCTTCTTCTCTCATATCCCACGAGAATCACAGACAATTTAGCAGTAATTTCACCACTGGCAGATAGGTTTCACAAATTAGCTTCCAGTATCAGAGG
The DNA here is from genome assembly GCF_006345805.1 of Octopus sinensis. NCBI lineage: Eukaryota > Metazoa > Mollusca > Cephalopoda > Octopoda > Octopodidae > Octopus > Octopus sinensis. Next base: position 148,684,914 of record NC_043000.1, on the reverse strand, counting down.
AATTGTTCTGTACTTACAACTTGGAGTACCCCCAAAATATCTAGCGTAATTAGCTGACATAAGTCGTTAAGAATTTTTTAAAAATTACACACACACACATACACGTAGACACGCACGCACACACGCACACACACACACACACACACACACACACACACACACACACACACACACACACACACACACACACACACACACACACACAGCTATGTTGCACCGTAAATGACCACTTCCAGCGACCTTTTCTCCAGAAATGAAGGAGGGTTGAACAAGAGGCTAGCAATCTCTTTACATAGAAAAAACTGAGGATACTTCCGACGCACAGCACGAAATAGGGGAAGAACAGAAAACGCGAGTGCGCGCATGTGCATAATATAGGATAATAGGAGTGGCTGTGTGGTAAGTAGCTTGCTAACCAACCACATGGTTCCGGGTTCAGTCCCACTGCGTGGCATCTTGGGCAAGTGTCTTCTGCTATAGAATTTGGTAGACGGAAACTGAAAGAAGCCTGTCGTATATATGTATATGTGTATATATATTTGTATGTGTGTGTATATGTTTGTGTGTCTGTGTTTGTCCCCCTAGCATTGCTTGACAACCGATGCTGGTGTGTTTACGTTCCCGTCACTTAGCGGTTCGGCAAAAGAGACCGATAGAATAAGTACTGGGCTTACAAAGAATAAGTCGATTTGCTCGACTAAAGGCGGTGCTCCAGCATGGCCGCAGTCAAAATGACTGAAACAAGTAAAAGAGTATATATTGTGTACGTCCATGCATAAGAAACATTACTGCAAATATGCAGCAAGAATTCATCACCAGACGTAATGAATATCGTAAACGGAATGGCAAGTGATAAAATTCTGAGTTAATGTCGACATTATCCGGAAACGAAATGAAAAAAAAAAAAGAAAAATAGTGCAACGGGTGTAAAAAAAAGGTGTAGGAAGCGAATATGAAAAGGAAAATGCCCGGAAAGTAACGGGAGGTGGAGAGAGGCCTTCGGAAAATTCACAAGATCCGATGTTTCTCTCTCATAACTTTTAGGAAAATGGGGTTTTATTGAATGAAATTTTATAAAAATACCTTTCAAACGGTATAGATTATGATTATAAAGAAATTTGTGGGGAAAATCTTTTCCGATGGGTTGGGGAGAGGACTTCGGAAAATTCACAAGATCCGATGTTTTTCTCTCATAACTTTTAGGAAAATGGGGTTTTATTGAATGAAATTTTATATAAATACCTTTCAAACGGTATAGATTATGATTATAAAGAAATTTGTGGGGAAAATCTTTTCCGATGGCGTGGGGAGAGGCCTTCGGAAAATTCACAAGATCCGATGTTTTTCTCTCATAACTTTTAGGAAAATGGGGTTTTATTGAATGAAATTTTATATAAATACCTTTCAAACGGTATAGATTATGATTATAAAGAAATTGTGGGGAAAATCTTTTCCGATGGCGTGGGGAGAGGCCTTCGGAAAATTCACAAGATCCGATGTTTTTCTCTCATAACTTTTAGGAAAATGGGGTTTTATTGAATGAAATTTTATATAATACCTTTCAAACGGTATAGATTATGATTATAAAGAAATTTGTGGGGAAAATCTTTTCCGATGGCGTGGGGAGAGGACTTCGGAAAATTCACAAGACCCGATGTTTTTCTCTCATAACTTTTAGGAAAATGGGGTTTTATTGAATGAAATTTTATATAAATACCTTTCAAACGGTATAGATTATGATTATAAAGAAATTTGTGGGGAAAATCTTTTCCGATGGCGTGGGGAGAGGCCTTCGGAAAATTCACAAGATCCGATGTTTTTCTCTCATAACTTTTAGGAAAATGGGGTTTTATTGAATGAAATTTTATATAAATACCTTTCAAACGGTATAGATTATGATTATAAAGAAATTTGTGGGGAAAATCTTTTCCGATGGCGTGGGGAGAGGACTTCGGAAAATTCACAAGACCCGATGTTTTTCTCTCATAACTTTTAGGAAAATGGGGTTTTATTGAATGAAATTTTATATAAATACTTTCAAACGGTATAGATTATGATTATAAAGAAATTTGTGGGGAAAATCTTTTCCGATGGCGTGGGGAGAGGACTTCGGAAAATTCACAAGACCCGATGTTTTTCTCTCATAACTTTTAGGAAAATGGGGTTTTATTGAATGAAATTTTATATAAATACCTTTCAAACGGTATAGATTACGATTATAAAGAAATTTGTGGGGAAAATTTTTTCCGAGGGGGTGGGGAGAGGACTTCGGAAAATTCACAAGATTCGCAAGATCCTAGTTTTTCCCTCGTAACTGAGGAAAATATAATCCTTTTGAAATCACGAATTAGGCATTACCCCAGGAACTTGGACGCTAAACATCCCTTTGAAGGGTTCGGGTCCTTACTTCTACTATATATATATATATATATATGCACACACACATATGCACACACACATATGCACACACACACGCACACACACACACATACACATACACACACATTAACGTGGTTTTTGTAAGGATTTTGTATCATTTTTTCACTTTCCTGTCCAGACTTCGTTACCACTAATTTTTATAAAGGTGCACATGTAAAAATTTAACGAAATTAAAAAAAAGAAACAGCCCCTTTTTTCCGGACAAAAATGTGTTTTGTGACATATTAGGACACCGTAATTTATTCATCGAAAAAAAAAAACATTTTCCAATAATTCCGGTTTCCTCCACCCAACTACTTTTTCCGAAGAAAAATAAGGGGTTTGCAGCACATTAGGCATCCGTAATGAATGCTGTTTAAAAGGTATTTATATACAATTTCCTTAAAAGATATCCATTTTCCTCAAAGTTACGAGGGAAAAACATCGGATCTTGTGAATTTTCCGAAGGCCTCTCCCCACGCCATCGGAAAAGATTTTCCCCACAAATTTCTTTATAATCGTAATCTATACCGTTTGAAAGGTATTTATATAAAATTTCAGTAACCCCCCCCCCGTTTTTCTAAAAGTTATGAGGGAAAAACATCGGTTCTTATGAATTTCCCGAAGGCCTCTCTCCACCCCATTTCTTTCTGGGCATTTTTGTTTTCATATTTGTTTCCTACACCATTTTTTTTTACACTCGTTGCACTATTGTTTTTTCGATCGCTTTTCCGGTTAAAATATCAACATTAACCAAATTAAAAGTCATTGACTTTCAATGAAGATAAAACTTAGTCACATATAAATATCCAGTTTTCACTTATAGAATATAATGTCAATATGAGATATCCTTTAGTAATTACATAAAAATGAAATGATGTAACAACTACTTATTGATTCAATCAAATGAATACCAGTAATACTACTAGTTTTGCTAGGTCAAAATATTCAGCGAAATCCTTTCTCCTACAGCAATTGGCTTTTTGTAGAAGGAAGAAATCGTAATTGGTTCTCCATTTTGATAGTAACCTACCTAATATTGCCCTTGGTTAAATGATACAAACTTCGTGTATTAAAACGATCTAATCAAAGGCTTTCACGTCTTTCTCAGGGCTACCTTGGAATACATATTCTAACATATCATTTCTGTATTCAAAGTGGTGAAATGCAATTACCATAAATCCTCGAGTATAACCCGCATTCCCTCCCCACCAAAATTTAAAGGTCAAAATCTCTAGTGCGTACTATATACGAGGTTAAAAATGAAAAAATATTTTCTAAGCAGTGTCCGAGTCTCTATTTGCTGTCCGGCAATGTTTATTCAGGCGCATTTTGTGATGTCGGGCGCGAAAATACCTTAAGCTAAGCCTGAAAGCAATAAAGTCATAAAAGAATCATCCATAACTTGCAGTAAGCAACATTTATTAAAATAAAAGTATTCAGAACGCAGAATAACATGTAACAAAAACAATTTGCAAACATATTTACATTCCCATATAACAGTTAAGAACATCACCATTATTGAATTGCGCATTCGCGGAAGTGTTTGTTCGACTAGGTGCTGCTGGCTTAATTTCGCACGAATTGTGCATAGTAGTTTAGTAAATACTTCATCCTGCTGTTTGTATTGGTACTCTGGATGACGTTGTATGGAAAGATGAAATAAATGAAAGTGAATCTTTTGATGTTGACTATGAATCTGACGATGACAGAGATTTACTCTACAATGATGCTGACATGTTTACGGAGGAACAAACGGAACAGTTATTTGATGCTGAAACAGACGTTGAATTTGAAGGATTTGAATAAATGTTTTTGCTTTTGCTTTTGTAACTGATAGTGATAAATATGTAAAAGCAATTTACTAAATATTTATTTTTCACTGGCGTTATTACTGTTATTTCTTTATTTTCTGCAAACAAAATGCACAAAAAAGATACACGTTTGCATTATGTTATATATACAACAGTGGTTTTCAACCAAAGTTCCGCGGAACCGTTGGGTTCCGCCAGTACAGTCCAGGGGTTCCGCAAGAAGTTACAAAACTGCTAAAATTGGCAGTAATTTTTAATTTTCCTGTGCAGATATGTGTACATAAGACTATTAAATTATTGCACAGGGGTTCCTCGAGCCAGTGGAATGTTTCCTTGGGGTTCCGCTCCAGCAAAAAGTTTGAAAAGCACTGATATACAATAATAAAAAAGGACGTTACATTTTTACAAACCAAGGATGTTATATAGACCTCCTTGACTCTAGTTAGAGAAGGGGTGCGTATTATACACAAGGTTTAGGTTTTTCAGAGGTACAGCCCCCTAAAAATCCCCTGCGTATTATACACAAGGGCGGACTATACTCGAGGATTTACGGTAAAAAGAGATTTGGTTGCAATTTGTAACAGGTCGAGCGATTGTGTAGAGGCTGATAAATTTCTTCTCGCCAAACGTTTCTACTCAAAAGGTAAATTGTTTTACCTGCAGTGGTTCTCACTTAGTTTGTACCTTCCATTTAAGATCTTCTCAAACAGCGCGCCATTTTAATAATATAAATAGAGTTTACAAAATCCATACTAATACTTGAGCTTCTTCAAAAAATGTGTTATTCATCAGTTTCTTATACATAAGTATAATTAATAACACAAGATAAGCAATATCTTCCTCTAGTTTATCCCAATTTTTTTTCTCGTTAAAACATTAAAAAAAACAAAATAACAAAAAACATTAAAAAACATTAAAAAAACCCAAAATAACAAAAAAAAAAAAACCCAACTTCCCTTACGAAGTACACCATTAATTTTTTCTTTTTCTAGATCGCTGAAAGATAAAAGAGAATGAAAACCATTGATTTAAAGCGATTAGTATAATTAATTAATTTGCACTACTGATGATCTAACTTCTCCGTTTTAAATTTTGCGTAACTATTTACAGAACGAAGTGTATTTAAAGTGAACTACATGTATATATGTATTCAAGCAAACTACATCATGTGATAGTACTTTAGGCTCCATCGACGGCGGCAAAGTAGCAGCAGTAATGCTTGGACTAAATGTCTAGTACTATGTAGTTTTACCCTATTACATTCAGTGTTTAAACTCCGTTAAACTCAGAACCTACCATTTTCCTAGAGTTAGTAAAATTACTATCATAACATGTCCTGGAAGTCGATTCAATCGACTGCACTCTATCCGCTACAAATCTGTGGTTTTCTGCTAATAGTATTAGAAATCATCGCTTGAGTACCCAACTTCATGTCATTATTTCGCCTTATTAAGGTTGCGAACTGGCAGAATCGACAAAATGCATCGCTGCGTTTCTTTCGGCTTTTCCGGTTCACCGAGGTCGACTTTTCATCTTTTCGAGTTAAAAAAGTATATCCGCTAGAGATGTCGTAGTCGACTTGCTCCCTCTCTTAATCCTGCTGGTTTGGTGTCGAAAATTTGAAACACTTATTTCTCCTTATTTATTTTCGTTTTCTGTCTCATTTTACCGTCAAAATTGTTGTAAAACGATTAATGTTCCCTTCTATCCGCCGTTTTAAAGGATTTCCGTTAATTTGACAGTCAGCAGCTGCCTATTCGTGAACCAAGGGAAGACTTGAAATCAGTTGCGCAAGCTAACGAAACACTCTTTCGCTACGTTTCTGTTCCTTACAACAGTCATGGGAAACTACGCCTCGCGGGACTTTCTGAATGGCAATACCTAACGAAAAATGACCTCGAATTTTTTATAGTGTGCGATACGCCTAATGATAAATCTACCACTCTATGTCACGCTGGTGAGACCCATATTGGAGTACGGGATTCAAGTCTCTTCTCCTTATCTCCTCAAAGACATACAGCATCTCGAAAGAGTCCAGAAGCTGGCTACCCGCATGGTTCATGGTCTCAAAAATTTGTCTTATGAAGAAAGGTTGAGGACGCCCGACCTTTATTCTCTAGAAAAACGCCGCCGCTGTGGTGATCTCATTCTCGCCCACAACATCATAAGCGGAAAGTGTAACCACTCGAAAGAGCTGTTCTTCACTCCTGCTCCAGAACGTTGGCTGCGGGGTCATTCCGAAAAGCTCTGCCTGCAGCGATTTCATCTCAATCGAAGGAGAGGAGCTGTCTCCGTCCGGGTTGCGGATCCGTGGAACAAGCTGCCAGACGAGATGGTGAAGATGTTGACGACTGCTTTGTTCAAAGTCTCCCTTGACCTCAAGTGGCCTGAACTCTTTACATGAACACCACCCTGTACTTAACTCCATGTCCCCCTACATGGCCTTGCTATTTGCTTTTGAGCCAAATTAACTAACTAACATGTCTCATGCAGCCCGCTTCTTGAAAAAAGTTGTCAATGCCAGCTTTATCGTGATTGACTACATCACTAGCGAAGGCGCGTGGCTTAGTGGTTAGGGTATTCGGTTCACGATCGTAAGGTTGTGAGTTCGATTCCCGGCGATGCGTTGTGTCCTTGAGCAAGACACTTTATTTCACGTTGCTCCAGTTCACTCTGCTGGCAAAAATGAGTTGTACCTGTATTTCAAAGGGCCGGCCTTGTGTCACGCTGAATCTCCCTGAGAACTACGTTAGTGGTACACGTGCCAGTGGATTGCTCAGCCACTTGCACGTTGATTTCACGAGCAGGCTGTTCCGTTGATCGCATTAGCTGGGGCCCTCGTGGTCGTAATCGACGGAGTGCTCCCACATCACTACATAATATCAATTTATACCTAGGTGGATTGGGCCACACAATGTAAATTGTCTTGGCCATTGACATAGACAAAATACAGCACCGGTGATGGTGTACGAATTTGTCAGCTGTATCATCCTGAAAATTCTAACTGCGACTTAGCATCACGTTTGTGTGACAAGAAACAAAACAAATAAAAAAATATCAGAATTCGATGAGCCAATGTCAAAAGCTCAACGGCCTTTAATCGATTAGAAGTTCTGAAATAGCAAAAACACAACAATGTTTTTTTTATCGTATTTGATCTACACATTCTTTCCATCAATGTGTGTGAAAGTGTGGATGCACAAATATGTTTGTGTGTGTGTGTTGCGTGTGTATTTGTATTGTGTGTGTGTGTGTATGTGTGAGCGCACGTGCGAGTGTGTGCTCGTGTTTGCGTGACCTTAACAATACTAACTTTAAATGTCCTTATAACACTAAATAAACCTTACCCTTTTCTTTACAATATTGATTTCGGAACTTTTTTTGTTATATATGTAACTAAAAAAAAAAAGGACAACTAAAAATAGCGAGGCAAAATAATTAACCTTCAGAGAAATTTGCTCAGCACCGCACGCACGCACGCCAGCACGCACGCACGCACGCACGCACGCACGCACGCACGCACGCACGCACGCACGCACGCACGCACGCACGCACGCACGCACGCACATATGTATGTATGTATGTATGTATGTATGTATACATGGCAGAAACGTTAGAACGCCGGGCGAAATGCTTAGTGGTATTTCGTCTGCCGTTACGTTCTGAGTTCAAATTCCGCCGAGGTCAACTTTGCCTTTCATCCTTTCGGGGTTGATTAATTAAGTACCAGTTTCGCACTGGGGTCGATGTAATCGACTTAATGCCTTTGTCTGTCCTTGTTTGTCCCCTCTATGTTTAGCCCCTTGTGGGTAGTAAAGAAAGATATATATATATATAGAGAGAGATAATGTAAGAGAGATGTGTGTATGTGTGTGTATTTACTCGCACACACACTTACACATCCACGTGTGTGTGTGTGTGTTTAGATAGATCGGTGGCGATCTGGCAGAATCATTAGAACGTTGGAATGGATATTATGCAGCCTTTATTCCACTCCAAGTTCAATTCCAATCGGTATCCACTTTGCCCCTCCATTCCTTTGGTGGGGTCGATAAATAAAGTACTAATCAAGTGCTTAGATCTTTCCACACACACATACTCTCTCTCTCTGAATTAGTCACACTAAAGAGGCCAAGACGGAGTATTCCCATTGTGGCCCCACCAGCATTATATGAACTCGCTAAGCAAAAAGACTAATTTTCTCTGATTCAATAATTTACGAACTATTTTAACAATTGAACAGTTAAAACGTAAATTATATCACTAATTTGAGACGGAAACATAAAGAATAGGTCCTCTGACGTGACTAGAACCACCTACTTATCGCTTTTTGGGTAAACGCACTTCTTTACCATATTAAGCACTACTCTATCTCAACTAACACCTTTGCCACCACAAGTAACTCACTTGTTTTACAGATAATTCGTCTGCTATTTGCTTCAGTTAACCTTAAAGATATAAATTACAATGCAATAGTGCATTTTTACTTACCTATTTTTTTTGTTAAGGGAAGTAGCTTAAATAGATGAAAATAAAACAGTTGGTAGTTATGGTAGTAGTGAATGGAAAAGAATAGCGAGTTGGAGAGAGAAAAGCAGAGGATTAATGGAATTAACGGGAAAATAAAGAGAAAAAAATCAGAAAAAAGTACAAAGAGAAAGAGAGAGAATTGTACGAAATGAAAAGACTGTGTAAGAAAGCAAGTAAAAGAAAGAGGAGAAAAAAGTAAGTTAAGTACAAGGGGAGTGGGGGAGAGAAGGAAGAATATGGAGAGGGAGCAAAATTTGTGACGTCACTGTGTCCTTAGTAATCTCATTCGCTCATTTCTCCCTCTCTCTACGTTTTTGTTCGAAGGGATTTTTACGTGTATCTGAGTACATAAAATAATGGTACGATCTGTTGGAAGTCTTAGTTTGTTACACGAACGGGAAAATGCTATGATTTTCTACATATCCGTATCTATGACAGTATGTGTTTACGTATGTAAAAACACACTCACATGTATGTATGAATGAATGTATGTATGTATGTATGTATGTATGTATGTATGTATGTATGTATGTATGTATGTATGTATGTACGTACGTAGGAAAGCAAGTGTTGCTTTCGGAAGGCTAGAAAAGCGCCTCTGGAGTCGGCGAGACATATGCAGAAAGACAAAGATAAAAGTGTACAAGACATGTGTGCTCCCTTCTCTTCTCTATACCTGCGAGACGTGGGTCACATATCGATACCACCTTAAACAATTGGAACGTTTCCATCAGATGTGTCTCAGACGGATCTATGGCATTAAGTGGAAGGACCGCATCAGTGATCTTGAAATATTGGAAGGCTCTCGGTGTGAAAGTATAGAAGCTCTTGTGTTAAAGCAAAGGCTCAGATGGAGTGGTCATCTGGTCAGAATGAAGGATTCAAGGATGCCAAAACAACTTTTTTATGGAGAGTTAGCTAAAGGAGAACGACCTCCACATAAACCAAAAAAGAGGTATAAGAACTTGCTGAAGGCTTCCTTAAGAGATGTGTAACGAAAGTGAACGGCTTCTCTGCACCTTTTGGGGGTGCAGTTGCTGCAATCACTTTCCGTTGCTTTAATATCCAGATTCTACCAGTCAGAAACAACAAGACGCAGACGTAAAAAATATATATCTACTTTATTCTCTTATGACAGTAACCAATAAGTGGTGTATCTGGTATCCCTTTGGTATAGATGTGTCAGAGCTGAACTTTATCGCTGTAGAATTTACAGTGTTCAAATGCTAACGACACTGGTCAAAGATGGCGTCCGGAGAAAGGAAGATGATGTGGTCGGCAACAAATGTCAGGGGGAAACGAAGATAATACGCGTCTTCTTCTATGAAAAGCCTGACTGCCGCTATCAAATCCGGACAGAGAGAGAGAACTACACGTCTTGTACCTTCGATAGCCGTGTCTCAAGTCACTGCCTACTGGACGCTGGTGGTCAACGTCCTACGATCCCCTTGCCTCGCGGCTAAACTGCCACGTAGGCAAATGGTCCTACTTCCGGTGGTGGAAGCACCAATCCCGCACGCGCGAAACAGAAATGGACGGTGCGCGAGCGCGCACCGTTATATAGGATCACTACAGATGCTTGCATATCTCCTGACGCATGGGAAGGCATAGCTATTGATCGTAGCAGGTGGAGAAGGATTGTGCACGAGGGGACAGCCACTTTTGAGAAATCTCGAGTTGCACATGAGAAAGTAAGGAAGGATGTCAGGAAGGGCATCGCTGTTACTCTTCCAGATGGGAAGGGTCTTCCTATGATGCTGACATGCAGTGTCTGTGCAAGACCCTGCCTCAGTAAAGCTGGACTCGAGAGTCATCTTCGTAGTCATAAAGCGAGACAGATGAGTGACAACCTGGCCACCGGTGGTGGTGTAACACACCATACTAATCATATCTGTCGGGCATGTGGAAGAGAGTGTAATTCGACAGGAGGACTTAAACGACATGCAAAGGCTCCTTCTATAACCTGCGACGATTTCATCTCAATCGAAGGAGAGGAGCTTTCTCCGTCCGGGTTGCGGATCCGTGGAACAAGCTGCCAGACGAGATGGTGAAGATGCCGACGACCGCTTTGTTCAAAGCCTCCCTGACCTCAAGTGGCCTGAACTCTTTACATGAACACCACCCTGTACTTAACTCCATGTCCCCCTACATGGCCTTGCTATTTGCTTTTGAGCCAAATTAACTAACTAACTAACTAACTAACATGAAGCCCAGTTACAACTACAGCCGGCTATTACCGGTAAAGGTTTTAGCTGCCAATTCTGTACAAGACATTGTAGATCTTTAGCTGGGCTAAAAAGTCACATTCGATCACAGCGCCAGTAACAGTTAAGCTTCGTGCAATGGCCATACTTGATAACGAGGAGGCAGCCATAATGTACGTACGTACGTACGTACGTATGCATGTATGTATGTATGTATGTATGTATGTATGTATGTATGTATGTATGTATGTATGTATGTATGTATGCATGCATGCATGCATACATGTATGTGTGTTTGCGTGTGTGTATATATATATATATATATATATATATGTGTGTGTGTGTGTGTTGTGTGTGTGTATCCTTATGAAAAGAAAAGTTCGTTTGTTTTTACGTTGACCGCTGAAAACACTAAACTAAATTGATAATATTTCAGGTTTTTTCGTATCATTTGAATTAATTTGACCATTCCGTAGATAAATGTGCACTTATTTTCCGAAAACGGAATAGGCGGGCCGAGTTGGTGGTGATTGGTTCCTATTTCTAGCAATCTATATACTGTCTATTTCACCGTAATGCTTTTTCCCCTTTTTGTCCATTACCTTTTCTGGTGTATGTTGTACCAAGCACTCGTTACCTCGTATCCATACTTCCGGCATAGTAGCCAGTGAAGGTTTTGGGTTACCATGTCGTGTCTGCGCTTGTACTCTTTCTACGCAAGACTTTCACAAGCACTAACAATGTGAGTCCCGCTTTCGATAGGCGTAGGAGTGGCTGTGTGGTAAGTAGCTTGCTTACGAGCCACATGGATCCGGGCTCAGTCCCACTGCGTGATATCTTGGGCAAGTGTCTTCTACTATAGCCTCGGGCCGACTAAAGCTTTGTCAGTGGATTTGGTAGACGGAAACTGAAAGAAGCCCGTCGTATATATGTTTGTATATATATAATATATATATATGTGTGTGTGTGTGTGTGTGTTGTGTGTGTGTGTGTATCCTTATGAAAAGAAAAGTTCGTTTGTTTTTACGTTGACCGCTGAAAACACTAAACTAAATTGATAATATTTCAGGTTTTTTCGTATCATTTGAATTAATTTGACCATTCCGTAGATAAATGTGCACTTATTTTCCGAAAACGGAATAGGCGGGCCGAGTTGGTGGTGAATTGGTTCCTATTTCTAGCAATCTATATACTGTCTATTTCACCGTAATGCTTTTTCCCCTTTTTGTCCATTACCTTTTCTGGTGTATGTTGGTACCAAGCACTCGTTACCTCGTATCCATACTTCCGGCATAGTAGCCAGTGAAGGTTTTGGGTTACCATGTCGTGTCTGCGCTTGTACTCTTTCTACGCAAGACTTTCACAAGCACTAACAATGTGAGT
>NC_043000.1:148635065-148670065 GCF_006345805.1 Octopus sinensis | reverse complement strand
TACAAATACATAGGCGCAGGAATGGCTCTGTAGTTAAGAAACTCGCTTTGCAACCATGTAGTTTCAGGTTCAGTCCCACGGCGCAGCTTCTAGGGCAACCGACTTCTCACAATGCCTTGTGAGTGAATTTGGTCGAAAGAAACTGTGTGGAAACCCACCGTAAATCTATATATATATATGTGTGTGTGTTTATACCCCCACCACCGTTTGACAGCCTATGTTTGTTTGTTTACGTCCCTGTAATTTAACGGTTCGGCAAAAATGACGACTTGAATTAGTACTAAACCTGAAAATAAGTGCTAGGTCCATTTGTTTGACTAAACTCTTCAAGATGGTACCCCAAGATAACTGCAGTCCAAGAAAGTGAAAGAGAAAGGAAAAGACATATATACATAGTTGCATACTCACTCACTCACTCCCCCTATCTATCTTTCTCTCTCTTTCACTCTCTCTCCTCTTCCAATCAGTTTTAGCAAATTGTAATCTCCAATTGCAGCAGTCACCAAAATTATTTTGTCACTTAGAAACCAAAAACCAGATTTAAAACTGTTTCCATTAATCATTCTGGATAATGCTGTTAAATCACACAGTCGCTTTTTGTTTCTTGTTTTATAGCTGTTTCACGTCCCTGATGCAAACTTGACGAACATTACACAATCACATTCCCCGCACCGAACGAAATGTGTGACCTTGTGTTTAATAAGAAATCAATACTTTTATGTGCAAAGAGCGCTGTAGTTTAGAAATAAACTTCCGGTTATTCTCTTTCCTTTAATAAATCCATTGCCTTGAGTTTTTGTAATCTTTCTATCTCACTCTTCTCGCCGCCCTCTCCGCCGTATCTTCTCACAGAGGAATTGTCTATAAGAAGTTATCTCTAACGGTAAACGAATTCCTACAGAAAAATATTATAGAATACTTTGAAACAAGGGTGGCATATAGATAACAATTTTTCTTTTCTTCTTCCGCTAGTTTCAGTCACTGGACTTGCGCTCATGCTGGGGCAATATGTTCAAGAATTTTCATCCATTATATCAATCCCAATAATTTGTCTGGTCCCTATCTTATATCGAACCCAGACGAATGGTGATATCAGTTTGGGTGCAATGGAGCAAACTCCTGAGACGGCTAGATTTATCACAAGGTACTTCCATCGATTTTAGCCATCCTACTCTAATGCACACACACACACACACACTTACAAACATACGTACATACATACATACATACATACATACATACATACATACATACATACATGCACGCGCATCTTAATAATACTAAAACTATTTCCGATAAAGAACTCGAAATACCTGTTACGTGCAGAGCGTGCAAGAAATAGCGGTCAAATTTTTCCTTTTCTGGGGAAAGGAGCCGTTTACGTATGATTTCGATGTCATTCGTTGAAAACATGCGGATTATACTCGAGGATTTACGGTAATTATCTACAACGTGTGAGAGAGAGTTTATGATGCGCCGCATCTAACCGGCAATCCCTTTTCTATGGACTAGTGTGTCTACAGTTCGTCTCTTACGAGCTCACGGGCAGTACCCCACAAAACAATACTCCGTTGATTGAGTTACCAGATAACAACTGCATCATTTTCTCAGAGTTGATTTATCCTTTTATTCTTCGTTGTCGAAAAATATAACTATCTGTAATACAAGCCAGTCAAATACACCGATTATTCCCCTTGTTACCAAGCTGACACGTCCTCGGCACATCACAAAGAGACGAAATTTTGGGTAGTGATCCATTAACCCTTTAAGTGATAAGCGAGGTTTTAATTTCAATTTTGTTTTCACTAAAATTTCGACGTTTTCAGAAGCATAAAACGAATTTTGTAAAAGGACAGACAGAATCGATTGACATCAGACGCTCATAATATAATTAATTTGATCGATCTCGAGTTATGAAAGGTAAATTTGCTGAAATATAATAATATTATCAATACCAAATATCAGAAAGCAGACAATTTGAGATTATCGCCTTCATTAAGTCATATTTTGTTTTTACGTAAAACAAGCTGTTAGAAGTGAAGAAATAACAACAAAAATTGGCCGTAACAATATTTCGTTTTCGCTATTATGGTTTATTTGAAGTTTCCCAAACACACAAGGGCATTGTAAAATTATGAATAAACAAATTAAAATTCTATGTAGTAAATTTGCTTTATACATACACACATACATACATACATACATACATACATACATACATACATACATACATACATACATGTGATCGTTGGCGATTTTTTTCCCTCCGTCTTCCCTTCCTTGGATCTTTCCTTTTTCTATGTTTCTGACGAAGAGCTCCGCTCGAAACGTTAAATCCTCTTTCTTTCTTTCCTTTCCTGAGCGTCCAATAACACTATACTTGTTCCACGTCCTCGCGTCGTTGTTTTCTCTTTGTGTTTTCATGTTTGGATTAACTTTACATACATACATACATACATACATACATACATACATACATACATACATACATACATACATACATGCATATCGGATTACTATCTCCCACTTTGAAGGGTATGTGTTTGCAATTCAGGAACATGAAGTATCATCCAAGTACCCGAGGCACAAAAAGGACAGAGATGTAGGAAAAGCAGTAAAATGTGATAACCGATGCAGACTTTGTGGAGTTAACACTGAATATATCACCGAGCTAGGACACTCCATAATGAAATCTGTCGGAAAGATAACCCCGAGGACAAAGAAAAAAGAAATAAGAACCCACAGTATGGTAGAAGCCATAGCCACTCATAATAAAAAGGGAGTACTGGCGCAATGTCCCAGTGAAGACCTTAATAAACTGTAAGCACAACAGACCTGATATAATGATTTGGGATAGGGAACAGAAACTGTGCACAGTTGTGGAAATTGGCTGCCCAGTGGATGTTAACATAAAGCTGAAGATCAGTGAAAAAGAGAATACCTACGCTGAACTATTGAGAAATCTGCAGTTACTCTATTCAGATAACAAGTTCAGATTTATAAATGTAATTATTGGGACCCTGGGATATGTAGCATACTGCCTAAATACCAATCTTGAGAAATTAGGCTTCTCAAAACCAGAAAGGAGAAAGTTAACTCGGAGATTACAGATTGAATCCATCACTGGAACTGTAAAAATCTATAAAGCTTTCCAGAAGTTTATCATTTAAATATATATGAGCATGTCTAGATATGTAACTATATGCATGAGAATACATACGTAAAGCAAAACATACAAATCTTCACACATACATACATACATACATACATACATACATACATACGTATAAACAAAAATACCTTGTTGTTGATGTTGAAATTCCTATGAAGGAACCTTGGATCTAGTTTAGAACCCGATTCTTTCTCTATTGGCGAGAATTCTTGAAATAAAACTGAACAATGACATACATAACATACGTACATACATACATACATACATACATGTGTGTGTGTGTGTGTGTGTGTGTATATATTATATGAGACCCCCTTCGGTTACGACACTGACTATGGGATTGCACCTAGAAAATTACCACAAGTCCGGGCAAGTTTGTTTATGGAAGACCAGCAGTCGCCCATGCATACCAGCCTCCCCTCTCCACGCCACCAGTGTTATCCAAGGGAAAGGCAAGGGCCGATACAGCTTGGCACCCGTGACGTCGCAACTCATTTCTACAGCTGAGTGAACTGGAGCAACGTGAAATAAAGTGTCTTGCTCAAGAACACAACACGTAGCCCGGTCAGGGATTTGAGCTCACAACCTCACGATCGTAAGCTCGACGCTTTAACCACTGAGCCATGCACCTTCACATAATATTACATATAATATATAATATTAACGTGAAGGCGTGTGGCTTAGTAGTTGGGATATTCGGCTCAGGATCGTGAGTTCAATTCCCGGCGATGCGTTGTGTCCTTGATCAAGTGATCTTAAACCTATATACTTCGATAATGCTATGGCGAATCTCATTTCTTGGTTAATAAAAGAATCTATGTGCGGATAAAGGCAAGTTCTAAATTCAGTTCTGTTGAACCAATATATGACCTTAACGCAGAATTATTGTCCAGCTGCATATAATTCGATTGATACAATTACAGCTAGGTGTAGAATTTGAATGAATTGTATGGGAAAGTTGTTTAATATTAAATTTTCATACGGAACTTTTATTTTATATGCATTGCAATGAAATTTCTATTAAAAATTTTGTCTTATTTTTAGTTCGTTGAAAATCGAAGACTGATTAAACCAAGAAATTATTTAGCTATGTTTACAGTATACACACAGACACTTTATTTCACGTTGCTCCAGTTCACTCAGCTGTAGAAATGAGTTGCGACGTCACAGGTGCCAAGCTGTATCGGCCCTTGCCTTTCCTTTGGACAACATCGGTGACGTGGAGAGGGGAGGCCGGTATGCATGGGCGACTGCTGGTCTTCCATAAAACAACCTTGCCCAGACTTGTGCCTCAGAGGGTAACTCTCTAGGTGCAAACCCATGGTCAGTGTCTGACCGAAGGGGGTCACCAACACCACCACACGCATGTTGGTACAAAGTAATTTTCTGTTTTCAATTTTACCTTTTGTAACATTAGGTGCATGCAGAAATTATATTTTCTCCGAGAGTCCTTTATTCTGGTGAGCTGCATTGTAATAGTGTGCAGCACTGGTAAGTGTGCAACATCTGAAGATTATAATGATATACTCTTATTAATGTTAAGAATTAAATCTGAAAAGTGCTAGGTGGGTGATTAGCGTTATGAACTATATTGAATAATTTTTCATTAGCTTTAAGATAAAGGCCAAATTCGCTTGTTTTTAAATTCAAAATAATGTCTAAGAAATTACTATAGAAAGATTAATATCCATTGCGGTACATGAGACTATTTTACTTTTCAACTTTACTAGATTTCCCCTAAATGTGTATAGTTCTTGTTCACTCATATTTCGTGAGACAAATAGTCTGTCGTCTCTATAAATTCCTTCGTTTACAGCAGAAAACCTTCTATACACAAGGATTAGGATATAAATTGTACTCCACTCCTGCTACGTAATGGTTCAGCTTTCTTTAGTCCTGCAGCCAGATGTTGACCATGGTTTACTTGACTGCAGAGAATCCTATAGGAGAGACTCTAGTAAGACCCATGACCTACGGGTCAGAGAGATCTCAGATGATAATTGTATAGTGTAGATTTAATGCTGATGGTGTTGGTCCTATATTGCCAGGGAGACTGAAAGAGTATTCTGGAGTCAGGGGTTGTTAAAGGTATCCAGGTTTTTAATGTGTCGGCTCTATGTGATCAATGTCTTGCACCAACGTTGTTATATTGGAAAGACAAATTACCCATTAGACTAAAATTTTGGTATGGTGGATGGGGTGGTTGTTTAGAAAGACTCTTTTTCAACGGATAAAAGACCTGTTTGGATCAGATTAAAACCTAATTGCCCAATGTGTAGTCATAAAAAAATGGTACTACCTTGATATCTGATTTCGAAAGATGTGGGATTAGTTGTGACTGTTGTACAGAGAAAGTGGTAAGAGAGAGTTCCCCCACCTCGGTACTGACATTGGCAGGATTTGAAGTAAGAGCATGGAAAGTCGAGACGAATACTGCAAGGCATTCTATCTGATACACTAGCGTCTTTTCTAATTCGCCGCCTTCACTCAGCTTGTCTCCAAGTACAAATGTTTCAAAAGTACAAGTATTTCGCGGTTTACCACGAAAATTCTAACATGCGAGCAGACTCATTCGTCGGAGAGTGATGTTATCTGATGTTATTGATTGAATAAATTCAGTACCGTTACTCTTCGATAAGGAGTACCCCTCGAATCGTCAAATTTTTTCTCTTCTCCACAGCAAACCAACTTATCACTTACTGACGACGTTGACGATCACTAGTTTCTTCGGAATCTACTATTTGCATTGTAACAAAGTAACTTATCAGAATAACATTAAAAAAAGAAACAAGAAAAGAAAAGAAAAATCAAAACAAAGCACAAAAAACTAGACTAATAAACTACGAGCAAAAAAACTTCAGATACACCAGACGATTATTTAGGGAACCAATGAAGCAAAAACGAAAAAATGGATAAAACAGAAACACTTCATTTTCTATCGTTAGAAGCTTTTCATTTTTAGGTTAGTTATATCAAGCGTTAGGTATGATGGTAACGGTGCCCAATATTTAAAGAATTCTGCGTCTGTTTTTCATTGAATGCACGACATGAAACAGTTCGCTTTATATCTTTCAGGGTCGGTTGTGTATTAAAAAAAATGTCGACTTAGTTTTTTATCAATAGAAACATTATAATACAGAACACTGCAACTTTTGTGTAGTAAATTCTGGTTATAGCGAAGCAATATATTGCATAGAAGAAGCCATAACACTCTGTCATATAAAAAACCCCCCCAACATCTCAAGTATTAAATTCGTATCTGTTTGTACTGGATATCATTATATTCATGAAATTCAACGGTTCGGTCTGCGAAGGAAGAAATTATTCATAGAAGCCATTGATTTTTATTTAAAATGAAATTACTTTCCATTCGATAACACATTTGTGAATATCTAAACATATAAGCTGGACATTATATAATCTTTATTATCCATTCGTTCCAGCAGAGTAGTATATTCATCGTGCATACGCAGTGAATAGCGGTCACACATTCTTTAATATTATAATGTATGATAATTTTTACTGTCATTCGAAAATATAGTTTGTATGCATTTCAGATGCTCAATGCTGACTGCACCGAGTTCGTCTTCACTCCCTCCCACTCCTTCTTCCATTCCTTCTTCCATTCCTTCTCCCACTCTCTCCCACAGATCTTCATCTCGCTTCTTCCAATCATGATCAACGTTTATAAATTTTTGTTTGTCATGCTATATCTTGATGTACTGTACATAATTTCGTAGGATATAAATTATTATAGGAACTATATGAGCGTAGTTTATTGAAAAGAACATATATACACACTAGCAGTATCGCCCTGCGTTGCTAGGGTTTGTAAGGGAAATAACTATATAAGCATTTTTAGAGATGTAAAGTATAATAGCCATCTCAATATTGCTAACCACAAAGGGGGGGGGGTGTTACTGTAGCTTTTTACGTTCTGAGATTTAATAATAAATTTTTAGAGAGTGACTTCCCTTATATATGTCAAAAATGCATTAAAATGGGAAAAATTGATGGTAATTTTTTTTTTTAATCGTAGACGTGCGCTAATACCCAGAAGGGCTCGATATGAATCACGACTATAAGACACCCAGTTTTGGTTAAACTGCACCGCAAAATGTGGGAGTAGTTAGGAATCTAAATCGTAGGAGACAAACAGCACACAACCTCTCTTTTATATATAAAGAAGATATGACGCGGGTGTGGAAATAGTTAGCGGTATTTCGTCTGTCTTTATGTTCTGATTTCAAATTCCGCCGAGGTCGACTTTGCCTTTCATCCATTCGGGGTCGATAAATTAAATACCAGTTGCGTACCGGGGTCGATCTAATAAACTGCCCCCTCCCCCAAAATTTCGGGCCTTGTGCCTAGAGTAGAAAAGAATATATATATATATATAAAGTTAATCCAAACAAGAAAGCACAAAAAACACACAACAACGCGAGGACGTGGAACAAATATAGTATTATTGGACGCTCAGGAAAGAAGGAAAGAGGAGGGTTTAACGTTTCGAGCGGAGCTCTTCGTCGGAAACATAGGAGAAGGAAAGATCCAGAGAAGGGAAGACAGAGGAAAAAATCGCCAACGGTACACACGAGGTTATATATATCTATGAGATCCAAAGATTCTAAGTATAGAAGACACTTAATGCTCAAAATATTCAAACTTAGACTCCGATGTCTTTACAGGGGATCAATTCTACGGGGTAAAGAATGGCTGTAAGAGGGATCAAGTTGAGCGGATATAGAGGCAATAATGTGGATAATATCTTTCTCATACCTTTCTACATACCTTTGTAATCTCCTTCTGCCATTGAATTAGACACTTTCCCTCCCTCAAATAATTGCCATTCCTTTTCTCACTATCTCAAGTTCCAATAACTCTATAGGTATGATCCTTTGACACCTACTCTTTTATTCTTTTACTCTTTTACTTGTTTCAGTCAGTTGACTGCGGCCATGCTGGAGCACCGCCTTTAGTCGAGCAACTCGACCCCGGGACTTATTCTTTGTAAGCCCAGTACTTATTCTATCGGTCTCTTTTGCCAAACCGCTACGTTACGGGGACGTAGACATACCAGCAACGGTTGTCAAGCGATGTTGGTGGGGACAAACACAGATACACAAACATAGACACACACATACATATATATATATATATATACATATATACGACAGGCTTCTTTCAGTTTCCGTCTACCAAATCCACTCACAAGGCTTTGGTCGGCCCGAGGCTATAGTAGAAGACATTTGCCCAAGGTGCCACGCAGTGGGACTGAACCCGGAACCATGTGGTTGGTAAGCAAGCTACATACCACACAGCCACTCCTGCGCCTGTGGACAAACTCAACACAACTGATTATTCTCCAGTTACTATCTATCCTAAATCTTCCATTCATCTCCCAACCCTTCACCTGCTACCACTTCCCTTAATACCTTCATTATTAACCCCCTCCTCCTGAACTAGCTCTCCTATCTCCTCTCACCATTACGCTTTGACTCTCCCCATAACCCCACCGACCCTGCTACCTCCTCCTCCCTCTAATACGGCTCGCTCTCCACATTTAATCATGCCATCTTTGAACTTCTCAGCATTAAGATCTGAAATGTAAGATCTTTTTTACTCTGATTACGGAGGCTCGTTTTATCCAATGTCGATTACTTTCATTACAGCCGTATATTGTGATAATCCCAGACCGGGCGTTGTGAGTGTTTATTGAGCGAAAACACCTAAAAGCTCCACGAGGCTCCGGCAGGGGATGGTGGTGATCCCTGCTGTACTCTTTCACCACAACTTTCTCTCACTCTTACTTCCTGTTTCTGTTGTACCTGTATTTCAAAGGGCCGGCCTTGTCACTCTCTGTGTCACGCTGAATATCCCCGAGAACTACGTTAAGGGTGCACGTGTCTGTGGAGTGCTCAGCCACTTACACGTTAATTTCACGAACAGGCTGTTCCGTTGATTCGGATCAACCGGAACCCTCATCGTCGTAACCGACGGAGTGCTTCCATCCATCTCAGCATTAAGATCTGAAATGTAAGATCTTTTCTACTCTGATTACGGAGGCTCGTCTTATCCAATGTCGATTACTTCCATTACAGCCGTATATTGTGATAAACAACGTCTGCCAACATTGTGATGAATCTCCGAGCCCCCCGAAACAGCTGTTGGGCCTATACCACCTTTATTCCACTCCTTTAACTTTCTCTGTCGTTTGTACTCTGTGTAAGTTAGATCTATTAAAATAAATATTTATATACTTACGCTTAAATATTCATCGTCCGAAAGTCTCCACTTTTTGCTTTCACCCGTGTTGCATGTATACATACATACATACATACAAATTTTGTATTTCATACCCAAACTGTTATATTTATTATATCTAACCTGTTTATCCGCATAACTGCCTCTGCTTGACAAGCAGAAATGTAGTGTTTGCATTTCCGTAACATAGCAATTCGGCAAAAGAGACTGATAGAATAAATACCAGGGTTAAAAAAAATATCAATGGGATCGATTCGTTCGACTAAAATTCTTCAAAGCAGTATCCCAGCGTGGTCGCAGTCTAATGACTAAAATAAGCAAAAGATTATATGTATGTATGTATGTATGTATGTATGTATGTATGTATGTATGTATGTATGTATGTATGTGTGTGTATGTATGTGTGTATGTATGTGGAGGCGCAATGGCCCAGTGGTTAGGACAGCGGACTCGCGGTCGTAGGATCGCGGTTTCGATTCCCAGACCGGGCATTGTGAGTGTTTATTGAGCGAAAACACCTAAAAGCTCCACGAGGCTCCCGCAGGGGATGGTGGTGAACCCTGCTGTACTCTTTCACCACAACTTTCTCTCACTCTTTCTTCCTGTTTCTGTTGTACCTGTATTTCAAAGGGCCGGCCTTGTCACACTCTGTGTCACGCTGAATCTCCTCGAGAACTACGTTAAGGGTGTACGTGTCTGTGGAGTGCTCAGCCACTTACACGTTAATTCCACGAGCAGGCTGTTCCGTTGATCGTATCAGCTGGGACCCTCATCGTCGTAACCGACGAAGTGCTCCTATATGTATGTGTACATTAAGCTATATGTATCGAGTTCTCTTTGTAAAACTACACACGCATTCACATACGCAGAAGGTCATGCACTTGTTCATGTTCACAATTAAAAAAATATATCTTTGAAAGAGAATTGGTTATTGCTATTTTATCATGAATGGAAACCCATTGTCTTCTTCCTTCGGCCTCTTCTTTCTTGGTAAAATAGTACGATAACTGTTTCTTTTCTGACTAACATGCTGTATTACGAACATGAAATTCTGTCATGTTCACTTGAAAAGAAAACTTCATAAAACAGCCAAACAAATACAAAATGGCTCCTGGTTCAAAGAACGTTTATATTGATCAAATTTTTCTTAAACATTTTTTCTAAGAAAAACAAATACAACTGTATTAGCCATTTCGCATTTAAAAAAGAATATGTGCAAAAATATTCATTTTTTAAAAATACCAGCTCACTTTGAAGTCGTTAGAAGTTAAATTCATTTTAGATATTTATTTTTTATTTGCATTTCATATTTTTTTCTTTAAGTATGACCTTTACTGTGGTGGAGAAGGCAATATCGATTCCTCGTTGATGCTCTTTTAAATCTCTCGAGGACGGTTTGAAAATCGAAATTAAGAATTTTTCTGTGTTTAAATGATAGGACTTCCTATTAATCAAGTAAGTTGTATATGGTCGCTGGACTTAATAAACGAAATGCTAAGTTATTATAAAATTGTACATTATTATCTAAAAAATGACAAATCAGTTTAATCTGATACACGATGCGTGAAAAAGTGACAGCTTGGACAAGCTGGAAAGCCATTTGGTTATAGGTATGATTGAGCAGGACCGATTTGGATTTAAACACCAACAACAACAGTAATATATGGGATCTTTCCTGATAGTCTTCTCCGTATTAGTATGTGTTGATGAATACCATATAACTTTTTGGATCCAAAAAGTAGTTTAGGTTTCCGTGTAAAACCAATGCACGTCACATATGCTGTTTGTAATTTTGTGAAAAGTATAGAGTTCCGAAATGAGAAAAAGAAAATAGATCAACAATGATGAAATTCTTCTATACACTCAAACAGTTTTTGTAAGAGTCTCAGTTTTCGTACCTGCACCCTAACCCAACTCTAAAACTTAGCCATAATTCTAGACCTCAACTCTAAACCCTACCCTAACTCTAAACCCTAACCCTACAGCTTGAACTGGTTCAAACATCTGATTGAAAACAGGAAATAGACAAATGGGTAATGCTGTTATGAAAAGAGACAAATGCTACTTCCGGTATGTCGATAATGGAGGCTTCTGACTGGTTAAAATTTCAAACTTTAAAAATTCATAACTTTTTCATATTATTAATTTGTATAAAAAATGTATGGGTCTTTTGCCATTTGCATGCAAAACAGTAGTAATGTTGAAAATTTGAACAAAATCGGACAGTGTGAACGAAACCACAAAGATCCCGCGAACATATTGCAATTACTATTTGTCAGAAGCGTGCTTCAACTTGCTGCCTCTTCTGTTGTATTATAAAAGCTTATGTTCTTTTGAAATATCTAGTCGTGTACCACTTCTATTTAGGCACATCTAATGCAATTGCCTATCCTTTACATATGACATCACCCCTGTATCTCATGCCAATCTAGCTCTGAACAAGTTTCTCCATCTTTTCTTCCCAGTACTACATTACTTTGAATCTTCCTTCTGGCCCAAGCCTCTCTACATGCATGAAACTATAGAATTTCAAGTTGAACATCAGTAACGTCGAGCTTATCAATCTGGGAGTGTGTGGAGGCGCAATGGCCCAGTGGTTAGGGCAGCGGACTCGCGGTTTCGATTCCCAGACCGGGCATTGTGAGTGTTTATTGAGCGAAAACACCTAAAGCTCCACGAGGCTCCGGCAGGGGGTGGTGGTGATCCCTGCTGTACTCTTTCACCACAACTTTCTCTCACTCTTACTTCCTATTTCTGTTGTACCTTGTATTTCAAAGGGCCGGCCTTGTCACTCTCTGTGTCACGCTGAATATCCCCGAGAACTACGTTAAGGGTACACGTGTCTGTGGAGTGCTCAGCCACTTACACGTTAATTTCACGAGCAGGCTGTTCCGTTGATCGGATCAACCGGAACCCTCGTCGTCGTAACCGACGGAGTGCTTCCATCATCTGGGAGTGTTCGCATACGGTCATGGGAGCTTAAAAAGTTAACATTTTCATGCGGTAGTAGTTATCAAACATTTCAGAATCCGTCTCCGTGAACTCACAAAGTGTTCATATCTAACACTTCAGAAAACATGACGTAGAATAACAGTTTGCCAGCCAGTATAAAATATTTTATTCAGTAACTATTAACCTCAGAATATATACAACACACAAGTATAATGTTTTAGTTCAACATTGTTAATATTATGTCAGTATGTTTCAATCCATGTGACTACACTTGCACCACAAATACTACCGGAGAAAGCGTAGGCGATACAATATCCCATTTTTTCTTCAAATTTAGGTAATTTGAGTATAGTCTGGAGCAAACTCCGTATACTCCGAGTGGATTCTTGCTCCAATGACAAAAGTTGGCTGACATGGCATCGTCCTCCAGACTAAGTCTAGTAAATCCCTGATCTTGTTACCATTCATATACTCTTTGCTCTTTTACTTGTTTCAGTCATTTTGACTGCGGCCATGCTGGAGCACCGCCTTTAGTCGAGCAAATCGACCCCGAGATTTATTCTTTTGTAAGCCCAGTACTTATTCTATCGGTCTCTTTTGCCGAACCGCTAAGTAACGGGGACGTAAACACACCAGCATCGGTTGTCAAGCAATGCTAGGGGGACAAACACATACACACAAACATACACATATATATATACATATATACGACAGGCTTCTTTCAGTTTCCGTCTACCAAATTCACTCACAAGGCATTGGTCGGCCCGGGGCTATAGCAGAAGACACTTGCCCAAGATGCCACGCAGTGGGACTGAACCCTGAACCATATGGTTGGTAAACAAGCTACTTACCACACAGCTACTCCTGCGCCTGTTTGACAGGTACAACGTGGATTTCGACGTGAGGTGTCGAAACACTACGGTCCTGAAGTTTTGAGAGTACACGGACACTGCTTTTCTGCATACCACTTTGAACTGGATGTCTTTCAGCAGCACATTCGACTTCTTCAGTAAGGTTTCGAGCGCCTTCTGGAGCAACTTCCTCGGACCGAGTGAGTGATGCCACAAAGTTCTGAGAGGTAGCCATTTATCTTCTGATATTAATAACAATGATTTGATTTTAGGAACAAGACCAGCAATTTTAACCCCAGTACATCATTTTATCGACCCCGAAAAAAAAAAAAAAAAAATGAAAGGAAAAGCTGACTTCAGCGAGATTTGAATTCAGAATGTAAAGGGCCAGAATAAGTATTACCGCAGGGTCTTTTCTGACGCTCTAACGATTTTGATAATTCACCGTCTTTTATTGTTTCTAGTTTAGGCACAAGACCAGCATTTTAAAGGAGCGGTCAGTCGACTATACAGCTCCTTGTACTTGATTGATACTTTACTTTTGTAGCGAGACTAATTTCTATTATGGCATATTGGAGTCGACTAGTCTTTTATAGGCTCCACACGTTAATCTGTAATGATTGGTCGTCTGACCTATCATATGAGTTTGGAACATTCGTTGAGTCCTGTACTTTGATTCAAGTGCTGCGCGTCAAGTACACATTGTGTGTAATACATTCTAAAACGACTAACCTGAATCTATTCTGGAGCCTACCTCTGTCTACGTATTGAGTTAACAAAACATCTATAACAGAGGGGGTGAAAGGTTTTCATGAAGGGGAGTCATGTTATTTTCCTGCTGTTATAACGAAGCACGCGCAACCAACGACGACCAGAGATGAATTATCCAAACGATGGATAAACTATACAACCACCACAATCCGTAATGTCTTTATTTTGTCCACTGTGTTATTCAGCAGAGGAATAAAGTCTCGCTGTTGTTTTAAAGTTTGGTTCTTGTATTATTTCCACGAGTGAATACGCATGTTATATAATGGTATGCGATATTCCGTAGTAAATCAAGGGAGACTTTATATTTACACGCTAAACTTTTAACAACTCCGGAAGGATGAAATATAAATTTGAGCTCTGTGGAAAATGAACTCAGAACGTAAAAACCAGATCAAATATAGCGTAGGATTTTGTCTGACGCTCGAATGAGTCAGCCAATATACTATTCGAGAATGCATGAGGGAGTGCATTAAGAAACAGAGATAAACTCAGTGCCCTGGCAGAAACGCATTAACCTTTCAACTCTTCCCACATGAAATATGTAAGTTTTCATGTCTATGACACAAAGGAATTATTTATCTCCAGCTTCAGATAGAATATTTTCAAGACATGAGATTATTTCTTTCTTTTAGTTGTAAGTAAACTCGTTGCAGAAAAGTGCTATCTTTTGTGTTCTTCAGCACAAAAGTATTTCTGCTTTGGGTGAATATTTTCGACGTCGCACTTATTGACATTATTTAGATAGTCACAATTCTGTGTTGCTTTTCTTTTACATTGCTGAGACAGAGGTGCAGGTTTGCAACTGAACCTGAAATACAAGTATGTTAAATGATTTGCACCGGATTATTAAAAAAAATAATAAAAAGACCCCCCACCCCAAACCCCAACCAAAACCTACTATACACGCAGATGCAAAAAAAAAAAAAAAAAGAAAAAATCCACCTAAAACGAAGCAGCTAGAAGAGAATGTTACTCTATTTCAAGATTCTATTATAACTGAAGAAAATAAAGAATGAACAAAGCGAAAGAAAATGAAATAGAAAAGAAAAAAGCTAAGTAAACCAAAGAAAGAATGTTTGGATGGGAAGTGAGTGAATGCGGTTTTATTTTGACAGAAATGACTTTTTGTTTCCACGCGGCACCTTCCAGCAAGAAAGATATTTCTGTGTGTCAACGAGAGCTACGCTGAGCTCCGACTTATTTCAAAAATCCTAAAACCAACGAAGTGTATGGTGCCAAAAGTTGCCATCATCGCTGTGGGCGGCAAAAAAAAAGTAGAGAGGTAACAGCAGTATTTGCAAAAAAAACCCCCAAAACCCCCCAAAAAACAACAAAAAAAAAAACAGAAAAGAACAATAAGAATAACGACAACAGTTATACAATAAAAAACAATAACATCAATAACATGAGCACGACCAAAGAAAATACAAAAGAAAATGCCGACATTGTTGTCTGCAAAACACGTATACTTCAAATTCAAAAAAATAAAAGAAGGCAAAAATGCGATTCCTGAAAAGCAAATAATAATACAATAACCAAACTAATAGTAATAAAGTGTAGGTAAACGAACAGACGATTAAAGTACAACTGGACGAGTAAAGTAACAGAGTGCATTGCTTCTAAAATATCTATGATATTCCTGTGGTTCCAGGCACTCGTCCATACTGAGCCGTGCCTGGGCTTGTTGACCCCTACAATATATTTTCGTCGCTAGCATATATTCGGTTTCCTTCCAGCATTCTGATTAGGAAATAAGCACTAAAAAAAGACCCATCTAGTGTCACTTATACGACCACGACAGCCGCCACCACCACTACTGTTACTGCCACAGTCCAAACCGCCACCCAGTAGCCGCCATTTTAGACATGCCTGCATGTCAACAGATGTTTAAACTAGAATAATAAAAATAAACTCTCTAATCAGGTGCACATACACAAGGCCTGTTATATGCACATTATTGTCCATGTTCAACCGTTCGTTATTGTGAATAGTCAAACATAATAATTAGAATTCTTAACAAGGAAATATACTGATAAAACGAGCAAAATTATATTTCCTACTCAATCACGTGAACGCAAACGAAGAAGCATAAAGATATAATTCAATTTACTTCAGTGCAATTTATTGTATTGACTTGTCTTGAATCAGTATTGATCATACTAATTCAATTCATTTCAGTTCGCTATTTTATAGCATTTATCTATCTATACACACACACATATACACACACACATACACATGCGTACACGTACATACACAAATATATATATAATATATAATATATATATATATATATATATATATATATATATATATTATATATATATATATATATATATATATATATATAAAGGAGCATTCCGTCGGTTGCGACGAGGAAGGTCCCAGCTGATACGATCAACGGAACAGCTTGCTCGTGAAATTAACGTGTAAGTGGCTGAGCACTCCACAAACACGTGTACCCTTTACGTAGTTCTCGGGGATATTCAGTGTGACAAGGATGGTCCTTTGAAATACAGGTACTACTCATTTTTGCCAGCTGAGTAGACTGGAGCAACGTGAAATAAAATCTCTTGCTCAGGGATACAACGCGCCGCCGGGAATTGAACTCACGACCTTACGATCATGAGCCGAATGCCCCTAACCACTAAGCCACGCGCATTCACACACACACACATAGGCGCAGGAGTGCTGTGTGGTAAGTAGCTTGCTTACCAGCCACATGGTTCCGGGTTCAGTCCAACTGCGTGGCACCTTGGACAAGTGTCTTCTACTATAGCCTCGGGCCGACCAAATCCTTGAGAGTGGATTCGGTAGACGGAAACTGAAAGAAGCCCGTCGTATATATGTATATATATGTATGTGTGTATGTATATGTTTGTGTGTCTGTGTTTGTCCCCACAACATCGCTTGACAACCGATGCTGATGTGTTTACGTCCCCGTAACCTAGCAGTTCGGCAAAAGAGACCGATACAATAAGTACTAGGCATACAAAGAATAAGTCCTGGGATCGATTTGATTGACTAAAGGCGGTGCTTCAGCATGGCCACAGTCAAATGACTGAAACAAGTAAAAGAGTAAAAAAGTAAAAGAATTTATATATATACCTTGTGCCTAAAGTAGAAAAGATTATTGTCTTCTAGAATAAATTCTATCATACAGCAGTAAATCTAACTCGATCCTATTCGACGAGCATCTTCCCACTTTCCTCACACCAAATTCAACTTACATAGCATTCAAGTACATAGAAAAGACACTTGCCTATGTTGCCGCACAACGGGATTGAACCCAGGACCACGTGGTTGCGAAGCGAACTTCTTAACCACAAAACCATGCCTGTGCTTATTGTATTTCTCTAGCTAGTATATATTCCGTTTCAGAGTTTAGTTACTGTAAAAGTATTATTTTGCACAGAGCAAGCTCCACCGGGTTGTATGTCGCTTTCAAGTTTTGGCACAAGATTAACAAGATCAGGGAGAGGGATAAATCATTAGATCGACCCCAATAGTCAACTGGTATCAATTTTATTGATCCCGCAAGGATCAAAGGCAAAGTCGACCTCGGCGGAATTTGAACTCAGAAAGTAAAAACGGGAGAAATACCTATTTCTTTACTACACACAAGGGGCTAAACACAGAGAAGACAAACAAGGACAGACAAACGGATTAAGTCGATTATATCGACTCCAATGCGTAACTAGTACTTATTTAATCGACCCCGAAAGGATGAAATGCAAAGTCGACCTCGGCAGAATTTGAACTCAGAACGTAACGGCAGATGAAATACGGCTACGTATTTCGCTCGGCGTGCTAACGTTTCTGCCAGCTCGCCGCCTCCACTGGCTTATATATTCTGCGAGCTGGCAGAATCGTTAGCATACCAGACAAAATGCTTAGCGGCATTTCGTCCGTCTTTATGTTCTGAGCTCAATTTCCGCCAAGTTCGATTTCGCCTTTCACCATATCGGAGTTGATAAAATAAGTACCGGTTGAGCATTGGGGGTCGACGTAATCGACTAGCCTCCTTCCATAAATTTCAGGCCTTGTACCTATTGTAGAAAGGATTATTAAGCTCCGCTAAGGCGGCGAGCTGGCCGAAACGTTAGCACGCCGGGCGAAATGCCTGGCGGTATTTCGTCTGTCTTTACGTTCTGAGTTCAAATTTCGCTGAGGTCGACTTTGCCTCTCATCCTTTAGAAGTCGATAAATAAAGTACCAGTTACGCACTGGGGTCGATGTAATCGACTTAATCCCTTTGTCTGTCCTTGTTTGTCCCATCTATGTTTAGCCTCTTGTGGGTAATAAAGAAATAGGTCTTTCATCTGCCGCTACGTTCTGAGTTCCAATTCCGCCGAGGTCGACTTTGCCTTTCATCCTTTCGAGGTCGATAAATAAAGTACCAGTTATGCACTGGGGTCGATGTAATCGACTTATTCCGTTTGTCTGTCCTTGTGTGTCCCCTCTGTGTGCAGCCCTTTGCGGGCAGTAAAGAAATAAGAACTGTTAGCACGCCGGACAAAATGATTAGCGCCATTTCGTTCGTCTTTACGTTGTGAGCTCAAATTACGCCGATGTCGACTTTGCCTTTCATTCTTTCGGGGTCGATAAAATAAGTACCAGTCAAATACTGGTTCAACGTAATCGACTTCACCCACCCCTCAAAAACTGCAGGCCCTTTGCCAAAATTTAAAACCATTACACCTCCTGTATTCAAACACCCGTACATTTAGTGTTCTAGTTTGTTGTAATGGCGACTTCCTCTACGTGGTGAAGGCAGTATTCATTTTCAAGTTATTTAGAGATAAAGGGTCAGAGATTTGTGTCATAAAGAAAAAGATAGGACGCATTGATTGCTTGTTAATAGGATTTGATGAGAGGGATCAAGTTTTGATCGAAGTCCATGAATATTTGAATTGAGGAGGTGATAGCTAAAAAATTGTGTATGTATAGCAGGAAGCCGAAAACAACTTGTAGTTCTGTTGATTTAAGCAAATACCTGGCTTTCTAGGAAAAGGTAGACCGGTGTGGTTTCCTATTACTTTTCATATAAATATTACTGGCGTAGGTATAATTATATGCCCTGCTTGGACACAACATCTGCTGCAGGTTTACACTCGTAACATATTGGATAATAATCTAATATATAAATCATCCAGTCATTTCAACATCTGCACCCTACACATGTAAGTACATGGTAATCATTGAACTAATAAAGCTAAGAAAGCTGTACCCATTATTCATGAGAAATTTCTAAAAATCAAACAATAATATGAACAACCATTTAATTTGAGACACGAAGGAGCATGGACATGATAGACCGACCGACTAGAAATAGCAGCCACATTTCTCCCAACACCATACCATATTAAAATAAAGGACGAATTGGATAATGTGTTTTTCTGGACATATTAACTGAAAATAAATATGATATACAAGAACAACAACAGCAACATGCTTTAGAGTTGGTAGGGAAGAACAAATGCAATACTAATAATGGTTACAGGTATAGAATCGATTGCTAGCAAAATTCCATTCCTCTAAATATATCAAATACCAAATTACGAAACATGTCTTGTCTGAAGTCAATAGACCTGATGGAAAGATATTTTATTTTTATCTTTTAGTACAGAGGTTCGTGACCTTTTTACGATTCCAGACCCCCAACGGGTCGTTCTAATATGTCTCCCCGTTCCTCAGACTGTCTAAATCATCATCACTACTCCTATTACATACAGGTATCACTCCAAAAAGTTCCAATATTTATGGGTTTTACTTTACCCAAAGATAACCAGGAAGAAAACGGGAAAGAAAATCAAAAGGGATATTGTTGGGATTTACTTACAGAAAATGATACTAGAGATGGAGTCCCATATCTGCAGCCCTTGGTTCCCATAACCCCAGCTGAGAACCCCGTGTTCTAGTCGATAGACAGACAGATAAATACTTTTAGTTAATTATCAAAGATATTACGTTACAAAATTGTTTCGCAGTTATGCGTTGTTGATTCTAAGAAAATACATTCCGGCACACAATTAACAAAGTAAATACAGACGTGCGTTACGTAGATACAAGCAGCGGGATGTTAAAATAAGACAATAAAAAAGTTAATGTTTTTAGCCAGTCCTTAAGAACATTATTATAAAACAAAACAAAGATTAAAAAAAAATTACGACGTTGATTGCAAAACGAAGTTTGTCTGATGAGAAAATGCAAGCGTAAATAACAAAAAAAAATTCGTGGGTTTCTTATAGATTAATAATCCACTTCTAGTAAATAATCATGTGGCTCCCCCTGTTGTCTACTTAGGTAAATAATCATTGGTTTCCTTCCAATGTACCCCGATGATTTAATCTCGAGTTTAGATATATCATCGTAAGCTAAAATGTAAATGGATTGCGTATTTTTAGTTTGTTTATTGAAAGATTCTGATTAAATTTAATCTTTGCTTGAATGAGAATGGATGACAAATGGTAAACCCATATTATTTTTGCCCTTTTTAAATATATTCATTGGCGAGCTGTTGCATCAATCGCACCAATACTTAATTCAAAGAAGCGGGATTTAATCTTTTTATTGTTCAAAGCAAGTTTATTGAAGTTAAGCTTGTCTATCTCCAATCTTATAAACTGCAGAATAAGAAAATTTGCAATATATTGTAATTAGGAACGTTATTTGGGCGATCGTTTCTGGGGACATCTCCATGTTCTTAACCAACGTACCAGGAGCTCTCAAACACGCAACTCGTCATCTTAACTGAACGAGGTACTCTACTTAGTCTGTTGTATTCTCCAAAATTATGGTTCAAACGAGACTCATCAAAGACAAAGCAGAGCATTTCATTTTTATCCTCTGGACCTCTACTCTGTGAGGTTCCAATATTCGCCTCACACTATTTTGTCTTCCATCTTACTCTTTTTCAAGCTCACATCCAATGTCCGCCTTCCTTCTATTCCTTTTATTAAGATTTTTCATAGATATAATTTGTGTAAATGACACAGCTGTCTTCATAGCATATATGCATGAGTACATATTCTTACTCGTACGAGTGTTCGTACATGCGTCTCTGCAATAGTATATGTGTCTGTAAAGGATAGTATTTAAGAACGTATGGGTCGTAGTTTTGGCCAAATGATATCGCCATTCTTTAAAGTTTTCTTGGGTGACTGCACACCATTACGTTTTAGGTACAGTCGAGTTTTTAGTTCCAGCTCACTTTGTCACCTTTCCTTTTCTTCCTGTGACTATTAGGTGCAGGAGTAGCTGTGTGGTAAGTAGCTTGCTAACCAACCACATGGTTCCGGGTTCAGTCCCACTGCGTGGCATCTTGGGCAAGTGTCTTCTGCTATAGCCCCGGGCCGACCAATGCCTTGTGAGTGGATTTGGTAGACGGAAACTGAAAGAAGCCTGTCGTATATATGTATATATATATGTATGTGTGTGTATGTGTTTGTGTGTCTGTGTTTGTCTCCCTAGCATTGCTTGACAACCGATGCTGGTGTGTTTACGTCCCCGTAACTTAGCGGTTCGGAAAAAAGAGACCAATAGAATAAGTACTGGGCTTACAAAAGAATAAGTCCCGGGGTCGATTTGCTCGACTAAAGGTGGTGCTCCAGCATGGCCGCAGTCAAATGACTGAAACAAATAAAAGAGTAAAAGAGTAAAGAGTTTGGCTCTACCCCTGT
This sequence comes from Octopus sinensis, assembly GCF_006345805.1. NCBI lineage: Eukaryota > Metazoa > Mollusca > Cephalopoda > Octopoda > Octopodidae > Octopus > Octopus sinensis. Next base: position 148,648,373 of record NC_043000.1, on the reverse strand, counting down.
CTTTTCTTTCCTATCCTTCATCTTCTCTGTTTTGTTCTCCTGGCCTCCCTCTCACGATCTAAATCTCTAGCTTTCCCCTCGTTCATAATCATAACTATTAACTAAATTAATTAGAGGCACATTAAGTAACAGTGAATTAAAATACAGGCGTGTACAATCACGTGGGAAAACGTGTGGGAAAAACAGATATCGTCTATAAGAGAATTTTTACTCTCCAGACAATTAATGCAGCGTATATCTTTTCATATTCTAGTGTACATGAATGCGGTAAATATGATTAGACACGCCTATATTTCATTCAGTTCTTCTTGGTAAGCCTCTAATTAATTAATTCCAGAGCGACAAAGCATTGCATTAATCAGTAACTGTACAATCTGCTGTTTTGACATATAAAAACAACCAATTCTTAGTGGCTATGAATGACGACTTGGTATCAGGCACAGAAGTGCATTTGTCCTACGGTCCGATAACGTCACTTATAACCCAATTGTCTTTTTTTCACTCGTATTGTCTTCAAAGGGGAGAATTTTTATCTCGGGATAATTTCTTCAGTGTATGTCTTTCTATGTCTGAGTGTACACGAACATGTTAAATATGATTTACACACCTGTATTAACTAAAGATTTTCTATGTTCTATCTTTTACTTGTTTCTGTCATTGCACTGCAACCATACTGGGGTACCGACTTGAAGGGTTTAGTCGAACAAATCGACATCAGGACTTATTTTTTAAGTCTGGTACTATTCTATCGGTCTCTTTTATCGAACCGCTAGGTTACTGGAACGTAAACAGTTATCAAGCAGTAGTGGTAGGAAAACATACACATACACACATATATACGTCGGGCTTCTTTCAGTTTCCGTCCACCAAGTCTACTCACAATGCTTTAATCGGCCCGGTGCTCTAGAAGAAGACACTTGCCCAAGGTGCAACGTAACGGGACTGAACCCAGAACTATGTAGTTGGGAAGCAAAGCTCCTACCCCACAGTCACGCCAGCGCCTATGAATGCTTTTAGTTGCATACAATACTTTTTCAAAATATGGCCTTCTGAGTGTGTGCGTTGTTTGTCTTACTCCATTTAGCTTCAGCTTTCTCTATCTCAATTTGAACTCCATATCTCTTTCCTGCAAGGTCTGTGGTGTTAGCTCTTTCTACCTTCTCTCTCTAATTTTAGTCTCCACTCCACCGATTCTATATCGTACTCCAAATTTTTCACCTTTTCACCGCCTCTCTTCATTTCAACTCCTTCATTTAAAAAGTGACTATCTAAACTTCTCTCTATCTTCCTCACTAACAAACGAACGGTAGTAGTGCAGAATGTTAGATACTTCACTTCTCACGATTTAAATTGGATTTATTGAACTCTTGTACAAACTCTCCTACGACAGAGAACATTGAAAAGTTCGTTGATCAGTTTCTCATGCAATATTCCAATATCACTTTAGTTGAAGCCTGGGTGGGGCTGTCTTTGTTAATACTAGTTTCTAGAAATCAAATGTCATCTAGTTTTAGACACTGTATCCAATCCGTTTGGTAGCTTTTAAGCAAATTAGTTTCTATGCTTCATAAATCTGTAATTTTGAGTTTAAGCATTTGATGTTCTTTCGTAGTAAGTAACATTTTGGATGTCTAGAAATATTGTGAAAGTAATTTTAGATTCCGCAAAGGGAGTCACAAGCATTTGTTATTTTACCTCGAAGTAGGAGAGTGAAGGTGCGTGGATTAGTGGTAAAGCTCACGATCATAAGGTCGTGAGCTCGATTCCTCGCAGCGCGTTGTGTCTCTTGAGCAAGAAATTTATTTCATGTCACATCAGTCTACTCAGCTGGTAAAAATAAGCAGTACCTGGATTTCAAAAGGGCCAGCATTGTTACATTCTGTGTCTCGCTGAATCTCACTGAGATCTATATTAAGATTACGCGTGTCTGTGGAGTACCCAGCCACTTGAAAGTTAATTTCACGAGCAGGCTGTCTTGTTGATCGGATCGCTGGAACCTTTGTCATCGTTAGCGACGGAGTGCCAGTCAAAAGTTGGAGATCAAGATGAGTAATTATTTGCTCTTCCTCGAAGCCATTCTGATGAGAATAGAAAAAATTTTGGTTTCAGATTTTGGCGCCAGGCCAGCAATTTTGGGGGAGGGGTTAAGTCGATTTCATTGAATCCAGTGTTTAACCGGTATTTGTTTTATCGACACCGAAAGGATGAAAGGCAATGTCGGCCTCGGTGGAATTTGATCTCAGAACGTAAAATGAGGATATAGAATACTGAACTTAGATAATAAATATTTAATACGACGAGATAATATTTTCTGGAATTATTTTAAGGATCTTGTAGGATACGGAGCGGAAGTCAAATGTGCTTTTTTTCGATTCCAAAAGGGTCTAATTAGCATACACACTCCAGCTTTTATAAATTTTTACCCAAAGAAGTTTAAATTCGTAGGATCAAACAGAATTTTTCGAGAGAACCGATAATCTATACTTGGAAGTCTCCTATGAAGTCTTTGACTGGTTAATTAGCAAAAGTTCGACCTCTTATGAAATAGCACACAGCGAGACTTTAATTCTTAGGATCAAAAGATGGTATTCAATAGAACCGACAATTTACACTTGGAAATCGTCTTTGAACCGGTTGGTTGGCTAGCTGGTTGGTTTGAGTTCCGTTTTCAGGTTTTGAAATGTTGAAGCATTTCAGCGACATCTGTTCGGTACTGGCAGTGAACGGTCATCTCACCACACACAATTTAACATAGCATAAATTTCAATTAGTTTGTCCCCGATTTCTGTTATGAATTTTAATGTAATTAATTAAACGTCGTTATTTGGAAAGCTGATCGATTTAGGAGTGAATTCCGCCTGGGCCTGGACACAGAATGTTATGTGAATTCTCAATACAGTAATATGCCAATAATAACGACTTCCTTGCATATTGATGTGTTTGTTGGATAGTACCTGACTATGCAAGCCCGTAAATGAGGTCAACTAATGCATTTATGGTCTGGTTGCGCGCGCACAGACACGCACACACTAATGTAGGCTTTCTTTGATCGTCTGTTTGTCTGAACGTCCGTTTTCAAATATCCAATATTTCAAAGCAAGAAACCTGAAAATGATTTGGAGAATGGAAAATTGTGACTATTATGCCATTTCCAAAGGTACTAAAGACGTCTATTGACATCGAATATTTATTACTGCCACAATTTATCACAAACCTATAATTGCAGATTGTTTGAAAAGGAATAACATATTACTAATATTAGAGAGAGAGAGAGAGGAGAAATACAGAAAGTGAGAGAGAGAGAGAGAGAGAGAGGAGAAAGACAGAAAGTGAGAGAGAGAGAGAGAGAGAGAGGAGAAAGACAGAAAGTGAGAGAGAGAGAGAGAAAGACAGAAAGTGAGAGAGAGAGAAGAGAAAGACAGAAAGTGTGAGAGAGAGAGAGAGGAGAAAGACAGAAAGTGTGAGAGAGAGAGAGAGGAGAAAGACGAAAAGTGTGTGAGAGAGAGAGAGAGAGAGAGAAAGACAGAAAGTGAGAGAGAGAGAGAGGAGAAAGACAGAAAATGTGAGAGAGAGAGAGGAGAAAGACAGAAAGTGTGAGAGAGAGAGAGAGGAGAAAGACAGAAAGTGAGAGAGAGAGAGAGAGAGAGAGAAAGAGAGAGAGAGAGAAGAGAGAGAGAGAGAGGAGAAAGACAGAAAGAGAGAGAGAGAGAGAGGAGAAAGACGGAAAGTAAGAGAGAGAGAGAGACCGAGAGAAACAGAGAGATAGAGAGGGAGAGAGGGAAAGTGAGTGAGTGAGAGAAAGAGAGAGAGAGGAAGAGAGAGAGAGAGAGTCTATCGAATGCTGTCGCTAGTAGGTTCTTGTTAGAGACCAGATTGGCGACAGTCTTTGATCTCCATCCCTCCCAGTAAAACCATGTAATTTATGACGCCAATGCTCTTCAGAGAGGCATGAACTTCACAGCTTCAACTTAACTCCTTCTAAACTACAGGAATTAATGGCTTGATCAAAAGAAATCCTCACATTAAAGAAAGCCTGTTAATGTTTTAGCAATCGAAAAGTCATCCATGCGTATCTCGTTCCCGACATTGTGTTGCTCATGGGCAAATCACTCAGATTTTTGGTTACTAATTTCAGTTAACTGTAAATAAGTACCACAAGAAAGTACTGTTGACCACAGTTGTAAGCAACGTCTATGTGTAATTGACGGGTGTGTTGTAAGCTAGTAGTGCTCTCCAAGCTATATTCCTTGGAAGGATGCGCAATGGCCCAGTGGTTAGGGCAGCGGACTCGCGGTCATAGGATCGCGGTTTCGATTCCCAGACCGGGCGTTGTGAGTGTTTATTGAGCGAAAACACCTAAAAGCTCCACGAGGCTCCGGCAGGGGATGGTGGTGATCCCTGCTGTACTCTTTCACCACAACTTTCTCTCACTCTTACTTCCTGTTTCTGTTGTACCTGTATTTCAAAGGGCCGGCCTTGTCACTCTCTGTGTCACGCTGAATATCCCCGAGAACTACGTTAAGGGTACTACACGTGTCTGTGGAATGCTCAGCCACTTACACGTTAATTTCACGAGCAGGCTGTTCCGTTGATTCGGATCAATCGGAACCTTCGTCGTCGTAACCGACGGAGTGCTTCCCATTGGCCTCAGAATATTAATTTTCGTGAAGATATATGTATATTTTGGTTTAATCGACAGTCTTGGGACTGGTACTCCGTCGGTTACGACGACGAGGGTTCCGGTTGATCCGATCAACGGAACAGCCTGCTCGTGAAATTAACGACGGAGTGCTTCCAATCAAAAATTCCTTGGAAAGAGAGAGAGAGGCTTCATTAAGCTGGTTTCCAGCCAAATGAATTTTATAAAATCAAAGCCGTTAGAGATGAATGTAAGATTTAATTATTTTAGGATTCTCCAACAATATAACTAAACAATAATGCCACAAACAATATAGATACAATCAAAAGCATAACTAGGTTAAGGTCAAGCTGGAATTACAATTAGCAAAGCAAAATGTAATGCGGAGATTTATAAAAATATGGAACAATTAAATATTATTTTGCTTTTTGCTAAAACACATTCCTCATCTCGCGCAATTTTTTTAACGGTTCGGCCCAGTTATTAGTAACACACACACACACACACCACACACACACACACACACACACCACACGTGCACACACACACACACACACATAGACGCGCACACACTGACACACACACATGCACTCGCCCTGACAATTGACACACACACACTGACACATACACACGCACGCACACACACACATACACACACACACACACACACACATAGACACGCACACACACTGACTCACACACATGTACTCGCCCTGACAATTGACACACACACACTGAGACACACACACACACGCATAGACACGCACACACACTGACACACACACACACTGACACACACACACATGCACTCGCCCTGACAACTGACACACACACACTGACATATACATACGCACGCACGCACACACACACACACTGACACACACACATATTAGTTCGTATTCGTGTATATGTGTATGTTTTTGCCTATATACTCTTGTGCGCAAGTGTATTTTTTTGTACTTGCGTGGGAGGATGTGTGTGTGTTCGCACGTGATTCTAACATAACAAAAGGTCACATAATTAATTCCTTAGAACCCAGTACAATTGATAGGATTGGAACAAAATAAATAAATAAATAAATAAATGAACAAACAACATATAATGTAAAAAAGCACAGCAATATAATTGCTTTCAGAATCTATTTTTTATTTCATTCCCTGCTATAAAGAGAAGAGTTACCAGTAAAAGCCATCTACCTTCGTTCCGGAAGTCAGGAAACATTTATTGAACGTTGATGTTATTTTCTGTAAAGTAATCTTAAAAATAATACATTCTCAATGATATATTTATTAAAATAATCACACCGCCATGTTTACTCCTTTCTGATTCTCTTGCAAGGATGGGGGGAAAAGATTTCAATATAATCCAGACCAAAATTAATTATAGAAACTGAAGTGATAGATTAATAGTAATAATTACGTTCGTCTGCACTGAACTCCCATTAGGATAAAATTTATTCGTCTTTCGATCGTCTGGATTAAATATTTTAAGTTCAGTCATGTACTGTTCGATGAAATAAGTTCTGGTCGTTATATTGGTTTCAAATGTTGGCTCATGGCTAGCAAGTTCGGAGGTAATTTCATTGCATCAACCTCAGTGTTCAACTGCTACTTATTTTATTAACCCCGAAATGATGAAAACAAAGTCGGCTCTCGGCGGAATTTGAACTCAGAACGTAAAGACGGGCAAAATGCTGCTTAGCATTTTGCCCGGCGATCTAACGATCATACCAGTTCGTCGCCTTATTTCTGCTCATTATATTACCAACATGGAGGCGCAATGGCCCAGTGGTTAGGGCAGCGGACTCGCGGTTTCGATTCCCAGACCGGGCGTTGTGTGTGTTTATTGAGCGAAAACACCTAAAAGCTCCACGAGGCTCCGGCAGGGGGTGGTGATCTTTCTCCCACTTTCTTCTGTTGGCCTGCTCGCTTAGCCAGCGGGGTGGCGTCGTTCGAAGGCTAAAACAATGCGAATGCATTGTGACCAGCGATGTGTAACAACATCTGATGGTCTGGTCGGTCACGTGATCACGTGATATTACCAACATATTTCGTTCCTTTTTACCTTATTGCACGGAATTTTAAAGGTAGTTACATAGCCCAGGTTTCTGCGTGTACTGTCAATGAAAGACACACTTGCTCAAGGGAAGAATGTGTCCGGATCACAAAACTTCAAAAACACGTAATTTTACGTAATTTTCCGACCTGCTAGAAATTGTAGCAAAATCTCCCCAAACTATATTCTACTGTCTTGAACAGGGTGGGGTACATTGGTTTACGTAGTTCTAGATACAAGAAGTTAATAAAAATATTTGGGTTGTCCAAAGCCAGACGAAGACTGACCTAACGCTTAATAGCCACTTCTTCCTCTGAGACATGTTTACAGTTATCTGAATAAAGTAAGAAAAAAATTGAATGCTCTGGCCATAAACGACGCATAATGTCAGGAACAAAATACATGTTGGTGACTCTTTGATTGATATGTTACTGTTATGACTAGTTGCGTTGATGCGTTGATTTCTTTTGGCTACAAACCCCTATAACTTAAAAGAAAGAGTTCATTTGAAGTTGTGATGTTCATGTCTGTTTGAAGAATACTGGTGTCGTAAACAACAACAACAACAACAACAAGAGCAACAGCTTCAAGAACAACAATGATGACAACGGCTAATCGTATGCAGCGGATTTGAATCGAAGACCCGTGAACTGGTACTTCTACATTCACTCGGCCATTCTATTGGGTTGTCCGGAAAGTTCGTGCCGATTTTTAAAGGAAAGGTTAATAAATACTTGCTATTACATTTTAAATCAACCAAATATGAACCATTTTGTTGCACAATGCGTCTCCATCTTACCTTTAACTTGAAAATACCCTCTTCCCAGAATTGAGGTGGTTTCATGGCAAAGAATTCATCAAGGTATCTTTTTACGTCATCCAAGGAATTGAAATTTTTACCATTAAAACTATTCAGCAGAGATCTGAATAAGTAGAAATCCGAAGGAGCAATATCTGGTGAATATGGAGGGTGGGGTAACACATCCCAGCCGAGCTGCAGCAATTTTTGTCTGGTTCCCAAAGCATCAAGTGCCGAAAATGAACTTTCTTATCTTCCATTTTAAAGGGTTACAGAATTAACACAGGTTATAGGAACATAAATCTTCTTCCACGAAAAGATAGCTTAAACTGAGTTCTAAATGGAGGTGTAGTCAAATCCTATTGTACGGACTCAACCATGTTCTAAAATAAGTCGAAAGTTAAGCTACTATAAATCGGCACGAACTTTCCGGACAACCCAATACATTGGAGCAGCGAGAGAAAGGCATGAAAGTTTTAACGCATTGTTTAAAGATGCAATGTCGCATCAGAGATTCTATACGGGCTTCTCAAGAACTGATACCTTGGCTTTCCAGCCGGTCTTTACATCAAGCAGCGTCTAATTTACTGAGAAAATAAAATACTTTCAGAAGAGCCTAATTTGCTGACAGGCAACATCGCACAAGATCTCATTGAATAGAACCCATTGCTTCAAACTATAACTATCATTTTTACTTTGCAGTCCTTGCATCTCTGTTATATTTAAAAAAATCCTAAATATAGGTGCAGGAGTGGCTGTGTGGTAAGTATCTTGTTTAACAACCACATGGTTCCGGGTTCAGTCCCACTGCGTGGCACCTTGGGCAAGTGTCTTCTACTATAGCCTCGGGCCGACCAAAGCCTTGTGAGTGGATTTGGTAGACGGAAACTGAAAGAAGCCCGTCGTATATATGTATATATATATATATGCGTGTGTGTGTTTGTCCCCCAAGCATTGCTTGACAACCGATGCTGGTGTGTTTATGTCCCCGTTACTTAGCGGTTCGGCAAAAGAGACCGATAGAATAAGTACTGGGCTTACAAAGAATAAGTCCCGGGTTGATTTGCTCGACTAAAGGCGGTGCTCCAGCATGGCCGCAGTCAAATGACTGAAACAAGTAAAAGAGTAAGAGTAAAAGAGAGTATGCTTCCACATCGAAATTGAAGCATCTCTGTTAAATATATTATAGTACATTTTTTTTCTAACAGGCTTTTTCTTCTTAGAGTACATTTCAGATCCTATATTCTTCAAATTACCATAAATTATCACCAACGTCCAATTTCCAAAATGAAAATTTTCAAGGTCAGTCTGACAAATACGCACGTACACACACACACACGTACACACACATAATCACACACACACACACACACACACACACACACGTGCACACAAACACACACACACACACATACACACACACGTACACACACACGTACACACACACACGTACACACACACACGTGCACACACGTGCACACACACACGTGCACACGTGCACACACACACACACACACGCGCGTACACACACACACGTACACATACACACGTACACACACACGTGCACACACACACGTACACACACACGTACACACACACACGTGCACACACACACGTGCACACAAACGCACACACACACACACGCGTACACACACACACGTGCACACAAACACACACACACACGTACATACACACACGTGCACACACACACGTGCACACAAACACACACACATACATACACACACACGTACACACACACACGTACACACACACACGTGCACACACACACGTGCACACAAACACACACACACACACACGTACACACACACACGTACACACACACACGCACAAACACTTACACACACACATTCATTCTTTATGTCACAGGCATACAAATACTGACAAAAACAATACACTGACATATAAAAATGTAAACAACGTTCAATGACACAAACACATCAGCCACATACATACATACGTACATACATACATACATGCATGCATACATACATACATACATACATACATACATAAACATACAGACACGCAAATACACTGACATTCACAAAATAGTCTTGTGACAATGTTTGCTAACGTCATCTGATTCAATGCAGCTCAATAATAATAGTAACAAAAATACCACCACCGCTGCCAACACCATCCCCACCGTCACCACCACCACCACCACCACCACCACCACCACCACCAAAAACAACGTTCCTTTATTAACCCCTGAGGGTTCACAAGACCGCTGAAGATGCTGCAGGGCGATGCAATGTGGAATTACATGAAAGCGAACGAAAACAGAAGAATAGCGGTGACAATAAATTCTAACAATGAATAATTCTTTAAAAGGAGGTAGACCCCCAAGGGGCTGCTCGTGGAGATCCCACAAAACTACGGTCACCCTGACCACTAAGGGAAATGCCTTCTCCATGTTGTTGCTCTTCAATCTACAGGCTCAGAGTGGGCCCATTCACTCGGACCAAGCTCACTACTCTCATTCCCCTTTCAGCAAATTTACAGGGAAGAAGTACTTCTCTCTCTGTTTCACTGTCCTTTGCAAGTGAAACTAGAAAGAGTTGATGAGAGCTTGGTCAAAGAGGACGGTATCTGTCTTCAACCCTTTCAATCAGGTCCATCACACAATCTATTTTGGTAAGAACACCAGACGGATACACAATGCCTGTCCCTCTCGGGGGGCAAAATGAAAGCGACTGGACGATCTTCACATTGGGCTCAACTGAAAACTAGTTTCATCTTTACATGTGACTTCACAAGTCAGCAATGCTCGGGCACTAGACGAGCGCGTGCGAAACGGTTTTGTCCTTCTTCGCACTCCTCTCGAGCAGGTTCGGCTGACGGCACTTCCGTGCCTTTGGAGGTTATCTCGAACTGGCAATGCCTACCGGTGGCACTGCGGCGAGCTGGCAGAAACGTCAGCACGTCGGGCGAAATGCTTAGCGGTATTTCGTCTGCCGTTATGTTGTGAGTTCAAATTCCGCCGAGGTCGACTTTAACTTTCATCCTTTCGGGATCGATAAATTAAGTACCAGTTACGCACTGGGGTCGATGTAATCGACTTAATACCAATGTCTGTTCTTGTTTGTCCCTTCTGTGTTTAGTCCCTTGTGGGTAATAAAGAAATGGGTAGCACTGCCAAGCGAGGTATTTTAGGAAATTATCGATGAGCCCCAGTCTAAAAGTCCTCCAGAATAGACTTGTTAGTTGATTTTTGTCGATCTTCAGAGCCTTCCCTAGAACGTAATCTCTCTTGCTCGTCACTAACCCTCGATAAAACACCATCGTGGAATCTCTACCGACCACATTGGCCAACAAGGAGAGCGCTGTGAGCGCTTGACAGCACTCTACGTGCCAGGTTTCTTTGCTATAGTTGTTGGTTCGGATGCGGAATGGGATTGGCTGCTGCTTGTGATGTTGGTTATCTGTAGCGTGGCTGATTTTGATGGAGTGGGGGATGATGGTAGTAAAGGCGGCGAGCTGGCAGAAACGTTAGCAGGCCGGCGAAATGCTTTGCGGTATTTCGTCTGCCGTTATGTTGTGAGTTCAAATTCCGCCGAGGTCGACTTTGCCTTTCATCCTTTCGGGGTCGATAAATTAAGCACCAGTTATGCACTGGGGTCGATGTAATCAACTTAACCCCTTTGTCTGTCCTTGTTTTCCCCCTCTATGTTTAGCCCCTTGTGAGTAATAAAGAAATAGGTATTTCGTCTGCGTTACGTTGTGAGTTCAAATTCCGCCGAGGTCGACTTTGCCTTTCATCCTTTCGGGGTCGATAAATTAAGCACCAGTTATGCACTGGGGTCGATGTAATCAACTTAATACCTATGTCTGTCCTTGTTTTCCCCCTCTATGTTTAGCCCCTTGTGGGTAATAAAGAAATAGGTATTTCGTCTGCGTTACGTTGTGAGTTCAAATTCCGCCGAGGTCGACTTTGCCTTTCATCCTTTCGGGGTCGATAAATTAAGCACCAGTTATGCACTGGGGTCGATGTAATCAACTTAATACCTATGTCTGTCCTTGTTTTCCCCCTCTATGTTTAGCCCCTTGTGGGTAATAAAGAAATAGGTATTTCGTCTGCGTTACGTTGTGAGTTCAAATTCCGCCGAGGTCGACTTTGCCTTTCATCCTTTCGGGGTCGATAAATTAAGCACCAGTTATGCACTGGGGTCGATGTAATCAACTTAATACCTATGTCTGTCCTTGTTTTCCCCCTCTATGTTTAGCCCCTTGTGGGTAATAAAGAAATAGGTATTTCGTCTGCGTTACGTTGTGAGTTCAAATTCCGCCGAGGTCGACTTGCCTTTCATCCTTTCGGGGTCGATAAATTAAGCACCAGTTATGCACTGGGGTCGATGTAATCAACTTAATACCTATGTCTGTCCTTGTTTTCCCCCTCTATGTTTAGCCCCTTGTGGGTAATAAAGAAATAGGTATTGGTGTGTCGTTGTAGGAAGATGCTTCTTCCATCAGCGTTTTTTTTTTGCAAGAGTATTATTTTCTCTTTTCTTTTTTCTTATTTCTTACTTTTTGCCATTTGGTTGCTTTGTTACCTTCCCACACGACGTGTCTGAGCGGTCCAAAGTGGGGAAGGCCATTTCTTAAGGTTCATTGTCTTTTTGTCCTGTTGTTGCCGTTCAGGGGCTTTCAGTTACTGTTTATTATCATCGATGCGGATGGTGTTTCTTCTATTGTTTTGGTTGTTGCTGTTGCTGTTGCTGTTGAGCGAACGGTCTTCGTCCCAGAGCTCGCAAGATGGGAGAAGTCCGAAACGTGGTCCTTTGCTATTCATAAGACCCGCAGAAGAGAAAGCAGGTCAACCCCCGACGCCGAGAGCATGGACGGATGGATGAATGCGCCGCTGCTGCTGCTGTTGCTGTTGTTTGATTGGCTGCTGTCATTGTTGCTCTTGAAACCGCACGCTACCATTGGAGCTACTCGTGTTTTTGCCGTTGCTGTGGTGATGGTGTCTGCTGAAGTGTGGGCCTTGCTTCTCTCCCTTTTTGCTGTGGAGAGAATACTTTGAAGTGACGTTCGTCACCACAAAAGTGACATTTCGGAAATCGTTCTTGAACGGCCATGTACAGTTGTTGGTTGTCCGGCAGATTTCTGAGGTCCAGGGTAACTTCCATGCTTTGATGAGCAGTATGGATTAGTTCCATTCCTTGACCCTGCAGCCTCTGGACCTTCAAAATATTAGTTTTCTTCTGTAGATGTGCCTCCCGAAATAAATATCTTCTGGCTGGTGGTAGCGGTTCTCTTCATTTCGGGAGGCACATCTACTATCTTGATTTTTACTACACTGAAAGATTGGTATGAGAACCAGTTTGTGACTCCTCAGGGTTCTTGTGGAGTGTTTAACTGGCCTTTGTCGGAAGTCTTATCGCTACTATGTCATACTTTCTCTCCTGGCGATATATGATTTGATGCTTCAGATGGGTCAGAAGCACTTTTCAACTAGTTGCTGTTAACGGTTGCCCTATTTTCCGACTTTTCGTTCCTATTGTTCAACAGACAGAAGTTTTGAGGTTGGTTCCTTGTCGGATAGATTCCAATATATTTAAGGCTACGTTTCATCTAGTTCTTGTAAACATGCTTTTCGCATTTTTTAATTCTTGAGTTGCTAAAATAATTTCTATCTGGCGGACGGCTTTTTGTGTTGGAGTTGATGGCGATAGTGGTGGCAGAGGAGGAATTATCGGTTGATAATTTTTTCAGGCTCTTTACGTTCTGAGTTCAAATGCCGCGGAGGTCAGCTTTACCTTTTATCCTTTCGAGGTCGATAAAATAAATA
>NC_043000.1:148595065-148630065 GCF_006345805.1 Octopus sinensis | reverse complement strand
TCTGTGGGTAGACCGCTCTTACGATACAAGGATGTTTGCAAAAGGAACATGAAGGCCTGCAACATCAATATTAGCGGTTGGGAGGCAGTTGCCGGCAACCGTGGAGATTGGCGACGTATCGGAAAAGAGGAATACAAAGGAGTGACAGAGAGAGAGAGAGAATGAGAAATGGAGAAGGAAGAAACGTAAACAAGAGACTATGGCACTACAACCAGCCAGGAACAGTCTTCGCTACATTTGCGGTACCTGCCAGAGGGAGTGTTTGTCCAGGATAGGACTACACAGCCACAGCAGGAAATGTATCAGGACATGAAATATAGAAGCCGGACTAGACTACTTCATGCGCAACTCCATTGTCTCCCGAGACCGAAAGGATGCCAATACAATACAATGTCACAAAAGAGTAGGCTTTCAGAGTTCCCTCAAAGGAGCAATTTGAGGGGATCCTGGTCAAGTAGGGGGATCCTGGTCTAAAACACTCGTCAAGGCCAGAGTTTTAGAAGTCAATACGAAAGATCAAAAAAGAAGACAAGGCACTCAAAACAAAAACCTACTCGAAATGAAACCGAGGTGATCATGCGAGAAGGAGTGCCTTCCAAAGGGATGTTTTTCGCAGCTGGACATGAAATAAGGTCACAAAATTTCAAGAAACATTCAAAAGATAGAATACTGGTAAAGACTGAAGTCTTTAACTATGATAACCGCAAATTAGCTTTCACAGAGGACATGAGATGCATCATGCTACGTCGACCCCAAATGCTCATCGGTGCCTTTGGGTACACCAAATAAGGAGTAGCAGGTGAGTAGAAGGAAGGCAAGGAAAGAGTGTGAAGAGAAAGAGCTCAACTCCCCTACCACGTTGCATTGAAGCTTGCAGTTCTTTTCAAAATAAATGAAAGAACTGCTAAACCAACTGAAGGATGAAAATGGGAGTTGCAAAACCAAGGTGATCATGCGAGAAGGGGCGCCACTGAGAAAGCAGTGGGCTTCGATGTTGAGGAACACCCAAATAAACGGTTATGAGAATCACAATAGTTATCGATGAACAACTAACGTGCAAATTGCTAGAAGGTATGGAAGATTTCTTGCCCAATCCAACGCCAAAGGTGTTCACGGATACCTTCGGGTATACTAGTTACAAGAAGTGGTAGATCAATATTGTGAGATACTCTGGTTCATTCGGACTAGTGGGTTCCTACCTATGTGTGTGGGATTCCCTATTCATTCTTCATGTTTATTAAATTGTTATTAAAAAATCATTGTATTTTTATATAATTATCTACTTGGTTACTTGCTTATGACAACCCATCAAAGGTGATGGCAATATTGATCAAATACAGTCATCCTCCTCCGCCTCCAGCACATTGTTTCTCATGGCAGCGGATGTGGCTGACAAAACTCATACGAGACAGGTCGATCCTGTGACATTGAGGGTCCGTATAGTGTGGGTCGGTAGTGAGACAGAGATGGTGCCTTGTCGGGCGACCACTAGAGGCTCTGTCGTTAATTCATGACATATTAGTTTATCGAGAAAGTATATCTTATATATTTATTATATATACAGAGAGAAGATGGAGGAGTGCATTTTCCAGAAACCTCCTTTTTTAAATAGGACATGATCTCCATGGGATGGAAGCACTCCGTCGGTTACGACGACGAGGGTTCCGGTTGATCCGATCAACGGAACAGCCTGCTCGTGAAATTAACGTGTAAGTGGCTGAGCACTCCACAGACACGTGTACCCTTAACGTAGTCCTCGGGGATATTCAGCGTGATACAGAGAGTAACAAGGCCGGCCCTTTGAAATACAGGTACAACAGAAACAGGAAGTAAGAGTGAGAGAAAGTTGTGGTGAAAGAGTACAGCAGGGATCACCACCATCCCTGCTGGAGCCTCGTGGAGCTTAGGTGTTTTCGCTCGATAAACACTCACACGCCCGGTCTGGGAATCGAAACCGCGATCCTACGACCGCGAGTCCGCTGCCCTAACCACTGGGCCATTGCGCCTCCACCCATGATCTCCATAATTGTGTTTTCAAAGCCTCTTGTGCAGCAGTGAGGTTTGGAATAGCTATTTCAAGCGGCGGGTAATTCAGAATTTGAAACAACCACAAGGATTTGATGACGATGTCTCTTCCGTACTTCTTGCAGTCTCCTGCATTCAGTTTCAAATTTAGCCCTTGTACTGGTATTGGAGGTACGGGTAGGCTCACACAGAAAGCTATCCCATCCATGCAGGGTCATTATGGAGCTGGCATCAGGAACCACTCAAATGACAAAGCCTCCATGAAGAGAGTCATACGAGTAATTTTCAAGCACAGGTCCAAGGGACCTTAGTGACTGATGACTGGTGTCCAGTGAAAAAGGTGGATGACAAACGTAATCCAAACAAAACCTCCCGGCCAAAATTTGTGCTGGATAAAATGAAGCCCGTGTTTGTAGCCATATCTGAGGAGAAACTCTTGGATAAGTGCCTGCAAGGAGGATCACAAAATTACAATGAATCATTCCACAACTTCGTTTAGGAACAGTGTCCTAAATCAACATTTGCGGGCGATTTTGCCTGGAGTTAGTTGTCAATGATGTCATTATAGTTTTCAATCAAGAAGAAATTGCAAGATATTTGTGTTTGAAAACTTGGCCTCAGCCATGGCCATCATCTGAGAGAGGGACTGAGACACGTTGATGAGCAGAGACTGAAAAAAGCATGTGTGCCTGGACAGAAATCCATAATCAAAACAAGATATAAACGCTCTCAGATAGCAAAATCTCAGAAAAATAGCAAAGGATATGATCTGGGCGTTATTAGATTGTGCAAAACTGCAAATTATTCACTAAAATGTGAATATTATCCTTGTGTAGTTGGGCATTGATGTAAAATCAGCCATTTCCAGCGGTTTTTGCATTTTTCTCAAAATAACATTTCTGACAATGAGTAGCAATCTTTAGATCACGATATCTCCAAGAATAATTGATGTAAATACGCTGAAATTTTGTATATGTTTTACTTTAATACTTGCCTAGATGTTGTTCTAGTGTGATATACTTCAGTTGTTCATCTTCCCGATATATTTAAATGCTACTACCTAAGGGTCAAAAATGCTTGAATTGCATATGGCTGTGAGCGACACCACAACGAAATCTAGGCCAACTTCATCAATGTCTTTGATTCAGAATCGAGACTGTTCCTCAATCTGTTGGCATTCCTGGTTAGAGCATATTATCTTTGATAGTTTGGTAGAAAAACTGACCTAAAATAAGGGTGTGTTTGCCTTGTCGGTCGTCTGGCGATCATTTTGAATTTATAATTAGATCATGAATAGATAATGTGGAAATTTGAATACTATGTTTTTTGATAGAACTAACATTGTTCTTGATGTATGCCACATATGGCTTGCCTGGATTTTATTTCCGTTGAGTGAGAGCATCTTCAATTTAGGGATGCTTTCCTACGTCTAAGGAGTTAGTCTTGTCTTAAGGGCGGTGAGCTGGCAAAATCATTAGCACACCGAGCGAAATACTTAGCGGCATTTCGTCCGTCTTTACGTTCTGAGTTCAAATTACAGCGAGGTCAACTTTACCTTTCATCCTTTCGGGGTTGTAAAAATAAGTATCTGGGATCGATATAACCGACCCCATCCCGGAATTGCTACCTTGTACTAAAATTTGAAATCGATATATTTTCGAGTATTTTTTGGTTATATTTTCTGAGATTTTCCCTAGGGCCCAGGTTGAACAAATAAGTAAAAAACGTAATAAGCAAAGTTTTAATTCATTGTCGGGTGTCCGAAATATAAAGAAATATTGTGAGAAGTATTAGACGTATTAAGCAGATCAATATCAATTAGATTTCGATTCTATTTCCTTATTTCATTTATGCATCCTTGAACAAAATAGTTACCGTCTCCATCACTCTAATTTAGTCATTTTTTTGCTCCTGTTCAGTAAAAGTCATCATCGTTGTTTGCAAAGCTGATTTTCCTCTCCCTTTCTCCTCTTTTCCTTCACTCTTCTTGCTGCTGTTGTTTTTGTTGTTATATAATAGCGATGGTGTTGGCCGTACCACAGTGATGGTATTAGCAAATATAGAGACAGTGTTTGTAATAGGGGGTAGTAAAGACAGCTGTCATATAGGTAAACATAGAGACAGAGCGAGAGAGAGGTAATGGCGGAAGCGGTGGTCTTCTGTGCGTGTATGTATGTACAGTGTGGGGTCGGTAGTGAGACAGAGATGGGTGTCTTGTTAGCTTCTTGCATTGGAATTTATGTAGTGGGGAAACTCGGGGAGTTTGCTTCTAATAACGCTGGAATGCTTGTGACACAGGCGTTGGCGTCGGCGAGAGTGACCATACGCCAAATAATATATAAATAAGAGGATTTCTTTTGTAAGACAACCATTTTACTTTCTAACTTTCCTTGCTAAACAGATATAGTTTGAGGACAGCGTAAGAAGAACAACACCAACATTATGACATCTCTTCACAAAATCTGTCACTCGCCAATATCACAGAGCACTATTATGACAAGTTGTATGATCATCATTGCTGGTAAGTTAATTTATATTTTTATCTGATTCTTAGTAATAGCTTTTTTGAAAAATGGTCTTGTTTGTGAAATACAGAGGAATGACTGAGGAAAGAAAATCTTGGTTCTTATAGGCGTAGGAGTGGCTGTGCGGTAAGTGCCTTGCTTACGAACCACATGGTTCTGGGTTCAGTCCCACTGCTTGGCACCTTGGGCAAGTATCTTCTACTATAGCCTCGGGCCGGCCCAAAGCCTTGTGAGTGGATTTGGTAGACGGAAACTGAAAGAAGCCCATCGTGTATATATATATATATATATATATATATATATATATATATATATATATATATATATATATATATGTCTGTGTATGTATTTGTGTGTCTGTGTTTGTCCCCCTAACATCGCTTGACAATCGATGCTGGTGTGCTTACGTCCCCGTTACTTAGCGGTTCGGCAAAAGAGACCGATAGAATAAGTACTAGGCTAACAAAGAATAAGTCCTGGGGTCGATTTGCTCGACTAAAGGCGGTGCTCCAGCATGGCCACAGTCAAATGACTGAAACAAGTAAAAGAGTAAAAGAGTAAAAGAGATAGTTCTCGATATTTAGGCAATGAATCTAAGGCGGTGTGCAGGCAGAATCGTTACCACGCCTTCAAAAATGTTTAGCAACATTTCGTCCATCTTTATGCTTTGAGTTCAAATTCCACTGAGGTCGACTTTACTTTTCGTCCTTTCGGGGTCGATAAAATAAATACCAGTTAATCACTGGGGTGTCTATGTAATCGACTTACCCATCCCCCGACGTTGCTGACCTTGTGCCAAAACTTGTAACCAATATTTAGGCAATGTGTTAAGCGGTCAGCTGGCAGAATCGTTACCGCGCCGGGCAAAAAGCTTAGCGGTATTTCGTCTGCCGCTACGTTCTGAGTTCAAATTCCGCCGTGGTCGACTTTGCCTTTCATCCTTTCGAGGTCGATTAAATAAGTACCAGTTACGCACTGGGGTCGATATAATCGACTTAATCCGTTTGTCTGTCCTTGTTTGTCCTCTCTGCGTTTAGCCCCTTGTGGGTAGTTAAGAAATAGGTATTTCGTCCATCTTTACGTAAAGGATTCTGCCGAGACCGACTTTGCCTCATATGCTTTTAGGGTCGATAAAATAAGGACCAGTTGATTACTGGGGTCGATGTAATCGATTTAGCCCCTCTCCTGAAATTTCTGCCTTTTTACCAAAATTTGACACCGATATTTAGGCAATGAATGTAAACGCATGCGCAATAATAGCCTATTGAGAAAACAGCTGAACATCTTGTACATGCATTGATGTCAAGTCAAAGTCTTTGCAATTGTTAACGCTTTCTATTGCTACAAACATATAGTAGGGTGACATAATCCTTAACACAACGAACAAAATGCTTAGCAGCATTTCTTCCGGCTTTACGTTTTGAGTTCAAATGCTACCGAGGTCGACTCTGCTTTTTATCCTTCGGAGCCAATAAAATAAGAACCAGTTAAGTACAGGAGTCGATGTAATGGATTTCCCCTTCTATCAAAATTGTTGGCCTTGTGCCAAAAGAATTAGATATATTGATTTCACATTTTGGCACAAGACCAGCAATTTCAGGAGAAGGGGTCAAATCGATTACATCGACCCTAGTGTTTAACTGGCACTTTTTTTTTATCGACTACGAAAGGATGAAAAGCAAAGCTGACCTTGGCGAAATTTGAACTCAGAACATAAAGACGGATAAAATGCCGCTAAGTATTTTGCCCGGCGTGTTAACGATTCTACCAGCTCAGAAATAGCATGAACATACAATACATATAGCTATAGTATCGTATCCTCCTCCTCCCCCCCAAATTGCCGGCCTTGTGTCTAGATTAGAAACTGTTATTACGAACATACAAAAAGGCGACGAGCTAGAAGAAGCGATAGAGCGTCACAAAAGAAAAAGGAAAAAGGCTTGCGGTATTTGTTCCAGCTCTCTCATTTCAGATCCTGCCTAAGTCAGTTTTGGCTTTCATCCCGCTGGGGTCGATATAATAAAGTACCAGTCAAGTACTGAAATAGATTTTATAGACGACTTCCCTATACCTCAAACATGCTGGTTTTGAGTCTAAATCAGAAATCGTTGTTTAAAAAAAAAATGATGGGTTGGCAGAAGAGTAAACTCATCAGATAAAATGTTTTGTTGTACATGTCACCAAACCATATCCGATCGCGAGTGACGCTTGGTTGTACTGTACTGTACGATCTTGTACTGTTCGCCTTGCGTAATGGGTAACAAATCGTCGTTTATTCATTTATTTTGTTGATATCATAAAATATATAAATTATTGTGAAATGATGCTTTTTGGGAACTGTGGCTCTCGAAGCAGCAGACAAAGCTATAGAAAAAGTCGAAGGCCGTCCGTGGAACCAAGGGACAGCTTTCCACTTCTTCTGTCCAAAGAGGTTTTAGCCAAATATTTTACACGCTGTTATTTATAGTTTTATCGTTAGCACACCGGACAAGATGCTTCGCCGCATTTTGTCCGCCTTTACGTTCTGAGTTTAAATTCCTTCGTGGTCGACTTTGCCTTTAATCCTTTTGGAGTCGATAAAATATGTACCAGTTACGCACTGGGGTCGATATAATCGACTTAATCCGCGTGTCTGTCCTTGTTTGTCCTCTCTGTGTTTAGCCCCTTGTGGGTAGTAAAGAAATAGATAAAATATGTACCAATTGAGCACTGGGGTCGATGCAATCGACTAATCCCACCCCAGAAATTGCTGGCCTTGTGCCAAAATTTATAGCTTTATCTGTTGCTTTGAGAGCCGCCGTTCCAAGAAAAGATTTATTCATTACTTAATCTAATTATTTATTTATTCGTTTGTAGTTCTGATCAGGTCTTCCCTAAGTCAGTTCGTGTGTCCGGAAATGTTTGGAATGTTTCAGCATCCGGACAACTGTGATATGTTCTATGTTTGCAACTACGGCATACCTTATCAACGTACCTGTCCAACCGGTCTTCTGTTTGATATCAACCTTGGAGTTTGCCGGCATTCCGTACAGGTGCACTGCTTTAACGAGACTCATCAACTCACAGCAGGTAAGCTTGTTTTGTTAGTTTTAAAAGAGTGGAAGTGAGAAGATGGGAGGGAGAGTGAGAGAGAATGATATGTGGTTGAGAGAGAGAGAGGGAAGAGTGTGATTTAGAGGGAGAAAGAGCGAAAAGGAGAGTTTGAGTGGAAGGAAGAGAGAGCGTGACGAAGTGTATGATTTGGAGATAGATAGATAGATAGATAGATAGATAGATAGATAGAGAGAGAGAGAGAGAGAGAGAGAGAGAGGGGGAGTGAGATGGTGAGGAAGGGAGGGAGGGAGGTGGAAGGGGAATGGGTAATTCATAGACAGTAATATTAGTATAACCGAAGAAGCTCTGTAAGTTTTAATGTATTCTTGGTCCACCATCGAACGCTTTGCCTTTATGTGATGTGTCGAGGGTTCCTTCTCGAGCCATGCCTGGCTCATATGGGCCGGTTTCCCGATTTCTTGGCGTATAGGTTCCCCACCTGGACGGGACGCCGGTCCGTCGCAGGTGAGCTGCAAGATGCAGGAGGAAAGAGTGAGAGAAAGTTGTGGCGAAAGAGTCAGCAGAAGTTTCGCCATTACCTTCTGCCGGAGCCGCATAGAGGTTAGATGTTTTCGCTCATAAACACACACATCGCCCGGTCTGTGATTCGAACCCGCGATCCCTCGACCGCGAGTCCGCTGCTCTAACCACTAGGCCATGTGCCTCCACTTGTGTCGGGGGTGCATGCTATGCAACTCCATTTCTTAGCTTCTTCCCAGGATATTGATTATGGTAGGAAATCGCAAGAAAGGAGAGACGTGTGGTGGAATGACTCGGCTAGATATCGAACCATGACACAGACTGTTGACCGTGGGTATGAAATCACTCTGTAGGAGTCCCACAGACAGACACGTTCGTAGATAGATAGGGAGAGAGAAAGGGAAAATGCTCAAGGATATAAATGAATAACTGAAGGATGAATAAAAGTGATCGTTGATTGATACTATGGTTTAAACCTCTCCCAGGTCTACCTCTGATCATACTATGCCTTTGTATATCTAGGACTACATTGTTCGATGTGTCCTTTATTTTCTTTTTAAGACGGTGAAGTGTGATTTGAAGGAAGCTTTCGCTACTATTTGTAGCAGGTCAAGCAGCCATGAAGATGATATTCTGCTGACACATGATCATAAGTTTACGCAGAAAGAGAAAGATAGATAATATGAGAGAGAGAGAGAGAGAGAGAGAGAGGGGGAGTGAGATGGTGAGGAAGGGAGGGAGGGAGGTGGAAGGGGAATGGGTAATTCATAGACAGTAATATTAGTATAACCGAAGAAGCTCTGTAAGTTTTAATGTATTCTTGGTCCACCATCGAACGCTTTGCCTTTATGTGATGTGTCGAGGGTTCCTTCTCGAGCCATGCCTGGCTCATATGGGCCGGTTTCCCGATTTCTTGGCGTATAGGTTCCCCACCTGGACGGGACGCCGGTCCGTCGCAGGTGAGCTGCAAGATGCAGGAGGAAAGAGTGAGAGAAAGTTGTGGCGAAAGAGTCAGCAGAAGTTTCGCCATTACCTTCTGCCGGAGCCGCATAGAGGTTAGATGTTTTCGCTCATAAACACACACATCGCCCGGTCTGTGATTCGAACCCGCGATCCCTCGACCGCGAGTCCGCTGCTCTAACCACTAGCCATGTGCCTCCACTTGTGTCGGGGGTGCATGCTATGCAACTCCATTTCTTAGCTTCTTCCCAGGATATTGATTATGGTAGGAAATCGCAAGAAAGGAGAGACGTGTGGTGGAATGACTCGGCTAGATATCGAACCATGACACAGACTGTTGACCGTGGGTATGAAATCACTCTGTAGGAGTCCCACAGACAGACACGTTCGTAGATAGATAGGGAGAGAGAAAGGGAAAATGCTCAAGGATATAAATGAATAACTGAAGGATGAATAAAAGTGATCGTTGATTGATACTATGGTTTAAACCTCTCCCAGGTCTACCTCTGATCATACTATGCCTTTGTATATCTAGGACTACATTGTTCGATGTGTCCTTTATTTTCTTTTTAAGACGGTGAAGTGTGATTTGAAGGAAGCTTTCGCTACTATTTGTAGCAGGTCAAGCAGCCATGAAGATGATATTCTGCTGACACATGATCATAAGTTTACGCAGAAAGAGAAAGATAGATAATATTGAGAGAGAGAGAGAGAGAGACAGAGAGAGAGACAGAGAGACAGAGAGACAGAGAGAGAGAGAGAGAGAGAGAGAGAGAGGGAGAGAGAGAGAGAGAGAGAGTATTTCTTTATTCACCATAAGGTTGAGAAATAGAGGGGACAAAACAAACGTTGGGGTCAGGGTATCGAATGAGACGAAACATGAATAAACAAACAATTAAAATATATACAATTAAATGAGAATGAGTGATTAACAAAAAATGAAGCGGAGGACGCGGTCGACCCCACAAACCACATACTCACACTGAAGACTTTGCTTTATCCTTTTTTACATTCTCGATTAAATAGGTTCTTTCACTCGCAACATACTTGCTATAGACTTCCATCTTTTACGAAACACACTTTGCGACAGGCATTTCTTCTCCAGCCTTATTTTCCGTTTCATGTGGAAAACGAAAAAGTCGATTAGCTCGAGACTGGAGATAAACATGCCTGTTGCAATTCTTTTAACTCTCGTCTTCCACACTACTTCTTTCGCCATAGCAACTACCGAGAGAAAACAGGCTCGCTCCTCCCTATTCAGGGAGGTCGACGGAACTATCTTCATTACAGATTCGCTCGACAGTTGTACTCTTCTCGAATGCGACAGCAGGTGTTCGACATAAGCCCAGAGTTCAGTCACCTTGGGGCATTGCACAATCGCGTGCAGGACAGTTTCACTGTCCCTCTCACATCTTGCACAAACCGGCGAAGGTGCACACCCATGTCTAAAGAGCTTATCTCGAACCGGTAAAGCTCCTCTGTAACATTGCCAGGCCAGGGACAGAGAGATGTAAAAAGTATTGTAGAAACTTCGTCATTAGATCCTGTACAAATGGCCATGATATGAAGAATTCAGACTCTAAATTTTCAAAAATCTCACTCACTGGTGTACTTATATCATTTGTAGGTAAACTAGTTTTAAAAACCATTCGCTTATATATGCTTTCCTGCATTTTGTATAAGATCAAAGTTTAGTATTGTAAGCCAGAATGTACAAAGATATTGAAGGAGGAACTTCGATCAGAGAAGGATGTTATGAAAGAAAAATCTTGAGATGTATTCTCGGCGACTCATAGAATGTTCTTATATCTGTCTTAGTCACATCAATAGTTGGGCGTAAGCTTTAAAGTATCGTGGTTGATACTAAAGTATAATTCATACGTTTCTGGGTATGAGCGGATGTGGGCTGAAATGTGAGTTCAGCGACCATTGATTTCCTTTAAAAATGTTAAGCAATTCGAGCTCAAGTATTTCAGTAGTTTTGGAATACTTTACTGTGTTGCTTATCAGTGATATGTTTCCGTGTAAACCGCACCAAGTAAATGTTTTATAACTATTGCCGTCACTAGCAAGCAAATATGACTTAGCTGCGTGCACATGCTCTCGTCATTCTTCTAGGTACCTATATAGTTGGGAGCAGATATAGACATAATTTCAGTACTCCCACTCTTGACCCAATGAAACATCGAGGATGTCACGGCAGGAAAGAGAGAAGGAGAGAGGGAGGGAGAGAGAGAGGGAGAGAGAGGGAGAGAGAGGGAGAGAGGGAGAGAGAGAAGGAGAGAGAGAGAAGGAGAGAGAGAGGGAGAGAGAGAAGGAGAAAGAGAGAGAAGGAGAAAGAGAAGGAGAGAGAGAAGGAGAGAGAGAAGGAGAGAGAGAAGGAGAGAGAGAAGGAGAGATTTGCTAAGATTTGCTAAGATTTGGCTGATAATCTTTTTCAGCTAAGTAGACTGGGGCAATGTAAAATCCGTTCTACAATAGACGTAAGAGCCTGAAAAGATGAAAGGCAAAGTCGACCCCGGCGGGATTTGAACTCAGGACGTAAACACGGTCGAAATGACATGGAGCATTTTGTCCGGAATGCTTACAATTCTGCCAGCTTGCTGCCTTTGGAGCAATGTAAAATGAAGTGCCTTGTTTAAAATCACAACGTGCTGCTCGGTTCGGGAATCGAACCAGCGACCTCACTTACGATCATGATTCCAATATCCTAACCATTAGGCCAGCCGTATTCATAATTTAATAGGTATTATTCCCCCATTAGATCCACCGTGCAAGTTCATATTCAACAATAATTAATAGAACTAAAGGCGGCGAGCTGGCAGAATCGTTAGCACGCCGGGCGAAATGCTTATCGGTATTTCGTCTGCCGCTACGTTCTGAGTTCAAATTCCGCCGAGGTCGACTTTGCCTTTCATCCTTTCGGGGTCGATTAAATAAGTACCAGTTACGTGCTGGGGTCGATATAATCGTCTTAATCTGTTTGTCTGTCATTGTTTGTCCTCTCTGTGTTTAGCCCATTGTGGGTAGTAAAGAAAGAAATAATTAATAGAACTACATATTTTTCCTTTTTTTCATTGAGATATACGGTAGATTTATAACGGTGATGCTGTGAAAAACATGTAACAGCGAAACTATGTTTTCCCTCGGTGGAGTGATCATAAAACGAAAATCTATCTCACTACTTTCAGCATTTTTTATCGCTTTGTTTGAGGTCAGCAACTCATTTTCCCGATCACTGACAGAATATCTTCTTTCAGTTTCCGCCTACCAAATCCACTCACAAAGCTTTGGTCGGCTTGAGGCTACAGGAGAAAACACTTGCCACGCAGTGCGACTGAAGCCAGAGCCATGTGATTGGGAAGGAAACTTCTTACCACACAGCCACCCCTGCTCCTTTGAACTCCAAAACAAAGAGCCGGAAGAAATGTCGCTAAGCATTTTTTTCGCCGTGCTAATGAAACTGTTATAACTACAGAAGTCGGCGAGCTGGCAGAATCGTTAGCACGCCAGGCTAAATGCTTAGCAGTGTTTCGTCTGCCGCTACGTTCTGAGTTCAAATTCCGCCGAGGTCGACTTTGCCTTTCATCCTTTCGGGGTTGATAAATTAAATACCAATTACGCACTGGGGTCTATGTAATCGACTTAATCCGTTTGTCCGTCCTTGTTTGTCCCTTCTGTGTATTCTCGGCGACTCATAGAATGTTCCTTGTGGGCAGTAAAGAAATAGGTATTTCGTCTGTCGTTACGTTCTGAGTTCAAATTCTGCCAAGGTCGACTTTGTCTTTCATCCTTTCAGGGTCGATAAACTAAGTACCAATTACGCACTGGGGTCGATGTAATCGACTTAATCCGTTTGTCTGTCCTTGTTTGTCCCCTCTATGTTTAGCCCCTTGTGGGTAATAAAAAAAAAAGTGAAACTATGTTATAACTACAGAAAAAATGAGTAGCAGACATCAGATGAAGTAAAGTGCTGAAAATGGTCAGAATGTTCTTTTTTGGGTCGCAGAGTAAAATTGGAACATTGTTTAACCATAGTACTTACTCTTCAGCGCGAAACTTAAAATGTGAGTTTATTAAATACACACAGCTGTAAGTTATCTTCCATTTCTGTTTACACTTTCAGAAGTACTAAAATTTGGGTTTCGAGTATCTAAGGTTCATCGTAGGATATCTCTCTCGAGCTAATGGAAATCTGATAAAGCAAATTCTTCCACCTACTCCCAGGCAAACTTGATATATTTAGATTATTTTCCTGTAGACTGCAACCTAAAGCGATGCAATTAAGTACATCGTATATTTTAAATTAAGAAGAGGAAATACATCAACATTCTTCCTTAGAATTCATTGAATTTTGAGTTTTTCAATTGCAGAATTTGACGGCTTGTTTCTAATTGCAAGTTCTTGTTCTCTGTGAAAAAGCTTTTGTAGTTAACTTTGTCAAGGTTTCAGGACATGATATCTTGCTTCTCTTCAGCACCGAACTAGTTGTCGTCTTAGCGGTTTAGCCCCAGTCCGCCCGGACATAATACGGTGAAAGCTACACTATACAATAGGTCCTTCCATTTAAGATACAGTAGGTGGTGATTTTTGGAAAATTTCGCTGTTATTTCTGACTGGTCGAGCGACTACTAGGGGCTCTGTCGTTAATTCATGACGTGGTAAGTAGCTTGTTTACCAACCACATGATTCCGGGTTCAGTCCCACTGCGTGGCACCTTGGACAAGTGTCTTCTACTATAGCTTCGGGCTGACCAAAGCCTTGTGAGTTGATTTGGTAGACGGAAACTGAAAGAAGCCCGTCGTATATATGTATATATATATATATGCGTGTGTGTGTTTGTGTGTGTGTCTGTGTGTGTGTGTGTGTCTGTATTTGTCCCCCTAGCATTGCTTGACAACCGATGCTGGTGTGTTTACGTCCCCGTTACGTAGCGGTTCGGCAAAAGGAGACCAATAGAATAAGTACTGGGCTTACAGAAGAATAAGTCCCGGGGTCGAGTTGCTCGACTAAAGGCAGTGCTCCAGCATGGCCGCAGTCAAATGACTGAAACAAGTAAAAGAGTAAAAGAGAGTATTAGTTTATCGAGAAAGTATATCTCATATATTGACTATGAGGCGCAATGGCCCAGTGGTTAGGGCAGCGGACTCGCGGTCATAGGATCGCGGTTTCGATTCCCAGACCGGGCGTTGTGAGTGTTTATTGAGCGAAAACACCTAAAAGCTCCACGAGGCTCCGGCAGGGGATGGTGGTGATCCCTGCTGTACTCTTTCACCACAGCTTTCTCTTACTCTTACTTCCTGTTTCTGTTGTACCTGTATTTCAAAGGGCCGGCCTTGTCACTCTCTGTCACGATGAATATCCCCGAGAACTACGTTAAGGGTGCACGTGTCTGTGGAATGCTCAGCCACTTACACGTTAATTTCACGAGCAGGCTGTTCCGTTGATTCGGATCAACCGGAACCCTCATCGTCGTAACCGACGGAGTGCTTCCATTTTCTATACGGAGAGAAGATGGAGGAGTGCATTTTCCAGAAACCTCCTTGTTTAAATAGGACATGATCTCCAAGTATGTTCATAACTGTGCTTTCAAAGCCTCTTGTGCAGCAGGGAGGTTTGGAATAGCTATTTCAAGCGGCGGGTAATTCAGAATTTGAAAAAAAAAAAAAGGCTGCCGGGCTATTATTTCTGTTGAAAAGTTATCTTTCAAGGTTTTGAAACTGAATTTTATTTTAATAATAAATTTCTACTTGCTCGTATAAGGATGATGATGATATATGACGATAATGATATATGTATGTATGTATGTATGTATGTATGTATGTATGTATGTATGTATGTATGTATGTATGTATGTATGTATGTATGTATGTATGTATGTATGTATGTATGTATGTATGTATGTATGTATGTATGTATGTACGTACGTATGTATGTATGTATGTATGTATGTATGTATGTATGTATGTATGCATGTATGCATGTATGTATGTATGTATGTATAGAGAGAGAGAGAGAAAGATAGACATATAGAAGGATACACGTGTGCCTATATATATATATATATATATATATATATATATATCTATATATATATATATATATTATATATATATATATATAATATATATTATATATAATATATATATATATGTATATATATGTATATAATATATATATATGTATATATGTATATATATATGTATATATATATACATATATATATATATATATATATATATATATATATAGAGAGAGAGAGAGAGAGAGAGAGAAAGATAATATATAGGATACATGTGTGCATATATATATGTATATATTATATATATATATATATATATATATATATATATATATATATATATATATATATATCAACGTGCACCTGTAAACTATTTCCGAGTGATATGCGCATTATCTTGCCTTCTTCCTCACACATATGGTTTAGTAACTTTCTCTTCATTGGAAAAACCAAACTTGGCCATTTTCCTTTCCTTTCCTTCGTTCTTAGCTTCTTTTAAATAAACGTAAACACTGCCAGGAAGCTTTTCCTATTATGTAACAATATCTAACCCACGTAAAAGAAACATGGTCTTATCATTTCTAATTGCATATTCAACATCCTGTTTTGTGCTTGTTATGCATGCACGTTAGTCCGTTATTTGTAATGGAACCGTTCTACTTCAACATTAGCATAATACATTCTTGAAATTCCTATAGATATCTAAAATGTCGTCGTCTATATATTTACTAATTCATTAATACTTAATACACAAATAAGGCGGTGAGCTGGAAGAATCGTTAGCACGCCGGGAAAAATGCTTAGCGGCGTTTCGTCTGTCTTTAAGTTCAGAGTTCAAATTCCGCCAAGGTCGACTTTGCCTTTCATCCTTTCGGTGTCAATAAATTAAGTACTAGTTAAACACTGAGGTTGGTATAATCGTCTTGTGCCCGAAATTGCTGGTCTTGTGCCAAAACTTGAAACCATTATTTCTGGGTTCAAATACTGCCGGGGTCGACTTTGCCTTTCATCCTTGCGGGGTCGACAAAATAAGTACCAGTTGAGTACTGGGGTCTATTTAATCGTCTTTGGCCTTTCCTCGAAGTTGTTAACCTTGTGCCAAAATTTTGAAACCAATATTTAATACATAATTAGGCTATGAACTGTGAGAGAAGAATTCTTGGAGATGAATGGATAGGGAATGCTGGAAGGTTTTGAGAAGTCTTGATTGAGGTGTGTGGGTATTGGTTTTGATGTGTACCGTTGACTGAACTTAGTTCGAGCAGGATCTTTCAACCATGAATTCTCTTGGATATACCACCGGGACTTTGTATAATGTCTTCTGTAGTTTGTTAGATGTACGGGAAGTTATTCCACCTTTCACAGCTATAAAAGATTGAGAGACAGTTCCTTTTCTAAATAAGAATGCCAGACTTATTTATCTCTAGCGCGACGAGCCAACTAAAAATATCAACCAAATCTCCTGCATAATAATAACACTCCATCGTACTAAAACGGAGAACGGCACATTGGCCAGTGTAGTCCTAGATACGCCTAAAAGTACGGGATTGACACAGTTGGAATGCCTTTCATAAAACGTTTGCACGATTAGGGCTGATTTGGAGTTATACAACAACAACCTTCTGAGTGAGTTGCATATCTTTTCATTTATATCTGAGAGGAGCGGACTATAGGAAGTAATTGCACTTTTTGGGGCCAGGGAGATAAGGTGAAACGAACTCGGATAAGACGGTTTTCAACTTACTCGTAACCGAAACAGCTTTCTTTGTTTTGTTATAGATTAGTCAGAGAAAGGAGGGAAATACCTATGGCTACTGTAGGACCTTCGGGACTAATAAGGGGAGAGAGAGAGACTTCGAGTCATTGGTTGCTGCATTACGAAGCTGCATATCAACGGATGAAGTTATTCTCAGGCGAGAGACATAAAGTACCAGTCAAATACTAGGGTCGATATAATCGATATTCCCTCACCCCCTGCTTTTGGTACCATGCTCCTTTGCTGTGTGTTGTATGTATGTTGACATACACAATACTTTTCATTTCAAATTCTTCCAGTAAAGAATGAGTGGCTCTTTCACAAAGAAACAAAAGTCTATTATAGGAATTTAGATGATGACAACTCGCTAGAATTACATGTTTTGTATATTTTTAACGCTTCGCTTACAGATTAAATTTGCAGAACTCGTATTAAGTGTCTCTTTTCTTTACACAAGAAGCCAGACTAATAAAGCTAGCTGCTTACTGTATTTACTGTTTAAGGCGACAAGCTAGCAGAATCGTTGCCGCGTAGGACAGCATGCTAAGCGGTATTTTTCCACGCTCTTTACGTTCAGAGTTCAATTATCGTCGAGGTGCAATTTGCCCTTCATCCTTTTGGGGCTGATAAAATAACTACCTGTTGAACACTGGGAGTCGACGTAATCGACCTTCCCCCACCTCCCAAAATTGCTAACCTTGCAATAAAACTAGAAAAGAATGTAAGCATTGTTTCTCTGCCTGCCATCTTTTCTTATTTATATATTTTATTTCTTCTTGAAATGCTGCTTATTCTCTAAATTAAATAAGTATATAATAGGCGCAGGAGTGGCTGTGTGGTAAGTAGCTTGCTAACCAACCACATGGTTTCCGGGTTCAGTCCCACTACGTGGCATCTTGGGCAAGTGTCTTCTACTATAGCCTCGGGCCGACCAATGCCTTGTGAGTGGATTTGGTAGACGGAAACTGAAAGAAGCCTGTCGTATATATGTATATATATATGTATGCGTGTGTGTTTGTGTGTCTGTGTTTGTCCCCCTAGCATTGCTTGACAACCGATGCTGGTGTGTTTACGTCCCCGTCACTTAGCGGTTCGGCAAAAAAAGACCGATAGAATAAGTACTGGGCGTACAAAGAATAAGTCCCGGGGTCGATTTGCTCGACTAAAGGCAGTGCTCCAGCATGGCCGCAGTCAAATGACTGAAACAAGTAAAAGAAAAAGAAAAAAAAAGAAAATATTCGTATGCAGTCATGTATGACCGCATGTATGTATGCATACATGCATTCATGCATGTGCATCTTTTATCCATTACCTGTTTGAGTCATTGGACTGCGGCCATGACGGGACACCACTTTGAAGGGTTTAGTCGAACTAATCAACTCCAGTACTTACTTTTTAAGTTTGCTACATATTCTATCGGGAGCGTAAACAAACCGGCCCCAGTTGTCAGTCCGGGCGCGGGGTGGAAAACATGTATATATATATATATATATATATATATATATATATATATATATATATATATATATTATATATATATATATCGTATAAAGGATCGTGGGTAAGACCAGAATAATGCGAAGTAAAAGCAAGGCAAATCACAAGAAAACAAATATATGAATTAATGTAGACTTACCTTGAATTCAATATTTCGGGTTATGACCCCATCCTCAGGAAATTAACGTTTGTTGCAGATGTGCCTGTGTGTGAGCGTGTATGGAGTGGACATACGCTGAAAGTTGTTGCTATAGCAAACAGCTAACTTCCTGTAACTCTTCTGTTGTTGATGGTTGGTTTTCTTTGGTGTATGAGGATGGCTTCGGAGATTCTAAGGTTACCCCTGTTCCGCTGTGTAGTCTTGATGTGCACTGTGAATTCCCGGGTCTGGCATTTCCGTAGATGTTTCTTCGCGGAAGTGTCTGCCTGCATATGCTCCTTTATGCGTATATGCAGTTTTCATGTGCTTCCTATGTAGGATGCGCCACATCTGGCACATTTCAGGGCCATTGATGAGGCAGTTCGATAATGTGCACTCCTCGGAGTAGTGATAGGTGTTGTTCGTGGACAGAGCTTTTCTCAGGTATGGGTCGGTGTGCTTTATCTGTATGTAGAGTCCTTCCCTGCGGACTGCATATTGTATATCGGGTTTGAGTCTAATAGAAATATTTCTATCAGTATTTCTATCAGTATTAAAGGTACGATTACATTCTGTGTCTGGTGAGTTTTGGTGTGGCATATGTATGTATGTATGTATGTATGTATGTATGTATGTATGTATGTATGTATGTATGTATGTATGTGTGTGTGTGTATGTATGTATGTATGTATGTATGTATGTATGTATGTATGTATGTATGTATGTATGTATGTATGTATGTATGTGTGTGTGTGTATGTATGTATGTATGTATGTATGTATGTATGTATGTATGTATGTATGTATGTATGTTTTTATGTATGTATGTATGTATGTATGTATGTATGTATGTATGTATGTATGTATGTATGCATGCATGCATGTATGTATGTATGCATATTATTATTCAGTTTTATTTCAAGATTTCTTGCCAATAGAGAAAGAACCGGTTTCTAACATAGATCCAAGGCTCCTTCATTGGAATTTTAACATCAACAACAGGGTATTTTTGTATGCATGTATGTATGCATGTATACGTGCAGATTTATATGTTTGGTTTTATGTTTGTCTTCTCATGCATATAGTTGCATGTCTAGACACGCTTATATATACTTAACTGATAAACTTCTGGAAAGTTTTACAGATGTTTACAGTTCCAGCGATGACTTGGATTTGTAGTCTTCGAATCAACTTTCTCCTTTCTGATTTAGAGAAGCCTAATTTCTCGGGATTGGTATTTAGACAGTGAGTGTGTTACACATTGCAGTTCCACAATAATTACAGGTATAAACCTGAACTTGTAATCTGGATAGAGTTAACTATGTGTGTGTGTGAGTGTGTATGTATGTGTGTGTATTTGTGTAAGTATTAAATCTAATACTTCCAAAAAGTTCCTACCTTTAATACATAAGCGTTTCCCAGTCAACTCCTTCTACAGAAAACTATTTAATGGAAATAGTTTTAAACTATTACAAATATACTCCTAACAATAAAAGTCATATATGTAAACCAACTAAACTAACTGGGATCAACGGCACAAATGCATAACCCCTACTTCGATTGGACTTATTTTCTTTATGTATACGGGAAAGAAGAATATAGTAAAATTGCTTAATTACATCTGGAATTTGAAAGAACATAGTTTCTAAATAGCAAATGCAAAGTCTTTGAAATCATATTAAAAATTGTTGATTGTGTAAAGCTGAGAAGTGCAAATTATCCATCTACAAGACTTTACGAAACGCTGCAACTTTGAAAGTACCCCATAAATATAAAACTTCTCAAGCATATTTTGAACATCAAATGTGATGAATATGTTATAAACAACGAAATACCGTAAATCCTCGAGTATAGTCCGCCTTTGAGTATAATACGCAGGGGCTTTTTAGGGGGCTATACCTCTGAAAAATTTAAACCTTGTGTATAATACGCATCCCTTCTCTAACTTGAGACAAGGAGGTCTATATAACATCCTTGGTTTGTAAAAATGTTTACGGTAACGTCCTTTATTATTATTGTATATATATAACATAATGCAAACGTGTAGCTTTTTTGTGCATTTTGTTTGCAGAAAATAAAGAAATAACAGTAATAACGTTTAATAAATGTTGCTTACTGCAAGTTATGGATGATTCTTTTATGACTTCATTGCTTTCAGGCTTAGCTTTTGGTATTTTCGCGCCCGACATCACAAAATGCGTTTGAATAAACATTGCCGGAGAGCAAATAGAGACTCGGACATTGCTTAGAAAATATTTTTCATTTTTAACCTCGTATATAGTACGCACTAGGGATTTTGACCTTTAAATTTTGGGAAAAAATGCGGATACTCGAGGATTTACGGAAAGAAATGCGAATACTCGAGGATTTACGGTATTCATATGGACAAAAAGTTTTTGTTCTTGTTAGTATTCCATGAGCATCTGCGTCAGCATTGAAAGACATCATTCCAATGGATGGGAGACTTCGGTCATTCATTTAAGACATGCCATTGTTCAACATCAAGATGTTGCAGAAGACAGTAAGAAGCAGAGGTGAGCATGCAGAGAAGAAACTTGTTCGATGTCAGGAAGCCGAAGAAAAAAGATAAAATCAAAACAAATAAACAGCCAGTTTATAGGAAAAAGGTTGGCAACGACATCTTGAAAAAATATAAAAAAAGAAAAGGAAAGAAAAACTGCCCCTGCGGTTTCAGTGTAGGGTCTGCAAACAGAAGTTCATGTCAAGCTTTGGAAGAGAGAGAGCTATTAAAAATATTTGCCTCACCCACATTGAGGAATGAGGAGAGAGAGGAAAAACCTTGAAAATATTCTCGATTTTGAGACAACACCAAATAAGATATGTATGTATGTATGTATGTATGTATGTATGTATGTATGTATGTATGTATGTATGTATGTATGTATGTATGTGTGTGTGTATGTATGTATGTATGTATGTATGATGTATGTATGTATGTATGTATGTATGTATGTATGTATGTATGTGTGTATGTATGTATGTATGTATGTATGTATGTATGTATGTGTGTGTGTATGTATGTATGTATGTATGTATGTATGTGTGTGTGTGTGTGTATGTATGTATGTTGTATGTATGTGTATGTATGTATGAATGTATGTATGTAGTATGTATGTAGTATGTATGTATGTGTGCATGCATGTATGTATGTATTGTATGTATGTATGCATGCAAGTATGTATGTATGTATGATGTATGTATGCATGTATGTATGTATGTTGTATGTATGTATGTATGTATGTATGTATGTATGTATGTATGTATGTATGTATGTATGTGTGCATGCATGTATGTATGTATGTATGTATGTATGCATGTATGTAGGCATGCATGCATGTATGTATGTATGTATGCATGTATGTATGTATGTATGTATGTATGTATGTATGTATGTATGTATGTATGCATGTATGTATGTATGTATGCATGCATGCATGTATGTATGTATGTATGTATGTATGTATTTATGTATGTATGTATGTATGTATGTATGCATGCAAGTATGTATGTATGCATGTAGGCATGTATGTATGTATGTATGTGTACTTATGTATATATGTAAACATATATATGTGTGAATGTGTGAGTATATATGCATATTATATATGTGTGTGTGAGTATATATATGCATATTACACATATGTACATACCAATGTACGTATCAACGTGTGTTATGCATGTGTATCACAGCTTTCATATCAAGGCTTAATGTTTATTAAACATATTGTATACGATTTTCATATACGTTTTAAACCAAGCCGTATTGGTACACTAGCGTGTGTGTATGTGTGTGTGTGTATTACACAAGCTTGCACACAAACGTACATAACATTTGTTGTCTAATTCTACTGGAGCGTGACAACCTTCTGCTACTTTGAAACTGGTCTGCCATTGTATAAATGAATAAAATATAAACATTTTATGTAGATCGTATTTCACTCTCTCCATCCCTTACCCGGCACACTTCGGTGTACGACTTCATCCTTTCATAGTAATCCCTTTAACTGTTGCTCTCGCCTATTTATTCGCTGAATGATATGTCATGAGCTACGTTTTTTTCACCCCCCCCGCTGTTTTCGAGATCCGTCATGCTCTCGCCTCATTTCATTCGCTGTGTTCCTTTATCTGTTCATTTGAAGCCATGTTGTGTACATATGTAGGAGGCATTTTCACGTGTTTGTACTCTTGTATCCGTTTATTCTCTTACTTGTTTCAGTCATTGGACAGCGACCACGCTGGAGCACCACCTTGTAAGATTTAGTCAAATTAATCGACCCTAGTGCAAATATTTTTGGATCTTTTCAATATCGTGGCCAGGACCCCAGATCTTTCTAGTTAACTAAATAATTTGAAACTTCGTGTACTCATAGAGTGGAACTAGTTTATTCGCCAGCTGGAACTAGTTTATTTGAGAAAAATCTATTTTATGACTTTAATCGTAGATTAAAACTGCGAATTTTAACCAATGAGATTGCTTGTTTTCATATCTAAAACGTTACTGCGATCTGTTAGTGTGAAGTTGAAAGCAGTTTTGTGACGTAGTCTGCTCTCTTTGTAAGTCTGTCTGCCTCCCCCTCTCTTACTATATTACATTTATCTTGCTTGAACTCATTGAAATAAAACGTCCTCCTTTTTTTCTGTCTGTCTGTCTGTCTGTCCTTTTCTCTCTCTCTCCCTCTCTCTATCTCTCTCTCTCCCTCTCTCTCTCTCTCTCTCTCTCTCTATCTATCTATCTATATACACATATATATATGTGTGTGTGTGTGTGTGTGTGCGTGCGTGTAATGTATGTATAATTATATATATGCGTGTGTGAGCGTGTGTGTCTGTATGCGCGCGTGTGTGGTGTGTGTGTGTGTGTGTTTGTGTGATGAAAGGCAAAATCGACCTCGGCGGAATTTGAACTCAGAACGTAACGGCAGACGAAATACGGCTACGCATTTCGCCCGGCGTGCTAACGTTTCTGCTTTGTTTACATTTAAGATATTTAATACGTCACCAAATTGGTGGTCGAGACGGAGTAAATAAAATAAAGCCGAATGACGGAATATCATTGGTTAAAATTCTAATTATTAAACAACGTTAAACTTAGAAGTTACAATTCCGTTTTCATTCTGGTTTACAATTAAGTTTACTTTTGACACATTCTACCAGTATACGAAGTTTCAAATTGTTTGGTTCAGTAGGAAAAATTTGAAAAAACTGGCTTCAGAATTGAAAAGATCCATATTTTTTTACGTCTTGTACTTATTCCGGATCTTTTCATTTTGAAAGCCAGATTTTTCAGATTTTTCTAGTTAACTAAATAATTTGAAACTTCGTATACTGGTAGAATGTGTCAAAAGAAAACAATAATTTTAACTAGTTTTTTGACAAAAATGTATTTTATAAGTTTAAACGTATTCCATCTATAACTTTTGCCGAACTGCTAAGTCAGAAAGACGCAAACAAACCAATACCATTTGTCAAGCTGTGGCGTACAAACACGAACACACATACAAACACACACATATACATATACACACGCACTCTTAGATTTATATACACATATATACATGACAGGCTTCCACGCTGTTTCCGTCTACCAAATTCACTCACAAGGCATTGTTTAGCTCAGGATTATAGTAGAAGATACTTGTCTAAGGAGCCGCGCAGTGGAACTGAACTGTAACCATAAGGTTGCGAAGCGAACTTTTTAACCACTCTTTACTCTTTTACTTGTTTCAGTCATTTGACTGCGGCCATGCTGGAGCACCGCCTTTAATCGAGCAAATCGACACCGGGACTTATTCTTTTGTAAGCCCAGTACATATTCTATCGGTCTCTTTTGCCGAACCGCTAAGTAACGGGGACATAAACACACCAGCAACTCAGGTAACTGGGATAACTCCGACATAAAACCTGCGGCTCAGTGGTTACCGATGATGTTGACTTGTTCTTCTTTTCGGATTATGGCTGCTGTTGCTTAGTGAGAGGGATTGACTCAGTGCACAGCCTTTTCTCACTTAAAAAAATATCTTCTTGCACAGGCATTGCACGATAACATCATTGATTGAGCTTCGCGCAATGGCCATACTCGATAACGAGGGTGCAGCCACCATGTATGTATGCATGTATGTATGTATGTATGTATGTATGTATGTATGTATGTATGTATGTATGTATGTATGTATGATGAATGAACAAAACCAAAGAAAATTACAAGAGGGACAAGTTTTTGCAAAAGTATTATTAGTTTCACACTAGAAAAGAAAAAGGAGAAAGGGTCTTTGATGTTTCGGACATAGAGTCCTTAGTTAGAAAAAGCAAAAGCGAAAAAAGCGAAGGGTGGTTGAAAGGAAGGAAGGGAGAGAAAAATGTTATGGGCCGGGTGTGAATGCGATTTTATGGGGTGGAGTTAAGAAGATAGGAAGAAGCGGAAATTTATACATATGAAGGAGAGTATCTGTGTAAAGAGACGGGAATAAGGGGAGTGAACGGTGTGGGGTGCAGGTAGCTAGGTGGGGTGAGTGGAGTTAAACTGTGAAGAACACGGTGTAGTGAGACAAAAATTAAAGCAAGTAAAAGTAGAGGAAAGGATACAAAGTAGTTAAAGGTGGAGAATAACAAGTACAAAAAAATATACTGTATGTGTGAAACGGTATGTAGAAATGCTGAGTGGAAGAGAATATAATGGCTTAAGAAATATATATATATAAACCACGTGATTATTGAAAAAGGGAGAGTGGCAAGAGAGGGTGAGGAGAATGATTACGAAAGGGATATAAAAAAAAGGAATGTAAAGAAAAAGTTTGAAATTGGGCCTCTAAGCATATACAAAGCTATAATTAATAGCATGTACTATTGGGGTGAAAAACCTCTCTTGGATAGAAAGCCTTCGTCATAATATATATATATATATATATTATATATATATATATATATATATAAAGCAAAGAAACAATTTCTTATCAGACACTCTATACACGAATAACGAACAATTATAACATTCAAAGTAGCTGCAAATCTCCGATAATATCTTATGACGACTTCACTTATAAACCGTTGCTGGCTTTATTCTTGCATAGTCAGGAAACACTTTATCCTTAATCAGATGCTGACTTCCACTCCCAACAAATATCAACTATACCACACTGGGGTGCTACTGATATTTACACGAAATTTCTCTCATATTGATGGCAAGTGTTAAGAACAAAATACAGTTCTGGTAGGAGGGAAAAATTAATTGCTAGCAACAACTGGATAGATATAAGGAGATAAACTTAATTTCTCTCTCTCTCTCTCTCTCTCTCCATATATATATATATATATATATGTATGTATGTATGTATGTATGTATGTATGTGTGTATGTATGTATGTATGCATGCATATATGCATGTATGTATATATGTATACACACACACACACACACACACACACACACACACACTCACACACACACACAGCATTTTTAAAAATGTCTCTCCGCAGCAAGTATTTTATTGCAAAATAAATATTTATAAGATGGTATAAGACTACAAAAGAATATATTAGACTCTACAAGACTTTCAAAAACTTTATAAGAGCTGCTGAAAGTGTCGTCCTTCATTTTCAATACATAAGTTGACTCTTCTACACATGTTTTGAAATACAACTTGTAGAATCTAACGCGGTATGGACGTGTGAAGGTTATCATTGCGTCTTTTAGCTCATTAATGGTTTTCAGGCGATTCTTGTACACTGATCCTTTACTTGCTCCCCAGAAAAAAAAAAGTCTGACGGTGTTAAATCAGGTGATCTTGGTGGCCAATTTCCCTTCGAAATAATACGTTCACCGAAAAACCCTTGAAGCAGTACCATCGTGATGCGCGAAGTATGTGCTGTAGCTCCAACTTGCTGAAAGTATGCATTATTAATTTCACTTTCAGAGACTTGGCCCACAAATGGATAGACAATATTTGAGCAATATCTCCCAGTGTTGATGGTGTCTTTAAAATATATCGGTCCCACAATACGTTTTCCCGAAATTACTATCCGTACTCCAACTTTTTCGAGATGCATTGGTTGCTCATGCGTCGCGTGTGGATTCTCAGTGCTCCATAACCTTGTATTTTGCGAATTTATGTGTCTCGAAAGATGAAACCAAGCCTCATCAGTGTAAAAACATCCATCCAGCACTTCTATGTCTTTTTCGGCAACAAAGTTTTGGAACCAATGATAATAATGAAGCCTTTTAGCATGATCCGTAGTCTTCAATTCTTGTATGGAAAGAAATTTAATTACTTTTTTACTGCCATGTGAGCACTTTCTAGGCTGATTTCCGTTTCCTGTGACAATTTGCGTAAGGACTTTGACGGGCTTGCCAACAGTTTATCAGAAACATTGGAGTGTGTTTCGTCTGAAAGAACAATACGCCTACCGCTTCTTGCTGCGTCTTCCACTGAGCCTGTGTTTCTAAATTTTTTTTTTACCAAATCCCTGCACAGTGTCACGATGTGGATCAACAGTATTTGGAAAAGTTTCACTGAACTTCTGTTTCACAGTATCTGTGTATTTGCTTACAGCTCGAAACACCCATTCAACTAAAAACGTACATTCTTCAATGGTTAGCATGTGGACACGCTGAAGGGTACGCAATGACTGAGGGACAATGGCTGACATCCGACCGTCCACGCAGTGATTGCAAAATGAAAAACTTCACAATTCACTGCGGAGGGACTTTTTGAACACCCTGTATATAGAGTATATGTATATGTGTGTGTGTATCTATCTATCTATCTATCTATCTATCTATCTATCTATCTATCATCTATCTATCTATCTATCTATCTATCTATCTATCTATCTATCTATCTATCTATCTATCTATCTATCTATCTATCTATCTATCTATCTATCTATATGTATATATACATGTATGTATATATATATATATATATATATATATATATATATATATATATATATATATATATATATATATATACTCAAGATATTTAGTACAACGCTGTGGGATCGAACTCGGAATCAGGGTGAAGTGATGTTTTTAACCACATCGTCATGTTAGTAAGTTGAAATCCCTCCTGCTGTCTTTCCCTCTTCCCCCTCTCTCTCTGTAACTCATTCCTTTTCTCCTACTTTGTCTTCGTCTTTTACATGTACACTCAATTTTTCTTAATCTGTCTGTCTGTCTGTCTGTCTGTCTGTCTCTCTCTCTCTCTCTCTCTCGCTCTCTCTCTCTCTCGCTGTTCTATCCACTTTCACTAACTACATGTTAGGCCAGTGCATCTTAGTAATTGAAATAACAGGCTAACGAACAGTTAGTGTAGTAAGAACTCGATACTTATACTGTAAATTATTAATTTCACCGTCTAAAAGTATTTGTTTTAGTATAATGTTTTGTAAGTGTATGCCTATATATATATGCATTTATGTAACTACCTTTACGCATGTAAATACATATGTATGTGTATGTATGCATGCATGTAAGGATATGTTAAGTACGCATGAAAGTATAATCGTTCAACTATTTGTCTTTTTATATTCTTATTGGTGTCAAATGTTGGCACAAGGCCAGTAAGTTCGGGAGGAGGTGGTAAATCGATTGCATCAGCTTTAGTACTCAACTGGTACTTATTTTATCGACCCCGAAAGGGATGAAAGGCAAAGTCGACTTCAACTCAGAATGTAAGGACACACGAAATGCCTATTTCTTTACTACCCACAAAGGGCTAAACACAGATGAGATCCAGAGATGCTCAATATAGAAAATACTTAGTAACGATCAAATAATTTGAACTTACACTCCTAAATCTTTACCGAGAACTAAGTCCGTTGGGGTAAAGATTGGCTATAAGAGGAATCAGAGTGAGCAGATATAGAGACAATGATGCAAATAAATAAATGAAACCGGTTTGGCTGGATATACAAAATATAGATACAGATATACATGAGAAAACAAACACTAAAAATATCAAGACTTTTAACAAAACGTCTTCCTAGTTTGACACTTGAAAAGAAAAGGAAATGGGGTTGGACGTTTCAGACGCTACGCCTTCCTTGGAAATATCAGAAGAAAGAAAAGGAGGGAAAGCGGTGGAAAAAGGAAAAAAAAAAAATTAGGGGCCAGGTAGGAAAACGCTTATATAAATATGTATCGATTGCTTATACTCATTTAAAGCTAATGTTGCCCTCTATCTCGATGGAAACAAATTGAAATGAGCCAATGATGTGAGCTAAGAGATTTATGTACTGTCTGGTGTACGCGAAAATTTTTTTAATATTTCTTCGCTTGCAATCTTGTAGTTTCGAGTTCAGTCCCGCTGCGCAGTAACTTGGGCAAGTGTCTCCTACTATAACCTTGGGCCGACCAGTGCCTTGTGAGTGAATTTGGTAGACGGAACCTATATGGGAGCTCGTCTTGTATACATACATGCATGCATGCACACATACATACATACATACATACATACACATACATACATACATACATACACTCATCTGTGTGTGTGTGTGTGTGTGTGTGTTTGTGTCGACAAACAACAACAACAACAACATTGAAAAATACCTTAGGAATGAGAACCTAGGTTCGAAATTTCTCGAAGACACCTGATGAAGGCTGGAGGGTATATCAGCCGAAATGTTGTGTTAACAACAAACAAGATGAGGACAAATATCCGTCAAATGTAAATAATGTAAATTATGTTGACTATGAGTTGTAAAGATTGGTGAAATAAAATTTGAATTACATGGTTAGTATATAATGTATG
Source organism: Octopus sinensis (assembly GCF_006345805.1). Taxonomy (NCBI): domain Eukaryota; kingdom Metazoa; phylum Mollusca; class Cephalopoda; order Octopoda; family Octopodidae; genus Octopus; species Octopus sinensis. Next base: position 148,600,798 of record NC_043000.1, on the reverse strand, counting down.
ATAATGTATGATAATCAGGGAGAGACTGAACGTAAGAAAGTGAATGGCCGAGAAAGAAAAAGCACGAAGAACAAATAGACATTCTACGTGTGAGTGAGGGCATGGGTGAGTCAGAGACTAAATATGTTTTTCGACAGTAGGTAGACTCTTTTACTCTTTTACTCTTTTACTCTTTTACTCTTTTACTTGTTTCAGTCATTTGACTGTGGCCATGCTGGAGCACCGCCTTTAGTCGAGAAAATCGACCCGGGACTTATTCTTTGTAAGCCCAGCACTTATTCTATCGGTCTCTTTTGCCGAACCGCTAAGTTACGGGGACGTAAACACACCAGCATCGGTTGTCAAGCAATGCTAGGGGAACAAACACAGACACACAAACACACACACATACATATATATATATATACATATATACAACAGGCTTCTTTCAGTTTCCGTCTACCAAATCCACTCACAAGGCATTGGTCGGCCCGAGGCTATAGTAGAAGACACTTTCCCAAGATGCCACGCAGTGGAAGTGAACCCGGAACCATGTGGTTGGTATTAGCAAGCTACTTACCACACAAAGTAAATTATAAAATAATAGTAACCTGGCGTATTAGACGCATGAATGCCAGGCAAGAATGTTTGACAAGTCGTGTATTGTTTGGCGATATTTAGTCATCTCGAGTTGATCAGCTCTAATAACCAATCAGATCACTACGACTGTTTTTCTTTTGACAACACCCACAGGGAACTGAACTTAGCATTCTCACTTATTGAAACACTCCTCAATTTTACAATGATCCCTTCCTCTCGACAGGCTTAGTCCTCATCGAATAGATCAGTCATGGGCATACTGCGGCCCGCGGACTTTCTGAATGGCACACCAACACGAAAAACTACTTTGAATGTGTTTTTTTAGTGGTGTGGCTCGACTGATGATGAGCCATGTCTCAAGCGGCCCCCTTTGCGAAAAAGGTTACCTATGCATAGAATGCGCCTATGATCAAAAGCAAAATAGCCGGGACCATTTCACCTTTTTTTTTTCAGGTAGAGTGTTTAATAAAAGAAATAATAATACTGACCTCATTGCAACGGTGCTTGTGTGCAACTAGAACTCGTCTGAAAGGGTAAAAGAGGAAACATAAAGCAGTAGTAAGTCAACTAAAGAATAAAAAAAAGCAATGATAGTCAAAAGGGCATATCTGCAATTACATTATCTAATGTGCCTAATTCCGCTGGGGTCGATTCTGCCTTTCATTGTTTCGGGGTCGATAAAATAAGTACCTATTTCTTTATTACCCACAAGGGGCTAAACACAGAGGGGACAAACAAGGACAGACATAGGTATTAAGTCGATTACATCGACCCCAGTGCGTAACTGGTACTTAATTTATCGACCCGGAAAGGATGAAAGGCAAAGTCGACCTCGGCGGAATTTGAACTCACAACGTAACGCAGACGAAATACCGCTAAGCATTTCGCCCAGCGTGCTAACGTTTCTGCCAGCTCGCCGCCTTCGATAAAATAAGTACCAGCTGAACACTGACGTCGATGTAAACGACTCACTCCATGCCCTTAAAATTGCTGGCCTTGTGTCAGAATTTGAAACCATTATCTAATGTACCCTCCCCAGCAGTGGCGTAGCAAGAGCGTGTGCCGCCAAGAGCAGCGCTCTACTTAACCGCCCTCTACTGGTATGTACTGGCCCCGCAGCCTATAAAGGCTTACACAGAAAACTCAAAATTACCGCCCGAATAAAAGCATAGCCTTATTCGGGGACCGCCGCCTAGCTTCGCTATTTCTTCCATTCTTTTTTAACACTGAGGGAGGATTTGATTGCGATTTCTAGAAAGTTGTGCAATGACGTGGGGGGCTTCCTTGTTGCTCTCTAATGGCCTTTGTAGGGGGCGGATGCTGCGTAGGATGTTTAATGTGTAGCATCAACGCCGATTATGATTTATCAGTGGTTCTTTGATGAGGGTTGCGCTTGTACTTTGTAGAATGTCATCAAGAGACCGGGAGTTGAATATTTTAGGTCTTGTTGGAATTAACCTTTGAATTAAAGGAAACAAATATAAAAGTGATATTCTGCGTCACTTGGTTTGTTACTTATTTGTTTTTTTTGTTGTTGTTGTTACGGTTTAGCTGTACCACTTGGTTGCTTTAATTAAATGATGCGTTTTGTTTTTTTTTGTATTTAGGGACTTTTTAAATATATTTGATAGGGAATACGTGTGTGTGTGTGTGTGTGTGTGTGTGTATGTTTGTGGATGTGTGAGCGCGTGTGTGTATAAATGTATGCATGCACACAAACATACGCATCCATACACTCAAATATATACACATGAGTGTGCGTTATGTATATACTTATACACAAACAGGAACACACACACAAACCACACACACATGTATAATATATATATATATATGTATATATATATGTATATATGTATATATATGTATATATATGTATACATGTATATATATATATGTATATATATATATGTATATGTATATATGTATATATGTATATATATGTATATGTATATATATATGTATATATATATATATATATATATGTATATATATACATGTATATATATATATGTTATATATATATATATGTATATATATATGTATATATATATTGTATATATATGTATATGTATATATATGTATATATGTATATATAATATATATATATATATATATATATATATATATTATATATATATATATATATATGTATGTATATGTGGAGAGATAGATAGATACGTACATACATATATATATAGATTCATACACACACGCATACATATGCAACACACACACACACACTCAGTGTATAATACACCAACATTCACATTAATTTTGAAATTGTTACTAATTCTGATCTTCGATTTCTTTTTAAACAGGGTTTACGTGTCCCACCCCAATTGGGATATATACCGACCCAACGTCTTGTGAGCATTTTTACTTGTGTGCTAACGGAAGGGGTTTTCGTCAGAAATGTCCATTTGGCTTGATATTCGACGGTGTCGTGTGTAACTGGAAAAAAGACAACAGTTGTACTCCGACTTGGAAGAGTAGTTTGCGGGATGGAATCAATATTGATACGAAACCGAACGATCCTAGTCGTAGATCACGAGTTGTGTCGCCGAAAAAGAGCTCGGAGAAGCTAGTTCCATCGACTACAGACGAACATCAGCGAAATCAGGATGGTGTTAGTTTGCTAACGAGTACGGAGGGAAACCGAATAACTGATGAGTTTGAGAGGAATAGAAAGCAGATGCGTAATAAGTCAGATCAAAGTACTGAAATGGGGAATTTAACAGAAAATAATCAGGTACAACAGCAACGAAAAGGAAACTCTAATTTGGAACGGTCTAGAGAGGAAGAAAAAACAGTAATAGGAAAGGCAAAAGTTAAAAATGTAGAAAAAGCAGAAGAGGAAGGGAAGGAAAATAATGAAAACGATGGGAATAAAGCAAGAGGTAGATATTTAAAAGAATATCTGGCGAGAGAGGAAAAGCGACGAAAGTTTTTGAAAGAGTTGGAAAAGAAGAGATCAGAACTGTGGGAGAGACAGCAGCAATTGAGGAGAAAACTACTGAGGCAGCATCAACTGCAACAGAGAAAATTATTCATTCTGAGACAGAAACAGCAGCAGCAACTATTGCAGCAACGACAACAACTACAGCAATTGCAAGAAAAGAAGGAAGACCAACAACAACAACATCAAAACGGATCAGTTCCACAATTTCAGCAACACGAAGGACACAAACAACACCAAGATCAACAACAACAACCACAACAAAAAGAAGAAGAAGAACAACAACAACAACTGCAAAAAGAACAACAACAACTGCAAAAAGAACAACAACAACTGCAAAAAGAACAACAATTGCTCGAAAATGAAGAACATCAGCGGCAGCAGCATCAACAGGAAAAACAAGAACAAAGCACAGCGAGGGATAGAAATCTGAAAGCCAATGAGATCAGGGATATCTGGAGTGAATCTGACCAAAGTAACAGTTCAAAGACAGCGTGGAAACCGAATTCCAGCAAAGGGCGTAGCCACTCAGAAAAGGGTTTGTATCCTTCTCTCTTTCATTCATCTGTCAGCAATCAGATTTTCCTCGTGAACCACCGAATTAAACCAAACTACACAAACGACAATATGGACGACGGCGCTATCGTCAAAGACAGCCAAAGCAGCAACAGTAATGCCAGCGAAAGCAACAATAATAACATTAATAGCAACGGTTTTAACAAGGCTGTAACTTCAGGAAACGCCAGATAGAAAGAAAAAAAAAATAATGAAAAGAAACTCCCATGCGCGCACACACAGAGACACAGTCTCTCTCTCTCTCCCTGTCTCTCTCTCCTTGTCTCTCTCTCACATACACGCACACAAACACAAACACACACAATGTGAATTCAATATCCTACAATTAAGAAACGACATATCTTATCTGATTTACATCTTCTACAATTTCATCTGAGGAAGTGACATTTGTAAATAGCGGAAAATAAGGGTAACAACAACAACAACAACAACAACAATAGCAGCAACATTAAAGAACAACAGCTGTGCGGACTAAAGTTCCAGTTATTTTAACATTGAATACACAACAGTGCTTCGATTATTGCATAAATATACCAATATACGAACTCATGTTAGTACAATTCGCAATTATTGTAGTAACTTATTTATTCCTGTGACCAGAAGAATGATTAAAAAAAAAGAAAGACAACAAATAATAAAATAAAAAACAAACAAACTGTGAACCATTAAACAGAAATATTAATTTGCTGTTTACACATAATCTATGTAAATTTATAATATATTTTGTATATAACCAAAAATGGCATTCCAGTTCTTTCTGTTCTGGAGAATGATTAACCAGCTCTTCGAGAATATTGTTTCCATAAAATAGCTTTGTCATTTTCCTGTTGTAATAAAATACTGAAAATATTTTATACGACCACCATTTTAAAACAAGTGTTTCTTTTGTCTTTATACAATACGGCATCTGAATGTTATAGACCATAGAGTTCTTTGAGTGAACTATTTGAAATATAATTCTGTGGAATATGAACCTAAATTGCAGTAAGTTTTCATTTGCATTCTGCAAAAATGGAATTTCATTTCGATTTTTCTCAAAGTTTCGAGATCCCCACTTATGCTCTTTCGAGCTTATTGCCTTTCACTTCTCTTTTTCTGAAAAAATATTTATTCTATTTCTATTGTAGAATATATTTTAAATAACATTATGAAATAAGCTCGTGCCTGGGGTTTTGATTATCGAATTAATCACTTCACTTTACTCAGAGCAACAGGAGTAAATTTTTGCTCTCAAACAAGAAATTAATGTTGTAAATTTTGACACAACAAACTTTTATACAAATTTTCTTGCTACCAATTATTTGATATTTGATCCAAATCCTTAAATTAATGCTTAGTTCTCACTATCTAATCAATTGATTCAGTGTGATTTAATTTGATTATCTAGGAAGATTACATGCTCTCAAAGTTTAGCTGTTTATCTTTCTTCTCTCATTAATTCTAATAAATGACAAATCAGTTTCTTTGCTTGCCTGTTTTCTTCTTCATATTTTATAGCCATTGATATTAAGTGCAATCTATAAACCAATTTTCTAATCTAAAGTTTAAATATTAGGCTAATCAGGCAGCCATATGGCATAAATAACTTTTTGATAATATATGTATCTGCATTCAGTATC
>NC_043000.1:148572565-148590065 GCF_006345805.1 Octopus sinensis | reverse complement strand
CAATAAACATCTGGAATTAAACGTTAAAAATAAAAATTAAATAAAGATAAACGAAAATTACTTGTTCTCTTCAACCGCATTAAAGATATAAATTGTCTTATTCAGTATTGTATCATACACTGCTATCACATACTTCATTGGTCTTTGAACATCGGGTACTTGGAAAGAAATTACACTGAATATAGACAAAGATAATGTTTTTAAAGGCCTAACATACCTGAATATTGAGAACGTTGAATAGAAGTGTTAAAACACAGTAAACACCAACTTAGTGAGTCATTGCCTGGCACTTATTGGTGAAACACATATTTGGAGAAACACTCAAGATATCTCGAGACGACATTATTGTGAGTTCGTTAAACAAAAGAGTTCTGTAAAGTAATTAGATATAAAATGATCAAATAATGCTGTGTCAAAGTATATTTAAAGATATAGCGATATAGACTGTAAAGAGAGACGATATGTGGTAAGTATACTTTAAAAATTCGATCGTTTTGGCGTTGCAATGGATGGGAAGCACTCCGTCGGTTACGACGACGAGGGTTCCGGTTGATCGGCGATCAACGGAACAGCCTGCTCGTGAAATTAACGTGTAAGTGGCTGAGCATTCCACAGACACGTGTACCCTTAACGTAGTTCTCGGGGATGTTCAGCGTGACACAGAGAGTGACAAGGCCGGCCCTTTGAAATACAGGTACAACAGAAACAGGAAGTAAGAGTGAGAGAAAGTTGTGGTGAAAGAGTACAGCAGGGATCACCACCATCCCCTGCCGGAGCCTCGTGGTGCTTTAGGTGTTTTCGCTCAATAAACACTCACAACGCCCGGTCTGGGAATCGAAACCGCGATCCTACGACCGCGAGTCCGCTGCCTTAACCACTGGGCCATTGTGCCTCCTACATCATTGCAATACTTCCTACATCATTAGTATTTGTTCCTTTTCTCACAGCAACCCCACCCTCCAAAACAAAACAAAAATCAAAAACAAAAACAAAAAATCGCACTGGCTCCTGGTGCCTCTAGTACTGCTGCATTTTATGTAATAAAAGTTGAGGCAAGACGCTGATACGAGACTCCTACTACTTCCGTTGTTATTGTAATCAAACTTCTGGTCACGAGGATTTAATCCATTGGTGGATTTAAACGCAGTATTGTCACACAATGAACCCTCATTTACTGTGCTCACTTTCAATAACTGTATTGTATAGTGGTATTTGTGCTTTCCTCCCCATTGGGCAATTGTTGGTAATATTCAATACAATGGGAAGATCACAAGAAATAGTTGAGCGACATCTGTATCTTTTATTACTACGTTTACTGCTAACACACACACATATATTGCCATAGCGTTGTATCGTTTTTATTCACAGCAAGCCAAGTCTGTGGCCCGCTACAATTCCCGATCCTTGTTGGGGTTATTTTGATACTTTTACTTCGCAAATGCCCAATTGCCAAAAGTACGCAGCTTTATTGTGCTTCAAGCACTATCAATCATTCTATCCTACCTAGACAACCCTTCGAGGATAAAATACCTGCATATCTAAAAGTTATACTTGAAGCAGTATAAAAGATCCACTTTCTTACTATCTTTCAAGATATTTTTTCTCTAGTTTCAGCTCAGAGCTGTGGCCATGCTGATGCATCGCCGTTTTGCTACACTGTCATTACTAAGAGCCTCCTCTAATATGTGGCACTTGGTGAAGCATGGAGTTTGCTATAGCTACCCTCATTTGCACTTCTTGCCGTGAGGTAGGTTCATCTGGGACTCTCGACAGGAAGAGGTCCAGCTTTGATTTAAAAACCCCTACATCTACTTGGTGCAAGTTCCTCAGACTCTTTGGGAGAATATTAAAAAGCTGTGGGCCCTTGAAACCCAGGCTGTTGCAGTAACTGGTCCTGAAGCGTGATTGTATTATCAACGATTTCACATGAAGAAATAGGTGACCGGTAGAAATTCGGAATCGTGATGAGTGTCAACAGCACGTGTCTGTACGGAGCAAATATGTCTATCTCTCTGTCTGCTTGTCACTGTGTGTGTGTGTGTGTGTTGTGTGTCTGTCTGTCTGTCCCTCTTTGTCCCTCTATATCTCTCTCTACCCCTCTCTGTTAAGAAGCTCCTCTTAAGATTATCGGATCGTAAGAACTTCTAACTGACACTGGCAAAGTAAATGGCGTTTTAAGCTTGATAAAACAGAAAACGTCAGTGAAACAAACCAGCTAATCATAGCTGCTGCTGCTAATGTCGTAGCTAACATAGTAGGCTACAAGCGAAAAAACTGAAGATATAAAAGCAAATGAAAAGAAAGAACCAAACTGGAGGAAGAGAATACGAACGAAGCTGGAAAAGACACAGAAACGACTGAGGCAATTGAATAGGATAATGAGAGGAGAGCTCAAAAATAAGGCAGTAATCAGAATATTGAATGGACAATACAGGTTAAAAGAAAGGTGAAATTAAACAGTACAAGAAGAATTGACACAAAAGGCGACAGCGTTAAAGGTTCACCACACAATCTTTGCTGCTAAAGCCACTAGGCAGGTAAGCACTTCCCGTCTTTCACAGACAAAGAAAGGCCGCAGAAAACCAGACACTGCAGTTCGGTCAGATGTAAACTGGGGCGGTTAGGCGGTAGTATATGACGTAGGTAATGTAACCTTTCGCCACCTCCGCCCGACATTTCAGGGATAGCCTTCTCTCTGCTCATTTGTAAGTGAGACTGGCCACCCTGCTCGCCATTTCGTCCTTGTCCTTCTCCACTCGGAAAACTGGACCAAACCAGGCCCGGAGCAATTTAACCAATTCATCTGTCCAACGTATTATAACGCTGTTGGAAGGCAAAGATCGGTCTCTCCAGGTGCCGAAAAGCAAGCCTACTGACTTTTAGTGTTTAACTTTTGCTCCTGTCGTACCTCGTAGTTTCCTAGAGCAATGTCGAACACCTCCATGTGCTTAGTATCCGACAATATCACAGGGATGTCGTCCGTGTATGCCGGCATGATACTTCCGCATACCACGTTCGCGCGAAATGATCTTCAACGTCTCAAGTTTCCACAGGAGTAACTCGAGGCTCAGTGCATACAAAAGGAAAGAGATGGGACAGCCTTGGCGGATCGAACTCACGATACTGAATGGTTTCGATTGGTGGCCATTCGTTCTATGGCTGTACAATGCGGCATCCATCTGTAGAAGAAGGGATTGAAATGGGTTGCCGTGAGAACAACAGTCAAGTATTGGTGATCGACCTTATCGAATTCTTCCGAATGATCTAAATCCATCAGGGCTCCTAATACCAGATTACTTACTCAACTCTCTATGATGCATCGCATGAAGTGGAGGTTGTCGTGAATTGATCTTACTGGGATGGTGCATAGGTGCGCATCCCCAATCAGACCATCGATGAAAATCGCCAACTTCTGAGCTGCTACCTTAGACAAAATTTTGAAAACTGCGACTAGCGAAGTTATGGCCTAAAGTTGTCTATGTGATGCCCCTTGTTTGGGTCTTTTCTCATCAGTGTCATCGTTCCTCGACTCAAAGAACGGAGGATCCTCCCATTTTGTTGCCAGTTGCAGTAAACGTTTGCTAAGAGGTCTCCAAATAAGACTGGCATGTACAAGAAAAGCTCGTAATCGCAAATCATCAAACCAGCCGGTTTTCCCGCCGTGCAACCACCATCGCTTCCCGTATTTACGCGGCGAGTTTCGGCTTTCCGCATCACTCCGTTGCTCTTGCTGAGAGTCATAACAGGTCGTCGAGGTAGGCGCTGAATTCAATGCGATCCGGCCTGATACCCGTCCCGAATAGTTGAGTGAAGTGCTGCCGAAAAGCTACACACATCTCGGGTTCGAGTAACATGTCAAACTGACCTGTCGAAGAAGCTCTTCCAATTTGAATTTTTATGTTCCTGAGTATTTGCCGAAAAATTCGACGCCATGTTTTGCTACTTTCTAAAAATGGGTAAATTTAAATGTTTTTCTTTTCTTTAGCAAAAGTACAAATTCAACTCTGAAAGGCAAAAAGTTAACAAAACCAACTTAGCCTCAGAGGCTGTCAGTTGGCTTATTAACAAGATAGTACAACAAATCTACAAATAGCTTTCTTTAAAACAGCAAAATTCAACAATATGTCTCGGTTTTCGAATAGATATCTTCCCTTGCAACAACAACAACAACAGCAGCAGCAGCAGCAGCAACAACAACAACAACAACAATAACAGCAGCAGCAGCAGCAACAACAACAACAACAATAATAGTTTTCGATAGTCTGCAACAAACTGCTGGAATTATTAATATTCAATATCTAAGAATAAAAAATGTAATAAATGCTATTAAATAATAAAAAAAGATATAACTGGAAAATATTTTTTCTGATGTATTTTTGGTAAGAACAATGAATAGAAATATATCTATCTTGAATAAAGATCGATCTATCTATCTATCTATCTATCTATCTATCTATCTATCTATCTATCTATCTATCTATCTATCTATCTATATCTATCTATCTACTATCTATCTATCTATCTATCTATATATCTATCTATCTATCCATCATCCATCCATCCATCATCTATCTATCTATATCTATCTATCTATCCATCCATCCATCAATCCACCATCCATCCATCCATCATCTATCTATCTATATCTATCTATCTATCATCTATCTATTATCTATCTATCTATCTATCTATCTTATCTATCTATCTATCTATCTATCTATCTATCCATCCATCCATCCATCCATCCATCCATCCATCTATCTATCTATATATCTATCTCCAGAAATTGAAAACAGAGGGTTACCCACTTGCAAACAAATGTGGTAACATATAACAATATTGACCAAGGTTACCGCGGTCTTTTTCGTAGGCTTTTCTTCCCACGGATAAACCTTACTTGCTTTCCCCTTTACACCATATATCATAACACTGTGATACACGATCCCTATTGATCGTTCTTTTTTTTCCTCTTCCCCTTTTTTTCCCCCTTTTTTCTTCTTTTTTCATTTCTCTTTCCTTTTGTTCCTTTTCCTTTTCTTTTTTTTCGTTTTATTCTTTTTATTCCTTTTATTTAAAATTTTTTTTTTGTTTTTGTTTTTGTTCTTTTCTTCCCTTTTACGATCCCTCTTGATCGAAAACCTACGCCACCCCTTTTTTTTTCTTTTGTTTTTTGTTCTCTTCATCCCCCAAAAGAAAAGCTCTACCTTGTAACTTGTCCCATCTGTGTGCAGCCCTGTGTGGCCAATAAAGAAACTTATCTATCTATCTATCCATCCATCCATCCATCTATCTATCTATCTATCTATCTATCTATCTATCTATCTATCTATCTATCTATCTATCTATCTATACACACACACATACATACACACAAATACGCGCACGCATAAAAAATATTGTAATTCTAATCGTCTATGAAAGACGTTTTGTTTATTTTTTATATTTTGTGACTATCTGACGAAAATAAAACTATGTTGTCTTTGCAAGTTTTGAATATTTGAAGCAATATTTGAATAACTTGCATTTATTTTTAATACATAATGTTTTTTTTCCTTTGAGAACTATAAACGGGTTAAAAATCCATTCGGAATTTCAACTAAGTTGATTTTATTGCAAATGAGTAGATGAAACTAAATAGGATTGAATTAACATAATAAAGAAAAGTTTGCGAATAGGACAAGGCAGAGAAGCCAAGTCAATACGCGGGCTGATGTGGGAATTATACATCTATAAAAGTAAGACATCGGTTTCTATTGAGCAGACATTAAAATACCAACAATCACCAGCAAGTGTTAAGTTGTCCCTTTCCATCAATATTTGATGATAATCATTAAGAGCAGAGATATGACTCCCCAGTCCATATCCGTATGTGAAACAAAATCTTGGGCTTGGTTAGAAAAGGGGCAATTAATAAAAGAAGCAGAGCCTAATTGTAGCATCCCAAGACCAAGCGATGAAAGCAAACAACTTGAGAAAAAATATATATGGTAAGAATGTGTCAAAAAATGTAGACCCTGTGGAACTTGGAACGAGACAGTGGTACACATTGTGGCAGAATGCCCGAAGTTGGCACAGAAAGAATATAAGAAATGAAAGGCACGACCAGACTGTAAAAGTTATACACTGGGAACTTTGCCAGAAATGGGCATCCTATCAGAGCGTGGATGGTTATCCGCAAGTGCAAGCCCCGTGAGTCAGAATGGCTGTTCCAGCGCATCTCCCTCGCCATCCCCCCGGAGCATCGTTTTTTTTCCCATTTCATGCTGGAATCATGAGGCGGCCTGAATTACAGGAAGTTGCACGTCCCGCTCCTTAATGTAGGTCCTCCGAATAATATTTAATCTAACTGTGGGACGTTGAGCTGGCAGAATCTTTAGCACGCCGGACAAAATGCTTACCGGCATTGCGTCCGTCTTTACGGTCTGAGTTCAAATACAGCCGAGATCTACTTTGCCTGTCATCCTTCGGGGTCGATAAAAAATATGTACCAGTTGAGTACTGGGGTCGATGCGAGCGACTTACTCCATTCCCCGAAATTGTCGGCCTTGTGCAAAAATTTGAAACCAATAAATAATTTAACTCCACAGAATTATCTACCACTAAGAGAACCTCCTTGTGATTGATCAGAGTGCTAGTGAGAGTTGCCTACAATCCCTCAGGTTACAGCCAGCCGTCATTAAAAAGGACTTACACATTGGACAGTGTGGCCCTAGATATACTATATTAAAAAAAAACACTTCTTCTTCTTCTTCTTCTTCTTCTTCTTCCTTATCTTTTCTTCTTCTTTCTGCACGTCCTTCTTCTTCTCTTCTTTTCTTATTTATTTCCTTCTTCTTCTTTTCTTCTTCTCTCTTCTTCTCTTCATCTTCTTCTTCTTCTCTCTTCATTTTCTCTTCATCTTCTTCTTCTTCATTTTCATCTTCATCTTCTTCTATCTTCTTCATCTTCTTCATCTTCATCATCATCATCATCATCATCATCATCATCATCATCATCATCATCATCTTCTTCTTCTTCTTCTTCTTCTTCTTCTTCTTCTTATTATTATTATTATTATTATTATTATCATTATTAAAAAAGCAAAAAAAGCAAGGCATTCATGTAGAGCACGAAGAAAATTTTGTTACTGATGTCTTGGTGAGAAATGGAGTGGCTAGCATTGAAACAGAAAGAACGGAGACAAAATTTCAGGTCTGGGAAGAGAAGCTGGAATGAAAAGAAAAAAAATGCATAGATATCAAAGACGGAATGCAATATATTTCAATACTGCCGAGAAGAAAGTGTATGTGATGGTTGCATAACGAGCCAGGATCAAAGAGGCCATAGGTGCTAACACAGAAATGAAAAATATTCGACTGGTTTAACGTTGAATTTCTTGGACTTGATTTATAGTTTACTGCTTTCGGTTTACTGTTGTCAGCGTAAAGGGAAAAAGAAAGGTTATTAGTGAGGGATTGGCAATGTCTGTTGGACTACTGTAGTGATTTTTTACCCTGTGATTTGATCTAACTTATCCCAAAAGACAAGAAGTAAAAATTTTATTGTTTTTCTCTGTTTTATATGTTCGTGTACAGGGGACGCTTCTTGATTTTATAGCACTGTTAAGATCGTTGCCAAGTAGCTTTGTATTTGGTCATTCAAAGTACCAGTATCACAGTTGGCAAAAAGATACGCATACATTTATTTCTCGTATAGTTGTAGATAAAAATTAGAAGAAAAAATAGTCATCATAGTATAGGAAATACCTATTTCTTTATTACCCACAAGGGGCTAAACATAGAGGGGACAAACAAGGACAGACATAGGTATTAAGTCGATTACATCGACCCCAGTGAGTAACTGGTACTTAATTTATCGACCCCGAAGGGATGAAAGGCAAAGTCGACCTCGGCGGAATTTGAACTCAGAACGTAACGACAGACGAAATACCTATTTATTTACTGCCCACAAGGGGCTACACATAGAGGGGGACAAACAAGGACAGACATAGGTATTAAGTCGATTAGATCGACACCAGTGAGTAACTGGTACTTAATTTATCGACCCCGAAAGGATGAAAGGCAAAGTCGACCTCGGCGGAATTTGAACTCAGAACGTAACGACAGACGAAATACCTATTTCTTTACTGCCCACAAGGGGCTACACATAGAGGGGGACAAACAAGGACAGACATAGGTATTAAGTCGATTACATCGACACCAGTGAGTAACTGGTACTTAATTTATCGACCCCGAAAGGATGAAAGGCAATATCGACCTCGGCGGAATTTGAACTCAGAACGTAACGACAGACGAAATACCGCTAAGCATTTCGCCCGGCGCGCTAACGTGTCTGCCAGCTCACCTTGTGGCAACGATAATGATTAAATTGATGTGTGGCTGAATACATATTTGTGTGTATGAATGCATACATATGTGTGCATGTAGATATATGTGCAAATGTATGTGTGTATATATATATATATATATATATATATATGTGTGTGTGTGTGTGTGTGTGTGTGTGTGTGTGTGTGTGTAGGCATGTGTCACGTTGTTTATTTGTTTTTTTTTTGTTTACAATAGAGTTAAAAAGTAGGTTCTGACAAAGTGACAAAGTTGTCTTGTTTGAGTTTGGATAATACAAGTCAGTGAACGTTCATGTTTATATATTTCATTTCCTGGTTGAATTTTCAGTGGTTTGTTTTAACCGGCCACCTTCCTGGTGGCAAGGTTGCATAGAAAAACAACCCCAACCCAATATGTATATATATATATATATATATATATATATATATATACCATGTGTCTGTGTTTATATTTATATATAATGTGTGCGCTTTTATATATATGTGTGCGTGCATATGTGTATACATGTAAATGTGTACACACACACACTCACACACCCACACCCACACCCACACACACACACACACACCACACACATGAAGGGGTGCTGAAAAGTTCCTGGCTTTGGTTAGAAGAAAATACAGGAGGATCAGCTAATTATGATTTCACACAACATAATCCCCTTCCAAATCCACGCACTTATTGCAGTGGTCCTTCAGTTTTTCTAAGCCCTGTAAAAGAACTTGGAAGGTTTGGGTCTCCAGCCTGGCCTTTTGCGACACCTTTAAAGCCAGGAACCTTTTTAGCATCCCCCTCGTATCCGTCTAGAGCTGACTGTCTGAAAAAAATACTCAATATCATAGTAAAGATTTATAATATATCTAATTTTGGTGAAGTCAGTCACTTGCTACTCTGAGTTTCGAATGTGTATGAACACGCATACATACACGTATATGTGTATGTTCAGACACACTTACACACGCACGCGAACACACACACACACACACACACACACACACACACACACACGCATTCCTTCATTCAGAATCATCAGGACGCCAAATTCGAAAGAAATCGACTAGTCTTGTAAGTGCTATCACCTGAATAAACAAATACCCATACTCTATCGTGTGTTATTCACTACTTGACTTTAAATTGAGGTTCCTCCAGAGTTTTAAACACCAAGTACTCACAAACACACATACATCTATCTATCTATCTATCTATCTATCTATCTATCTATCTATCTATCTATCTATCTATCTATCTATCTATCTATCTATCTATCTATATATATACCATACAGATATGTAGTACATCTTTATATATAAAAGTGAAGTTGTGTGCTGTCTGTCTCCTACGATTTAGATTCCTAACTACTCCCACATTTTGCGGTGCAGTTTAACCAAAACCGGGTATCTTATAGTCGTGATTCATATCGAGCCCTTCTGGGTATTAGCGCGCGTCTACGATGAGTCTACGATTTAAAAAAAAATTTACCATAATTTTTTTCCATTTTAATGCATTTTTTCGCTATTATATAAGGGAAGTAACTCTCTAAAAATGTCTACGATGAGTCAACGATTTAAAAAAAAATTTACCATCATTTTTTTTCCATTTTTAATGCATTTTTTGCTATTTTTGGGCTATAACTCTCTAAAAATGCTTATATAGTTATTTCCCTTACAAACCCGAGCAACGCCGGGCGATACTGCTAGTGTATATATATATGTACACATACGTAGTCGGTGGGAGTGACATGTTCTAATGATCTATCACTCCCACAGTTATATGCAAATGAAATTGTTATCATTATTCCCTAATACTTATTTTAAGTTTATCTCTGGTGCAAATTAGACCACTAATAGCGATCTCTTTTAATAATTGAATATATTCATGTTTTATCTTCGTAAATATAATACACATTATAAAACAATTTTCCCCCGATGTTAAAAAGTTAAACTCGTTTTAATTACATCCCAAAGATATATATATATATATATATATATATATATATATATATATATTATATATATATATATATATATTATATATTATATATACATATAAAAATTTGACGCATTTTCAAACATTTTTAAAGTATTTTCTATCTATCTATCTATCTATCTATCTATCTATCTATCTATCTATCTATCTATCTATCTATCTATCTATCTATCTATCTATCTATCTACCTACCTACCTACCTACCTACCTACCTATCTACCTACCTACCTACCTACCTACCTACCTACAGTTGGTCTTTTCGTCGTTGGTCGACAGTATTGCAAAGACAGTAATTTGAACGCCTTTCCTGTCTCTAGGAAATCGGGATCGATTAGATAAGTACCAGTTACGCACTGGGGTCGATGTAATCGACTTAATCCCTTTGTCTGCCCTGGTTTGTTCCCTCTATATTTAGCCCCTTGTGGGCAATAAAGAGATTAATGTATGTGTATTTGCTGTACTATTGTTGTTCTCAATGTTCTTGTTGTTTAGCTCCATATCGACCCTGATTGAACAGACTTATTATTAAAGCCGTTAGACAACATAGACGATAGACTGATTAAATTTAAATACAGTCCAACTACAGGTAGTAAGCTACGAAACTCTTACATTCCCTCGATTCCTTGTCATTCGGGCCATCTCATGGTGATCTGAATGACAAAATAGAAAAGGCGTTTCCCTGGAAGATAAAAACTCAGACTCATGGAACTTGCGGATAGCCATCTCCGTCCAGATAGCGGTCAGCAGGGATATGGTCAGGGGGCCGAGAAAGCCGTAGGTCTCCCCTGCCACAGGCTCGACCATAGACCTGTGAGAGAGCGACCAATACTTCGACAATTTGCTCTTCTCAGTTTGACGAGCAGTGCGTAACTGGTACTTATTTAATCGACCCCGAAAGTATGAAAGGCAAAGTCGACCTCGACGGAATTTGACTTCAGAACGTAACGGCAGACGAAATACCGATAAGCATTTCGTCCGGCCTGCTAACGATTTTGCCAGCTCGCCGCCTTTAATACCTATTTCTTTACTACCCACAAGGGGCTAAACACAGAGAGGACAAACAAGGACAGACAAACGAATTAAGTCGATTATATCGACCCCAGTGCGTAACTGGTACTTATTTAATCGACCCTGAAAGGATGAAAGACAAAGTCGACCTCGGCGGAATTTGAACTCAGAACGTAGCGGCAGACGAAATACTGCTAAGCATTTCGCCCGGCGCGCTAACGTGTCTGCCAGCTCGCCGCCTTGCAAATCCACATATATAACGTATTATATCTAAATAGAAAGAAGCATGCTTAGACAAATGAAA
Source organism: Octopus sinensis (assembly GCF_006345805.1). Lineage (NCBI taxonomy): Eukaryota > Metazoa > Mollusca > Cephalopoda > Octopoda > Octopodidae > Octopus > Octopus sinensis. Next base: position 148,578,419 of record NC_043000.1, on the reverse strand, counting down.
CGCCAAAGTTTCATCTGTTTGTTGGCGATTTTCGCTCAAGAATTACTGTTTACTCTCTTTTATTCTTTTACTTGTTTCAGTCATTTGACTGCGGCCATGCTGGAGCACCGCCTTTAGTCGAGCAACTCGACCCCGGGACTTATTCTTTGTAAGCCCAGTACTTATTCTATCGGTCTCTTTTGCCGAACCGCTAAGTAACGGGGACATAAACACACCAGCATCGGTTGTCAAGCAATGCTAGGGGGACAAACACAGACACACAAACACACACAAACACAAATATATACATATATACGACGGGCTTCTTTCAGTTTCCGTCTACCAAATCCACTCACAAGGCTTTGGTCGGCCCGAGGCTATAGTAGAAGACAATTGCCGAAGGTGCCACTCAGTGGGACTGAACCCGGGACCATGTGGTTGGTAAACAAGCTACTTACCACACAGCCACTCCTGCGCCTAAATGTAAATATTTTTTTTGTCTGTATACTTCATATTTTACCAACTTTCAGCCGTTTCATATTTTTCAAACAAACACTTAAACGTCCCCACAAAAAAAGCTATTATGGCTGCACTTAAGAATCGCATAAATCATTTGAGGCACACACAAAACAAACAAACAAACAAACAAAGAGGGATGATAGTTGTATTTCAACCAAATTGAAGTAACACATCTATATAAAGAACACCGAAACATTACAATTACAGTTTTAACTCGTTTGTAATCACGAGACGAAATTGCAGTTGTGTGTGTCAAACACAAAGCAGTTTGCTTTTGTTCAGTTAGGAATTCCCGAAGTTTGACTGCAATCGCGAACAACCGTTTAGTAGTCGCATGCATTGAGTTCAGTAATTTATTTGCTACGTTTATCAAGCAGAAACATTCCAAAAAGTTTCGCTACATGAGTTTTCAAAACTAATGGTAAAGAAAAAAAAAACCCCAAAAAAAACCAAAAACAAAAACCAAAAGCAAACAAAAAATTAAATCCATTGAAATAAAGGAATAATGGAAATAGACTTCATATTGGCTTAAAGCCTGCAATACTCTTTTAGTCTTTTTACTCTTTTACTTGTTTCAGTCATTTGACTGCGGCCATGCTGGAGCACCGCCTTTTGTCGAGCAAATCGACCCGGGGACTTATTCTTTTGTAAGCCCAGTGCTTATTCTATCGGTCTCTTTTGCCGAACCGCTAAGTGATGGGGACTTAAACACACCAGCATCGGTTGTCAAGCAATGCTAGGGGGACAAACACAGACACACAAACACACATACAAATATCACACAATATATAACATATATAATATACACAATATATATATATATACATATATACGACTGGCTTCTTTCAGTTTCGTCTACCAAATCCTCACAAGGCATTGGTCGGCCCGGGGCTATAGCAGAAGACACTTGCCGAGATGCCACGCAGTGGACTGAACCCGAACATGTGGTTGTTAGCAAGCTACTTACCACACAGCCGTTGCAAAAAAAAAAAGAAAAAATTGCTATTGGTGGTCAGGGAAACAGCACAGGTTCAAAGAAATTCCAGAGTGTCTGTTCCCAAGGAAAAAGTACTTGGTGTTCTAATCTGAATTTCACTCATATAATTCCTCTTGTGAGGAGTTGGACATTTCTTATTTGCAAAGCAAAATCCAGAAGAGATTTGCGGAAAAGTATAATTGTCAAACGTATATCACTCTCTCCTATTATATCTCTCATTTTCTTTCTCATTCTCTCTCTCTACCTCTCCTCCATTGCTCTCCTAACACACACACCACACACACATCACACACACACCGCACACCCACACCGACACCACACACATACACACACACACAACACACACACATACACACACACACATACACACAACACACATACGCACACACACAGACCACGCACACCACACAACACCCACACCACACACACACACACACACACACAAAAGCAGTTGTCACATAATTGTAACCATGGATGCTATTGTTCACGGATTGCGATAAAAAAAAAAATTAAATAACATCCACAGGAACAACAGTCGACGAAATTTTATCTTTTCTTCGAATTTAATCGTTATTATACTCCACCCTTTCTATTATAAATGAAGAACTGAAAAGGTATCAGATTCAAAAACAGAAACGTCAATTAAAATCTCATTTCTGCAGCTGAGATTTCACGTTGCTCGCTCTTAACTAGCATTTGATGCGATATTGCCACAAGATTTGTATTGTAACCAAAAAGTTAGAACACGTCAGAAAGTGGTGTAATTCGATTATCAACCAATGGCGCAGTTAAAGACATGTTTTTAATTATTACGATTCCATTGATTTTGTGCTTGCTTTATTACATCAAATCTTGTAAAACAGTGTCGTTTATTCTAAATAACTTCCTTCTTGTAAAGGTTCTTCGCTTTTTACGCCTACTTGAGGGTTTTTATATATTACATTATTATATCCACACCTGTACTTGTTAAATTCGTTGGTATTTTTATGGAAGCACATGTAAGCAACAAGATTCTAATTTTTCTTTACACTCTTCTTAATCAGAACACTTCTGCTGCTGAGTTTCTAAAATTAGCCATCTGAAAAGAGATTGTATTTTCACGTCCGTGTTCTATCTCATTTAATTTTCTCACTTTCTTAAAATTTCCTTCAGTTTAGTGTTTCATATATATATATATATATAGTATATATATATATATAATATATATATATATATATATATCTATATATATATATATATAAGTTCATTTGGAACATTTTAAGAACCTTTCTGTTGTCTTGTATTTTGCGTTTATTTGTTTTCTGTTCGGTGTCATTATACAGAGTTGCTTAAACTAATCTATCTTTGAATTCATTGAACAGGAAATAAAGGTGTTATTAGATTAAAACTAACTATTTGGAGGAAATGCATGAAACAAAAAGATGTAAAAGAGTTAGTTTTAATTGAGGTAGAATTATTATCCTGCTACAAGTAAACGAGAAGATATACTGGGAGGACAAATATAAATAGTTTCAGTGAAGACAAATGTAAAAAGAGAATAATTTTCATTAGGAGTAAAATATCCGAGTAAAGAATATGGCAACTCTGAAAACGTTTTATATTACTAAATGTTAGGAATCACTAATATCAATTCTTCAACCCAACAATTGGTTTATATTGGACGTTTCCTCCAAAGAAAGCTGGTTTCCGAGATCGAGAAACTACTTCAATTTCAAGCTTACTCCCACATTTTGCTTTGTATGACTTCGGAGTTTCTAGTAAAAGAATTAATTCTTAAACATATGTTTTATGTAATTTAACTAAGAGTCTGGACTCCCAGTTTTGATCTCATGGATCTTTTCGGTTTGAACGGCAGTTTTTAGCATAATTTCTAGGTAACTAAAAAATTTTAAACTTAGTATACCGGTAGAATGTGTTTATAAAACATCTTTTTCCCTTGGCTTTATTGAGAAAATTCTATAGTTTGTAAGATATTTGTTGTTTTTTTCTTCAATTTCTGCAATTTCAACCAACCAGTGACGTCTATTGAGTTAAAAAGCATTCTGTGCCGTATGAATATGTCCCTCGTTTAAGAAACAGATTGGGTTTATTTACATTGTGTAGAAAAAAAGAAAAAAGATACCCTCCCCCACCCCTAACCCTAACCCTAAAAGAGATTGAAATGCAATAAATCGATTACAGGGTCATAATTATGGGTGACAATTTCATATGACACCGCTAGAAAAAACTGCCGTTCAAACCGAAAAGATCCGATCTCATAACTCCCTGGGAACATGAAGTTATCCATGTATGCTAGTGGTGGCAAAATATCCGCAATCGAAGACTCAGTTCCTGTTTATTTTCCTGCTTTGTTTTCAAAGATCCGTGCATGATAAGGATTTTTATTTTCGTATGGTCTCACCATCATTTCTCAGAAGCAGGAAAGTAATGTTTGTATACTGTTGATTTGGAGTAGTGACTCTAATACAGGAATCACTCGATTCTCAAGAAAGAAATTTCAATACAGGGAGGAGATCCAAACTGGAAAAAAATATACTCTGTATTCCCAGAGTAACGCATGTCACAACTTCTAGATTCCCACCCTTAAAGTTTTAAGCGTTATGTGTATGCAAGAAACGTATGTAATGGCAAGAAGTAAAAAAAACAAGCGCATACATAAGAAACCATATACATTTAAGTGATAGTGAAATACTCAGGGGCGCCTGCTACGTGAAAAAAAAAACATAGTAAAGTGGGTGCTAACAAACATACTTGATATAGTGAATCAAGAAAGTTTAATAAGCTTTTCGTGTATAAATATTCAGTAGTATGGTAACTGAAAGATTAGGGAAAAATATCTAAGAACACCTGCATGAAAAATATTGAGCAAGGTGGACGTTTAAAGATTGGACGTAGAGATGCAATAAATCTTAATGAATTAACGTGACACCTAGCGTGGAATCCCAACACATTACTTTCATTAGCGATTCTAATCCAGAAAGACATGCGGAGACAACACGGAATTTATATTAAATTAGAACTAATTAAGTGTATAATGCAGTGAGGCTTGAGTTTGATCTTTAGCAGCAGGGGAATAGCTCTGGAGAGGAACAGCTCTGAAAATTTTCGGTCTTATTTGACCACATCAGCTCGAGATAGAAAGGAACACAGAAAGAAACAAGGAAAGAAAATAAAGAATATGTAGTGGCTAGCGATCTATCATGGCGAATGCCAGACAGATGGGTCATACAAGAGAGCTAGGAAGAAGGGGAGATAACAAAGTAGTGGTGATCCTAAATACCATCGAGAGGATACAGGATTTTCGGAAACGAACACTTTTTGGCTTGACAAGTTAAAAGAATGATTGAGAGAAAAATAAGCTACGGCTGCATAAACAAACAAATGTTGATTTCAAATTTTGGCACAAGGCCAGGATTTTAGAGGAGGGACAAGTCGATTACATCGATCCCTCTGCACAACTGGTACTTATTTTATCCACCCCAAAAGGATGAAAGGCAAAGTCGACCTCGGCGGAATTTGAACTCAGAACGTAAGGAGGGACGAAATGCCGCTCAGCATTTTAACCGGCATGCTAATTATCCTGCCAGCTCGCCGCCTTTAAGCAAATAAATATTGATTAAAGAGGGCGCTACTAGATATGATGTAATAAACCGAGAAGTCTACAATAATTAGTGATGTTTATCGCCACTTAAACGTGGATGTTCTTTGGGGATGGCCGATACTGCTATTTTAACCCTAGGAACACTTCCACCGGTTGGCTCTTCAACGCGTTTCGCACTTGATATATACTGCAAGCGGGGAGAAAACTCCCTACTATCCTAGCTCGAAGACCATCATATAACGTGATTTCGATCTTATTGGATCACCTCCAGAGATCGATACTCGGCTGATAGATTTTTTCTCTTTATTACAGGCACAAGGCCTAAATATAAAGGGGACGTAAAAAAGACGCGCGGGAACATAAAACACATGAAGGATGATATGTGAAATGATATATAAATAATGCAAATGTGACGGTCATCTCGCTCCCGCTGCGAGATGAAACCGTGAATTCCTTTTTTACACTTAAACCTTTCGATAGCTGTTCCTTCTTGAGCCATGCCAGGCTCATAAGGGCCGGTTTCCCGGTTTCAGTGGCGTAGAAATTCCCCCACCTGGACGGGACGCCGGTCTGTCGCAGGATTACTCATTTTTGCCAGCTGAGTGGACTGGTGCAACGTGAAATGAAGTGTTTTGCTCAAGAACACAACGCATCGCCCGGTCCAGGAATCGAAACCACAACCTTACGATCATGAGTTCAACACCCTAACCACTGAGCCACATGCCTCCACCAAACCTTTCGATAGCGTCTAGTTTCGC
>NC_043000.1:148562565-148565065 GCF_006345805.1 Octopus sinensis | reverse complement strand
TCATCACGACACACACCCATCACTCACTTTATCTCTTTTTCACCTTCTTTCTCTCTCACATACACACGTGCAAGAACGCACGCACGCACACACACACATACCACACACACGTCCATTTCATATAGACGTACATACATCTTTCACTTTCTTTCTCTGTTCTTTTCGCTTTCTCTTCTTTCAATTTCTGTTCTCTTCAAATAAATTTTTTACGGATACAACGGCTTACAAAAAAGGGATTAATGGATAATTTCTTTCTATGTTCATAATTTTTGTTTACAATATTGGGGAAAATATGCCACCAAAGAAGAGACGTAAGCTCTCCAGAAACAAGTATAAAGCAAGGAGGACTGTCGAAAACCGAAGGCGAGAGTCTGAAGAGAGAAGCTAGATGAGAGTTTCTCAACATCAGCAAATGCGTCTTGCAGCGCTTAATGCTGGATCATTAAATCAATGTTTTAATGATTAGGCAGAGGTCCAATAGAATAGCTCTCAGAAACAGATTACGTACAAATTCGATCTTCACAACTCTTGAAGCTGTTTTCAGATAGGATCCATCCCATTTTTATAAAAATAATAACTCTGTCCAAATTGGTGTGCTAAACACAAATTGCCTTTTCTGTAGAGCTTTAAAATTTTCAAATGAAACAAATGATATGTGCTGCACTGGCGGTCAGGTAACATTGCCAGCACTACCAGCTCCTTCTCAACCTCTTATGGATCTTCTAGAAGGCACTTCCATCCAATCAAAGGATTTTCTGAATAATATCAAACAATACAACTCTGCATTTCAAATGACATTGTTTACTGCATCTAAGAAGGTAGTTAAACATGATTTTACGCTGACATCAAAGTCCAAGGGCAAGTCTATCACCTCATTGGTTCCCTGTTACCCACAAATGAACAACCACAGTTCCTCGAAATTTACTTTATGAGTGATGTAGGACAACAAACCCGAAGGAGGTGTCAACATTTCAGATGATGGGTCGTGTTAGACACAGCGCCGACTGCTGCAAAAGAGAGTATATCCACTGACAGCTTTTCGATGCGTTCAAAAATCACATAACCCACACAGGTTAGGGCCTGAAACACTCCAAACGGATGCATAGCATGTTGCTTAGTCAGATTAGTCCATCATTTACTCCACAAATGTTTTGTTGTCAGTACTGCACTTTCCCATATCACCTGTTTTAACATAACTGTAATATATTATATACAAACTATGCCATTTTAAATCCCGAGCAACGCCAGGTGTCTCTGCTAGTATATATATATATATATATATAATATATATATATATATTATATATATATATATATATAATATATATATATGTATATACACATAAATACATATGTATATATGTATACATATATACATATATACACATACATACATATATACATACAAACATACATACATACATACATACATACATACATACATACATACATGCATACATACATGCATACATGTATGCATGTATGCATGAATGCAAGAAAGGCAGGGTGCTGCGAAGGTGCCATCACGGCGGCGGAAGTGCGGGAAGCGATGGCAGAATGCTCGAGGGACAAATCCCCGGGTTTGGATGGTCTACCCTACGAATTTTACTATTGTATGCCAGACTTGTTTGGAGACGTCTTGGCAGCGGTATACTGCAACTGGCAGCAAAACGGGAGCATACCCGGTTTTGTGAGTCGAGGAGCTGTAACTCTGCTGAAGAAAGATCCAAACAAGGGAAACATTATAGATACTTTAGCCAATCACTCTGCTCAATGCAGACCTGAAAATTTTGACAAAGAGGTTGGCGCTTGTCATGGAGAAACTGGTCGACAACGCACAAACGTGCGCCGTGCCGGGCCGGAGCATCCATGACAACCTCCATCTGATGCGCTACATCATAGACAGGGTAGTTAACGAACCTGGCATGGGTGGGGCCCTGATCAACTTGGATCAATCGAAAGCTTTGATAGGGTAGACCATCGATACTTGGAGGCAGTCCTGAGAGCGGCTGGTTTCGGTCCCGTCTTCCGCGGCTGGATAGCTGCCTTGTACAGGGGCATCCGTTCGGTAATTCGCGTAAATAGACATCTATCGAGACCCTTCGACATTGCACGTTCGGTCCGTCAGGGATGCCCCTCTCGGCGCTTCTATACGTATTGACTCTTGAGCCACTACTGCGGAAGCTGCGACTCTGAGGGGCATCCCGCGAGAATTAGGATGCGGGACGAGCGTGTCTGCATACGCGGACGACGTCACCGTCATAGTGTCAAGCCACGAGCACATCGAGCGGGTCGGCGAGACACTGAAAGACTACGAAGCGGTGACAGGAGCAAAAATCAACCGGGAAAAGTCAGTGGGCTTGCGGCTCGGCACCTGGAGAAGCAAGCCCATGCCGTCCACCAGTACCTCCGTCGTGGGACGCTGGACAGACGGCCCGGTTGAGTTGCTCGGGGTCTGGTTCGGTCCGGACCTCCAAATGGAGAAGAACTGGAACGAGATA
>NC_043000.1:148537565-148560065 GCF_006345805.1 Octopus sinensis | reverse complement strand
ACCGTAATTCTGTATATTACCTAGCTAGATTCACTGCTTGTACTAAGTATTGTAATGGAAAAAAGAAACAATATGATCAAATTTAATCTAAGATATTCGTCTTAAAAAATGGAATAGCAATAGTGAAGGGAACACAATCTTTATTCTGTGCACTGAAGCTCATAGAGGGAAGAGCGAAGGCATTTAATAGCATTTTACTGAACGTATTCTGGCTCAAGTCTATAAGCATAGAGCTTCATATAAGGTAAATGTTAAAAAGGGAACGTAAAAAGACAGGGGAAGATGAAAGAATTTGAGGGAAGTAAAACAAGAAAGAAGATAAAGAAGAAACGATAAAAGAGGAAGAGAAGTGCTTAGAAGGCAAAAATACTGTGAAGAGGAAATAAAGAAAGAGATAATATTTGAAAACGTATCGTTCATAGCAAAGTGGTTCAAGAAATCGTTTTGTGGTCTGGAGGCTAAGCTTTCAAGTTGCCCGACTCAGAGCAACTTGCAAAGACCTCACTGTTGAGGTAAGTATTTGAATCTTTGAGATTTTGTAGAATTTGTTCCCTTACAGAAAACGTCTGAACTTGACTGTTTTTGTCCTCTCGAACAAGCTTCTTTCGATGTCATATTTGATCTTGATGTTTCCTAAAGACCATACACGGAGACTAACAATGCCGTGTTAGTCTGGGTGATTGAAAGGCGACAAATTATAGAACTTTCGTTTAAATTAATTCAACAGTGTATCGATATCATACTCCCCCCCCACTGACTGATTCAGTGTGGTTGTTGTTGGTGGTGGAGTGTATTCTGCCTTGTAGATAACTGATGAGATATTGTATGCTTAGTCTAAAGGGCAGCGGTTTTTCTTTCTACATATCATGGGTTTACATTTGGTAATAATTTAGATAAAATGTTTCTTCAAGCCATTATCAGAGATAATGCAAGCTAACTAATCTACAGAGTTACCATTTCTAGACTACATTTCTTCTTTAAAATGAAGTGAGTCTAGTCTCATAGTTTCTCAAGCTTTCTCATCTCAAACGGAACTACACAGAGACAGGCCTGAGGAATGTAAAAAATTTTCAATAGATTTACTTAGGATCTGCTTCCTACATGAAACCAGTGGTTTTCTGCATATAGTAATTCTGTTATATCCATTAGTACATAAATACTTCAATGTTCGAGTTCTTTTAATACTTGGTTTAGCACAACACACGCACACACACACACACACACACACACACACACACACACACACACACACACACACACACACGCACGCACACACACACACACACACACACACACACACACACAAACACACACACACACAAAGTCAACACTCAACCTCGCACATATATTTATTTATTAACACTAAGCGGCATGATAACTTAGGGCTTGGAGTGATACCAAGGGACACACTCTACCAAACCGTAAGATAAATATCTTTTTTTCAATTTTTTTTGTATAAATTAAGATAAATTAGATTGATTATAAATTCAGATCAAGAAATGAAGGGAAGATAACTCTGAAAATCTTTAATCAATTTATTTAATTCTCTTTTCTCTTACTACTTGCAATATATCTTATTCGATACTATTAGAAAAGACAATGGCCGCGGCAAACTAATTCATTCAACTTTTGAACTGTTAATGTCAGAGTAAGATTCGTTACAGTAGTTTTCTCTCCGCTTATGTGTATGTATGTGTGTATACAGATACATATACACATACATCGATGCATAGATGTTACCAATGCATATATATGTGTGTGTGTCTGTTTCATATACAACCATATAATTGTCTTTCAATGTATTTGCGTTTGTATGTGCAGCTGCGTATATGGAATAAAGAGGCTGCCTTTCTGTTTGTGTAGACACCGTTTTAACAACCAAGAATTCATGAAGTAAACACGCATTTAACTTGATGAAATATCTCATAGACTTGCTATTGATTCTGTGATGTTTTGATATTTGCCTACATTTGCTCTTTGTTATTTAAAATTACGATGTGACAGTGACATTTACTGTGGCTCTCCTATATTCTATTTATGACTGTCGCTTGCAGGTTACTTGACTTCGTTTAACATACTTTTCATGCAGAATGAATCGACGAGATACGACATCGCAATTAAGATATCAGCTAAACGGTCTGGAGTCGATCCCCGCCATGGAAAAGTGTTACTGAACTATGAAAAGCAGCGGAGCCTTCCCAAAGTTACACTTACTGTATGAAAATAAAAGTGGGATGGAAGCACTCCGTCGGTTACGACGACTAGCGTTCCGGTTGATCCGAATCAACGGAACAGCCTGCTCGTGAAATTAACGTTTAAGTGGCTGAGCACTCCACAGACACGTGTACCCTTAACGTAGTTCTTGGGGATATTCAGCGTGACACAGAGAGTGACAAGGCCGGCCCTTTGAAATACAGGTACAACAGAAACAGGAAGTAAGAGTGAGAGAAAGTTGTGGTGAAAGAGTACAGCAGGGATCACCACCATCCCCTGCCGGAGCCTCGTGGAGCTTTTAGGTGTTTTCGCTCAATAAACACTCACAACGCCCGGTCTGGGAATCGAAACCGCGATCCTATGACCGCGAGTCCGCTGCCCTAACCACTGGGCCATTGCGCCTCCACGAAAATAAAAGTAATGACGATAATAAAGGCTACATTCGATGAAGTACGTCTGAAAAATTATAGGATGATGGCTGACAAAACGTATTTGATTATAAGTCGGCTCAATTAGGGTCGACCTGAAGCAAACAACAACAATAACAACAGCAGCATCTGCTGGCTGTAATCATGATACCCGACTAAATATTTTGTCTTCAAACTCGATTTATTGATTGGATATTTATTTTATTGATACAATTTGCTGCATTGTTAAAACAAGTGATGATTGCTAATAGTTTCAAGTAATGGTTAAAACTAACTAACAAAAAGAAAAAAAAAACTATTAAAAAAAGAGTTTTATTCATAACCGCAATATTTTACTGATAAATATGTAAACACGGGGTAACGTTTGGAAAAAAAAAATAATCCCCTTATTTCGACAGAGAAACAAAAACACCTTCGGGAGAACATTAATTTGTAAAGCTAATGGTTCGTCGCATCAAATAAAGTATGATACTTCTGAAACCGATATTGAACACATATAAATTGGTTATCCACCCCACTCCCCGATATTTCTTCCCAACTCCAGCGAAATATCGATTAATGTCCGGGTAAAATTTGCTGTAAGGAAAGGTACTGCTGCCTATTAATCAATTCCTTAGAAATATACTGGAAACGACGTTTTAGAATAAAATATCTAATCAAGTGTATTTCTATGTAATGATATAGCGCTTCTTTTTTCCCACTTTTTTTTCATTGTATTCTCTCCATTGTCTATGTGTTCACAGTTTGCTATAATATATACAAATTCACACAGTCCTAATTTGACAGTTAATTAATTAATTAACCAATCAACTGTTTAAATATTCAGAAGCTCGAATCATTTTGTCAAATTAGAGAAAAATGACAAGCCTACTACAAGACGAAACATTACGACTTCATATCAATTTATAGGTGAACTATGAAAATCAAAGAACTTCGTCCAGAATGGAGAAAGTCTTGTGATGGGGGATTAAAATTTCGAACTCTTCGGTTGAGCGTTTGACATCTCATTTATTTCAATAGTCCAAATCTCGAAGGAACCGGTTCAAACGCTCCGATGAAATTCACAATTATAAAGTTCCAGATGTACTTCAGTATGCAATACTTTAGGTATGTTCTTCCACTTGGGTCAACCAAAATCTTCTTAGTGAAAACGGGTAGCCGTTTTCTTCGCAGAAAACCGTCTAATGGGCCGTACATGTTATTCGAGGGTCCAACTTTAATACACAGTGTCTTATTGATTCGGGGTTACAATAATGATACGAGTATCTGAGGAATATATAGTTAATTATGGCACAGGCGAAGTCGAATGGTTGAGAGAATTGTTTCTCAATTATGAAACTCTTGGCAAGATGCTTTCATAGTCTCGGGATTATTCAAGCTTATGATCAAAATTTAGTAGACGGGAACTGTTCATCGGAAGACGGACTAAGTCTAAAATCTTAATTCAATTGTCATAGCTTGAGGATTACGCTAAAAGTCTAAGAACTACTCATTTATTTGCTCTCAGTCAATATAATGAGTCGGTAATTCAGCTGACCTAACAAATGGGATACTCAACGCCAAAACTGACCACTATTTCATTCAACCCCTACCGCTGTAAATTTCCAATTTTGGTACATGACCACATATGTTGGAAGCAGAGTACAGTGAATAGAATCGGCAAAAGTACTTAATACACTTATTTAACCGACTTTGGAAGAATGGAAACTAATGTCGACTTTGGTAAGATTTGAACACAAAGCTTGAAAAGCCGTAACTAGATATTCCTTTCAGCACCACCATCAGCATCAGCATCACCAACGGTAATGATTTGAAGAAGAAAAAGGATTTCTGGTGGACTTGATACAATAAGAACACACCTATACACACACACACACACAACACACACACACACACACACACACACACACACACACACACACTCACCTTCTCCAGCTCACGTTTATCTTCTTGAGACAAGATGAAAAACCTTTCAAATACTCAGATAAGAATATAAAAGAAACATCATTTCAATAAAAATGGACACTATTCACCAATCAGGTAAATGTCAATGTATTTTTGTAGACTTATCATCAGAGACTGGAGTTTAATTCCAATGTCATTCTGGAAGAGAACACGTGAGACAGCTTAGTAAATGGGTTGGTCAAATCGAAAAAAAGAAAATAAAACTTTTTTGTATTCATCACCGTTGCTGGAAAGTTGTTGTTTAACCTTAGGTAAGCTCTGATCGAGCAAACCTATGCTAAAAAGTATTCCAGTCATGACCATCGCGTATTTTTAAGATTATGTAGAACTACATTATCTAACGTGTCCTTATTTCTAGAAGATTTGGCCATTGTTTCTAGCAGGTCGAAAGACAATTTAGAGGCTCCCTTTTAGGCTCGTTACTTTTTATTTGGATTGAAGTGAGCTAAGTGCAAATCAGATAAAGAATCGATAAGAAGATAAAGAGTTGATAAGAATACTCGATAAATAACGGTAAAATATGAGAAGGAAAACCTCACCAGTAACAAAGTCATTGTGTATTTCAAGCTGAAGCAAAAAAGTAAAAAAAGAGATTCTAGGAAGCTAGAATTGTGGCATAAGGCCAGCAATTTAGGAGAGTGGATAAGTCGATTACTTCGATCCCAGTGTCCAACTGGTACTTATTTTATCGATGAAAGTTAAAGTTGACCCCGGTAGAATTTGAACTCAGAACGTAGAGGCGAACGAAATGCTATTAAGCATTTTGCTCGGCACGGTAACGATTCTGCCAGCTCGCCACTTTAAACTAGCCGAAATATTGGCAATTCGTAAACAGTTTCAAACACTGCATCTGAGATATTTAGATCTCTTAAGACTCGGCCAATCTAGCTGTAAACGTGTACTATGAGATAAGAACAACTAGCTCGCGTGAGCAGTGGAAGCCTTGGAAAATCGACGAGTGTTATCTTAACTTGTAGTAGTAAATTTAGCTATTTATATAAGAATAACCTGGAGAAGGGTGGCTTTCACCAAAAGGATTTACTCTAAATACTCTTCATAAAGACGAAACATTCATTGATGCACTGACATAGTTTAAGCTGTGCTTCTATGACTTGCAGCAGTGAATTGCACATCAATATTCTGACAGTTTTCTGCTACACGAACTGTGCTTTTAGAGTTTATTAACCTTGTTTGGAACACAATGTGAATCCTATAATAGGCTAGGAAACGATGGGCAACTGTGCTTTTCGTGAAAACCGACACAATGATTCGGAAAAATAAAGTATCTATGGGTCGAGTTAGCGAAAAAATGTTTCCATTTTCTGCAAGGCTGATTTATTTCGCTTCAGTTAAAAATGGATGGACCTATATGTTCCCTTTCTCCTTCATAATGCACAGTGTAAACCGGCACAATCCTTGCATTAAATCACTTTACTACCAACAGATTGTATGCTCTTGATGACTCATCTACGATTACTAAAACGTCATCTAATACACTGATGTTGTTGACAATATATCTTCTTGCCTTACTCATTGCATCTCTGTCCCTCTCTTATTGTCTTCACTATCTTATAAGTTCACCTTAGCCACCCAACCAGATACCTTACTGCATTCTTCATTTTTTTCTAACATCTCTATAACCGCATCTATATGAATGAGAGAGACGTTACTTGACCAGCTTGAAACTGCAGCCAAACCTTTTTGAAATCCCAACCTACTCTTATTAAATAAAAAGCAACTTTACATTGGATAATGTTGGGTGATACGAGAGTGTGCTGAAAATTTCATAGGCCGAATATGAAGACGTGATGTTAGAGCTGTGAAATCATGTATGCATTTATTTCAACCCTTCTTGTTAATAACTCCTCTGTTTCTTTCCAGGTAAACTCACCTCTAATTATTCAAAGAAGGTTTCAAAAGTAACTAGTAGCGACTTCTCTTGAACATCGGCAAACTTCGGCACCGTGGTATTACCAAGTACCTGTAGAAAAGGGGTTTAGCTCTCAAGGACATTCAAGTAGACATGGTTACTACGTTAGGGGATGCCGTTCTAGATTTATCAACAGTGCAAAAGCGGGAAGCTGAATTTAGGAGGAGAAGGGAGAGTCTGGATGTTCTGCAACTGCCACTCCCAAGGAAAACGTTGATCGTTTTCACCATATACTGAAGGCTGACAGGCGACTGACTATAAATCAAATATCCAATGCTATTAGCACATCCAGTAAGAGAGTTGAGAATATTCAGCACAATGAAGTTGTCATGACGAAGATTTCTTCTCGGTGGGTGCTACATCTGACACCTGATCAAAAGCACATCAGGCTGATCACATCACGGGGCAAATCTGACATTGTTTGAGGTAGATCCAACTGTTTTTTTTTAACATTTCCCAAGTCAGGATGAATATTGGGTTCGTCACTCTGATCCAGAGACAAAGAGACAATCCATGCAGGGGAAGTACCCATCCTCACCTGCTCCAAACAAGGCCAAGGTCGTTCCATCTGATGGTCTCAGTTTTTTGGGATGCAAAAAACACTGAGTTTATTGACTATCTTCAAAAGGGCCACACCATCAATTGAGAGTACTATGCAAACTTGCGGAGACAGTTACGAAATATTGTCAAGGCCAAACTGGTGAAAATGGGTCTTGTTTCATCAGGACAATGCTCCAGCACGCAAGCCCTTAGTTTCAATGGCTGCTGTGCGTGACTCTAGCTTTGAACTCGTTGCTCATTCTCCCTATTCTCCTGATTTGGCCCCATCTGACTATCATCTGTTTCCAACAGGAAAAAAACACTTGGCTGGGAACTAGTACCGCACTGATGATGACGTTATATCTGTTTTTGATAACCTTTTTTGGGCAACAGGATGAAAGCTTCTACATCAATAGAAAAGCCTGTGTCATTATCAAATAATCCAAGAAGAGTAGAAGCTTATATAAATGTAATAAGCAAAGGCTCAGGCTTTTTATTAAAGGAGACTAGGAAGAGTTCTGGGTATCCAAACTTAGTACTTACGGATATATTTAATCTGAAACAGAACGAACTCTATTCTCTTTCTTGATAGAGGGCGTGATCCCAAAATGGAGGCAAACCTCTTCGTTTTTTCAAATTGACACCTTTTATTTTCATTACGACAATCTACATTTTAAATTAGTAGTTTCCCTATTTAATAAAAATTACTATTATAGGTTATTAAAAAAATTGCATTTTATTTTGCTTGAGCCAAACGAATCAGTTGTAATCCGAAGGAACATTTTCTCCCTATAATGGAGCAGAGCAACAGTATATCATAAAATCCGCTGTTGCTGCTGCTGCCACTACTACTACTACTACTACTACTACTACTACTACTACTACTACTACTACTACTACTACTACTACTGTTGTTGTTGTTGTTGATAATCTCATTCTAATATTGTTTATCTCAAGTAGCATAAATAATATAATTTACAATAAGCATATTTAATCACAAAGATATCTCGTACAATATGCAATATATATATACATATATGTTTGTATATACAAGATATACGTATGTATATTCAACTTGCATAATACGCAGATTGTATATTTTCCCTTGTACGTAATAAGATTTCTCCGATTCTGTGTAATCGTCTTTCCCTACTGATTCTGAAACTCCTGGTTATATCAGTATTATATTATCATAAACTAACGACATTGTTTTGCGTCATACAATGTGATGCTTGTAACAAAATGTTCGCTTCACTAATCTTTCAAATGTAATATATTCAGCTTCGAATTAAAGCATAAAACATAAAATATGATTAATAGGTTTATGTTCCATCGTAGACACAGTCTTTTGAAAATGTAATAAAACTACTTCTTGGTATTATAGTAGATTAAAATGCTAGGATTTTCTTACACGTCAACTAAATTTTCATATTTAATTTGTAATCTATGTTAAAACTAAACACATTACCCAGTCACTCTTTCCTGCACATCCTTATACAAACCAGCGAGGGAGCCTATACAATATTGCTCGAATATATTTTTTCCTAATTTGTCTGAAAGAAAGGACTGTTGCTTACGACTCCCTTAGACCTTCGGAGAACTGACAAATAGCAATTAAATTCTTTTAAATCTACCCTGCCATTAGATAATGTGGATCTTTTCGCTTTGACCGGCAGATTTTAAAAATAATTTCTTTGTAACTAAACACTTTTAAACTTCGTATACTGGTAGAATGTGTTTATAAAACATCTTTTTCTCTTGGCTTTCTTAAGAAAATTCTGTAGTTTGTAAGCTATTCCTTGTTTATTTTCTTGCATTTCGGCAATTTCAACCAATCAATGACGTCTATTGAGGTGAATTCAATTTCTGCCGGATCGTTGTCAACAACAATAATTTCCGGTGTCATATGAAATTGTTCCTGTTATTATTTTAAAAATCTGCCGGTCAAAGCGAAAAGATCCGATAATGAGATTGTCACAATTGGAAAGCTTGTAATCATATGTCTTGTTCGATTATGGCCAACGTAGGTCTAAACGACGACCTTGACGCATACTGAAATAAATAACAGTTTTCGAGGAGTTATCTCTCGCATTTTTTCATATCTAGATTGTTTAAAACAAATTCGTTCATTGATTGTGCCGGCTAGTTAAGACAAATGACACCTTTCACTCGCAAAAACAAACTGTGTTTTAATCTTAAGCAGCTTAACTATTTTAAAATGCCTGGAGTTAATAAATACGGAACATATGAATTCAAAAGTGCTAATAATAATAATGCTTTCTACTATAGGCACAAGGCCTGAAATTTTTTTGGGGAGGGGTTAAGTCGATTACATCGACCCCAGGACTCAACTGGTACGACCCCGAAAGGATGAAAGGCAAAGTTGGTCTCGGTGGAATTGGAACTCAGAACGTAGTGATGGGCGAAATACCTATTTCTGTTTCTTTACTACCCACAAGGGGCTAAATACAGAGAGGACAAACAAGGACAGACAAGCGGATTAAGTCGGTTATATCGACCCCAGTGCGTAACTGATACTTAATTTATCGACCCCGAAAGGATGAAAGGCAAAGTCTACCTCGGTGGAATTTGAACTCAGAACGTAGCGGCAGAAGAAATACCTATTTCTTTACTACCCACAAGGGGCTAAACACAGAGAGGATAAACAAAGACAGACAAACGGATTAAGTCGATTATATCGACCCCAGTCCGTAACTGGTACTTATTTAATCGACCCCGAAAGGATGAAAGGCAAAGTTGGCCTCGGCGGAATTTGAACTCAGAACGTAGCGACGGGCGAAATACCGCTAAGCATTTTGCCCGGCGTGCTAACGTTTCTGCCAGCTCGCCGCCTTTTGGAAGTGATCTAACGATTGGGACCTGTGTCTGAACGTGTCAAAGTGCTGTCATCTGCCTGTCGGCTCTGCTCCTGCAACTCAACTTTATTTCGAGCCGGGTCGTCTGCTGCTGGAGAGGACCGATCAGGTAAAGGACCTGGGTATCTTGGTGGATTCCTCCTTTTCGCCTTCGGCCCAGTGCGTCCATGCTGCCAACAAAGCACGCGGAACTCTGTTCTTGATTCGACGGTCATTCGGAATGCTCACAGCAGCCATATTCCTACCACTCTATGTCACGCTGGTGAGACCCATATTGGAGTATGGGATTCAAGCCTCTTCTCCTTATCTCCTCAAAGACATACAGCATCTCGAAAGAGTCCAGAAGCTGGCTACCCGCATGGTTCATGGTCTCAAAAATTTGTCCTACGAAGAAAGGCTGAGGACGCTCGACCTTTATTCTCTTGAAAAACGCCGCCGCCGTGGTGATCTCATTCTCGCCCATAACATCATAAGCGGAAAGTGTAACCTCTCTAAAGAGCTGTTCTTCACTCCTGCTCCAGAGCGTCGGCTGCGGGGTCATTCCGAAAAGCTCTACCTGCGACGATTTCATCTCAATCGAAGGAGAGGAGCTTTCTCCGTCCGGGTTGCGGATCCGTGGAACAAGCTGCCAGACGAGATGGTGAAGATGCCGACGACCGCTTTGTTCAAAGCCTCCCTGGACCTCAAGTGGCCTGAACTCTTTACATGAACACCACCCTGTACTTAACTCCATGTCCCCCTACATGGCCTTGCTATTTGCTTTTGAGCCAAATTAATTAACTAACTAACTAACAACAACAATGTTAATCGAGGTTTTCGATGTTTCGAATTGAAGATGGAAGGTCTATTCGATAAATGACGTTTTTATACACTTGTAATGCCATTGAAAAATGAGAACGTCACACAGACCCATTTCTTTTCTTTCTAGATATAAAATCTTGTAATTATGTAAGAAAGCAATGAATGATACCTTCAATGAATGATAAGCTTTATGATCAAAAAGCGTTCTAGCCGTGACCATTTTCAGAGAATGTGTCCAGGACTACATTATTCAAGTCTTAGTCGGTTTTTAGGACGGCAAGAAGTAATTTAAAGGGGATCTGATTACTATTTCTAGCAGGTCCACCGACTATATAAAAGCTCTGTCTTTGGTTCATTGTGTTCAAGCTGACATTAATGGTAATCATATTATAATACAGGGTGTAAGGCGGCAAGCTGGCAGACGGGCAAAATGCTTAGTGGCATTTCGTCTGTCTGCACGTTCTAATTTCAACTTCCGCCGAAGTTGACATTATCTTTCATCCTTTCGGGGCCAATAAAATAAGTACCACTGAAGCACTGAAATTGCTGGCATTGTGCCAAGTTTTGAACCCAATATTACGCAAGGAATATTATAAATGTTTGTGATCACTATAAACAACCTCTTAATGTTTGACGCTCCGTTCAACAGAATTCGCTATTGATCCTATGTAAAATGTTATAAAGTTATAGTTAGCAGGAAATATAACAAACTGCAATCTTTTCTCAGGGTCATCTCTAGGGTGTTGTCTTACCGTTCAAGCTGAACACTGGCACCCTTATTAGTGTACTTTTTAAAAAAGTTTTCAAAACAAGGAAGACTGCAAATGTAGCACAAAAGTGCTTATGACAATAAACAAGCTAAAAAACAGCATCACAGTTTCACATTTTTTTTCAATATTATAACTAGCAGAATGGGGAGAGGGAGAGAGGGAGAGATGGAGAGGGAGATGGAGAGGGAGATGGAGAGGGAGATGGAGAGATGGAGACGGAGAGAGAAAGAGAGAGAGAGAGATAGAAATATATATATATATATATATATAGAGAGAGAGAATTTGCATTTACATTACTGGCAAGGATCTCAATACGTTTTTTGTTACTAATACTGAGCGGAGGATGAGTGGGCAAGATCCCTTTAAAAGTAACGAATTTCCTCCTTATAAATTATAGAATATGGACAAAAGAACAGATGCTGAAACACATATCTTAAGTAAACCGTTATTTTGTCTCGATTTTAACATCCACAAATGTTTTCGTAGCACTTTTTGCATATCTTGTGTCATGGGCGACCGTTAATGTCTTTATAAGCTGCTGTTTACTATAGCTTTTCTCATGGCCTCAGTTATTCGTATCATAAGCATTATTCTTACTGTAAAAACATTATTCTTAATGTAACCAACCAAGTTGTCATGACATCATGTAACTTATTACAATTGATGAATCTACCGACTTCCATTGGATGCTTTACATCTTCAGGAAATAATTCTTAGCGATTCTTAGTTCAACCAAGAGATCACATCCGTACATATCAGCTACGCAATATTTCAATTCCCATTTTGCTTTGATTTCATTGTGTTTATGATTTCATATTCCCGCACTTGTATTTGAAAGACCCCCGACTGCTTGCTTTGAGTTACATTTACAGCGACTCTGGTTTTTCTGTTTGTTCAACATGATACTCCTATCTCCTGGAGGCGCAATGGCCCAGTGGTTAGGGCAGCGGACTCGCGGTCATAGGATCGCGGTTTCGATTCCCAGACTGGGCGTTGTGAGTGTTTATTGAGCGAAAACACCTAAGCTCCACGAGGCTCCGGCAGGGGATGGTGGTGATCCCTGCTGTACTATTTCACCACAACTTTCTCTCACTCTTACTTCTGTTGTACCTGTATTTCAAAGGGCCGGCCTTGTCACTCTCTGTATCACGCTGAATATCCCCGAGAACTACGTGAAGGGTACACGTGTCTGTGGAGTGCTCAGCCACTTACACGCTAATTTCACGAGCAGGCTGTTCCGTTGATTCGGATCAACCGGAACCCTCGTCGTCGTAACCGACGGAGTGCTTCCTCCTCCCTCCTATCTCCGCATGGCTTTACCATTTATTTGCGCATAAAATGAAATGTTAGTTTTCATATATACAAGGATGTCATCTATCTACATGACACGAAAGGAATAAAAACAAATGTGTTTATATAAATGAAGAAGACACAAGTACAAACGAGCCATGTTTATATCAACTATCCATGCAGCAAAAAAGCATAGAAAACATATTCAGGGTATATTTAACAAGAACTTACTTATTTTAGTCTTATCTATGCGTAACTCCTTGGTAAGAGGAATGTGTAACAGCATTTTGAACATAGACATCTCTGTGCATGCTCAGCTATTATAAAATGTCAAATAAATGAAGATAACAAGGTTTTAAAAAATGTAAACGAAAACTACAGGAAAAAATTTTCATGAGTTAAATTTTTCGTGTTGAAAATAATTTCAAAAACGTTATAGCATATTGATTTTTTAAGTATTGATTTCTGTATCACAAAGCCAATATTTGTAGGAAAGAGGTGTATTATCGATTGGATCGATTATTGAATCATTAGTAGGTTACTGGTATATATTTCTTGAATTTCTAGATGATTAAAGTAAAGTTGATTATAGTGGAGTTTTGAACTCGAGACTGAGGTACCGAGAACCGAAATATAGCAAGTCATATTGTTGCCAATACATACATACATACATGCATACATACATACATACATACATACATACATACATACATATATATATATATATATATATATATATATATATATATATATATATACATGCATGCATTCACGTGCACGCATGTATATGAATGTTTGTATGTACTTATGTACGTATATACGTATGTATGTATGTATGTATGTATGTATGTATGTATGTATGTATGTATGTATATGTATGTATGTATGTATGTATTGTATGTATGTATGTATGTATGTATGTATGCATGTCTGTATGTATATATGTCTGTATATATATATATATATATATATGTGTGTGTGTGTGTGTGTGTGTGTGTGTGTGTGTGTGTGTGTGCGTGTGTGTATTCATACCAAAATGCGAGAAGAGTCGCTGGTAACAGGAATGTAAAATTAGGTATTAGAGTTAATAACTCTGAATTTTTAATATAGAAAATATCATACAAATAGGATGAAAGTTGCTTTTTCTCAGCTATAGCCTACGAAATCAGAGAAGCTGCATCATACTTTGAAGCTAGTGAATAAAACTCCACAGCTTGCTGAATAAAAGAAAAAATACATATGATTGAATAAAAATTTATGCATAGAAAAAAAGATGTGATAATGGACGACTCTCTTCTGGAATGTCAAAACTACAATAGCCGTACGATCACAAAGAAAATAAATCTCTCGGAAAGCACAATACCGAACTGATACAAAAGTTATATAGTTGTTAAATCGAAAGTTGTTTTATTTTTCGACTGGTTTCGAATTATAACTCCCATTCAAATGTTTTGTCAGGAAAGTAGCTTCAAACAAACGATGTTTAGACAATATATTTGCTATATATAGATTGCGGTATCCGGATAAACGTAATCACCTTTTTACTTTTCAAGGTCTTTTGTTGTGCTAGCCACATACAGTTAAGTTACTGTTATTATGCATATGTGAGTATATGTCTGTATGTGTAGTGTGTACCATGTACGTGTGGCTAGATCGCTTACAGAATAGGAAATAACACGAACAAACAGCAACAGCTGAATACTACTATTATTTTCATCATTGATTTAGATGAATAAAATATTACGAATACGATAGACTTCTTGTACGGACCAGAAAGTGTACAGTATTATTTACTTTCAAAAGTTAGCCTATAGTAACCTACGTATGCTGCTAGTCTACAATAGTAATACTGGAAAATCTGTGACCCTTTGTAACCCATTTTTGTAATATTCCAACGAGGTACACTTACTATTTGATACTTTTCTTGGAGAAAAATTCCCCTGTTTGTGCCTGCAGTAACCGCTGCTTCGTAAGCCTAATGCCTATAGCTTGTTGTATAACATATATTTGAAAGCATAATTAAATCTCGACATCAGTGGCAGACGCCATTAGAAAAACTTATATATGTTTGCAAAGCGGTCTTCACTTTCATCGCGACCTGGTGGTTACCGCCCGTTGACGAGGGACAACAATCCCGAAACTAGTTCGAGCGTATCACTCAGGCTTGCGAGGAAGGGATGGCCTCCCTTTTCAAATACTCCAAGGACACTGATATTGTGTCTAAAGCCAGCTAGAGACGAAGATCTCTTGGGGCTATAAAGCTACAGTAACACCCCCTCCCCAATGTGGTTAGCCATGATAAGATGGCTTCTATACTTTACATATATTTGAAACTTTTAGATTTAATCTATAGGTTAGTAACACTGCTCTAAGCCAACGTTCAGATTATCGTTTATCTGCAGAAATCTTGATTCTACTAATTTGTTTTGTTTTTTGAATCAACCAAGTAATTTGGATCATGTCAGATATTAAATGTCTCTTCTTACGAGCAGTTATGTAAAAAGACAGTAACACTTACTGAAAGACGCGCAGTATAGCTGCAAGTACTCAGCAAAGAAGCTATTCCTTTATGAGACAGAGAATTGCTTGCCACGTTATGAGACTTTCTTGGGGCGCTCGATAGCGAAACAATAGAAAAAGAAACATAAAATAAATTAGTAATTTCAATGGATGAAATTTCCAAGTAAGATTCGCGAGAAATATCAATGACTTGAAATTTCCAAGTACACAGTTCGAAAATAGGGAGGAGGGCAGTCGATTAGATCGACCCTAGTACGCAACTGGTACCAACTGGTACTTAATTTATCGACCCCAGAAGGATGAAAGGCAAAGTCGACCTCGGCGGAATTTGAACTCACAACGTAAAGGCAGACGAAATACCAGCGTGCTAACGTTTCTTATTTCTTTACTGCCCACAAGTGGCTACACAGAGGGGGAAAACAAGGACAGATAAACGGATTAAGTCGATTACATCGACCCCAGTGCGTAACTGGTACTTATTTAATCGACCACGAAAGGATGAAAGGCAAAGTCGACTTCGGTGGAATTTGAACTCAGAACATAGCGTAAGACGAAATACTGCTAAGCATTTCGCCCGGCATGCTAACGTTTCTGCCAGCTTGCCGCCTTACAAATAGAAATATATTAATAATAATCCTCTAGGCTTTTTTGCCACGAAAACATTAAAAACTTTCGCTAGATTATCTGAACAGAGTTCTTAGATTTATTTTAAACCTATGAAATCATGGAAATTTATACGAACTTCTACTAAGTAAGTATTAAATGCATTCTATTAATGATTTTTACCCGACCCCTACTCCCAAATAAATCCTTTATAAAGTAACAGTAAAAAAAAGCAAATGCCTTTAAAAATTCTACGTTATTTGTCAAATCTTACGATTGAAAATAAATAAATTAGAAGCAGAGAAACGGCGTATATCTTCGTAAAGCCTTATTAGTGAAAAAAGATAGGAGGAATTTGGAGTAGGTCAAAATATTTCGATGCAGATATTAGCTTACTTACTTTGCGATATGAATAACTCTTAACTGATATTATTGCAGATTGAATACATACATACATACATACATACATACATACATACGTACATACTTACATACATACATACATACATACATGCATACATACATGCATACATACATACGTACGTACATACATACATACATACATACATACATACGTACATACATACATACATACATACATACATACATAGTACGTACATACATACATACATACATACATACATACATACGTACATACATACATACATACATACATACATACATACATACATGCATACATACATACATACATACATACATACATACATACATACATGCATACATACATGCATACATACATACGTACATACATACATACATACATACATACGTACATACATACATACATACATACATACATACATACATACATACATAACGGGAAGCTTTATGAAAATAAACAAAAGACGAAGGCAGGTGGAAAACAAACGAACAATTGTATTAGTATGGCGCTCGGGAAATATAAATAAAACAAGTCTTTAACGTTTCGAGCCTACGCTCTTCAACAGAAAGATACACAGAGAGAGAAAAACACAGAAAGAAGGAGAGAAAAAAATGCGTGCAGTAGCTAACGAATCAACATGGCGATCTGATTTCGGCCAGAGGTCAAAGATCAAACATGAGACGCGAGAGCGAAATAAGGGGAGATAATAGGGTTGATAAAAGGGTTGAGGGACCAGCTAAAAGTGCGTGGGAGGGGTCTGGATGTGTGTATGTATAGGGTTGGTGTATGTATTAGTATGTATAAGGGTGTGTGTGTGTGTGTGTGTGTGTGTGTATGAGAGAGTATTAGTGCGTAAGATTGGTCTGGACGTGCGTATGTATGGGGTTGGTGTATGTATTAGTATGTATTAGTATGTATTAGTACGTATTGGTATGTATAGGTGTGTGTGTGTGTGTGTGAGAGAGTATAAGTGCGTATGCGGGGTCTGGACGTGTGTATGTATAGGGTTGGTGTAAGTATTAGTATGTACTAGTATGTATTAGTACGTATTAGTATGTATTAGTTGGTGTGTGTATTAGTATGGCACATCATATGTGATGTGATGTGTAAAGTCATGTGGTGTAGTGAGGAGAAGAGGGGGAGGGGGAGAAGAGGGGGAGAGAAGGGGGGGGGAAGAAGAGGGGGAGGAGGAGAGGAGAGGGGGGAGAGGAGAGGATGGGGGAGAAGGAAGGGGATGAGGGGGATGAAGGGAAGAGGGAGAGGGGGAGGGGGAGAGAAGGGGAGAGAGGGAGTGAGGGAGGGCAGAGGAAGGGGAAGAGGGAGGGAGAAAGAGGGAAGAGGGAAGGGGAAGAGGGAGGGAGAAGAGGGAAGAAGGGAAGGGGAGTAGGGGTGAAAGGATGAAGGACTGAAGAAGTAGGGGTCGGGGGGAGAGAAGGATAGGTGGGAGGGGGGTGAGTTAGATGAGGAGGGGGGGGAGAGTTGAGACCAAATGGCGTATAAGAGCGAAGAGAGAAGATTAATTCCTGTTCACGGCGCAAACGGGAATCCGGATGGCCTCTGTGTAAGGACAAACCGAACACAGATAGGTGTTGCAAGGAGTGACCGGTGGAGCGGAAATGGCGTGAGACCGGTGTGTCGTTCGCAAGGTGGATGTCACGAAGGTGTTCCGCGAACCGGTCAGCCAAGCGGCGTCCCGTTTGTCCGATGTACAAGGAATTGCAGAGAGAGCAAGAGATGCAATAGATAATATTGCTGGAGGTGCAGGTGAAGGAGTGGATGATGGGATAGGGTCGATGGTGGGTGCTAGTGAGGCGGGTGGTGTTGGAGAGGTAAGGGCAAGTGCGGCAACGTGGGCGGGAGCAGGGGAACGAGCCGGGTTGGGAGGTAGGGTCAGGGAAGGAGCTATGGACCAAAAGGTCTCGAAGGTTGTGGGCTCGTTTGAAAGAGGGGAGGGGTCGGTTAGGGAAGAGGTGTGAAGTGGACGGGTCGGACTGGAGATGACGGAAAGCTCGAAGAATGGTGCGTTGGAGACGTAGGGTCGTGGGGTGGTAAGTGAGGGGAAAAGGGAGGCGGGAGACTACAGGGCGGGTTCGGGGAGAGAGAGAGCAGATACACGGTCCACGGACCGTGCTCTGGCAAGGGCGGTGTGGATAGTGGTGAGGGGGTATCCACGTAGGGTGAAGTGGTGAGCCATACGTTGAGACTGAGTCTCAAAGTCATGGTCGTCACTACAGAGCCTACGTAGACGGAGGAATTGGGAATAGGGGATGGAAAGCTTGGTGTGTTCTGGGTGGGAGGAAGAGAAGTTGAGGTATGAGTGTGAGTCTGTGTGTTTGTAGTGAATGGAGGTGGTAAGAGTGGAGTGAAGAATGCTAACCGAAATGTCGAGGAAGGAGACAGAGGTGTTGGAGATAGTGGAAGTGAAGTGGAGGGCTGGATGGAAAGATTGGACGAAGAGAGGAAGGAATCTAGATGTTCGCGGGAGAGTGAGGTGGCACCGATAATGTCGTCAATATAACGACCATATAGTTCAGGAGTGGGACCAGTGAAATTAGAGAATATTTGGGCCTCAACATAGCCAACGAACAGGTTCGCATAGTTGGGGCCCATTCGCGTTCCCATGGCCACTCCCGAGACCTGATGGTAGAACTCGCCCGCGAACGAGAAGCAGTTCAGAGTAAGGACAAGTTCGGCCAGACGAATGAGTGTGGAGGTGTCAGGTACAGGGTTAGAGCGGAGGTCAAGAAAGTGTCGAAGGGCCTGCCCTTCGTGGTGAGGGATAACAGTATAGAGGCTTTGGATGTCCATAGTAAAAAGGATTTTGGAGGAGCCGGGAGGAAAGGAGAAAGAGTTGAAAAGCCGGAGAGCATGGTTGGTATCGTGGATGTGGGAGGGAAGAGATGCCACTAGGGGGGCAAGGACACGGTCGAGGTATTTAGAGATGAGCTCCGTGGGGCAGTTACAGGCGGAGACGATGGGGCGGCCAGGGTTGTTGGGTTTGTGGATTTTGGGGAGGAAGTAAATGGTGGGGGTACGTGGGGTTCGCACAATTAGGTTGGATGCGGTGCGGGGGAGACGGGAGGACGAGATGAGGTCTTGGACAGTAGAGGATACCGTCTGTTGGTAGCTACGTGTGGGGTTAGAGGGCAGAGGGGAATAGAAGGAGGTGTCATTGAGTTGGCGGAAAGCCTCGGCCCTATAGAGGTCCGCGCGCCACACCACTACAGCTCCACCCTTGTCAGCCGGTTTGATGATAATGTCAGCGCGCCGTTGGAGGGAACGAAGAGCCAAGAGCTCAGCCGGGGAGATGTTGAGGCGGCGTTGGCGCCTGGAGAAGTTGAACCGCTCCAATGCACGCTGACAAGCGCCCGCGAAAAGATCCACTGCTAGGATCTGGCCAGGGGCAGGCGTCCACGGGGATGGTCGGCGGCCCAGGCCAGTGAAGCAGTCGTCCTCTTCATGGGTGTGGGTGGCGAGTCGTGGTAATGCGCACCCAACCGGACACGGCGCACAAAGCTGTGGACATCAACTCGCGTCTGGAATTCCTTACAGGATGGAGTGAGGTGGATGAAACGCAGACCCCTACTAAGGACGGAGCGTTCAGCCGCAGAGAGGGGAAGATCGGGGGGAATGGTAACAACAGACGGAAGTGGAGAAGGGGTGGATGGAATAGAAGTAGTAGGAGGGGTGGTAGGTCTCGTGGAGGTCTGAGGGGGAGGGATTGGGGAGGTGTGGGGGGTGGTTGGGCGGGGCAGTAGGGTTAGGTGTAGGTGGATGGAGCCTAACGGGAGGGGGGAGAAGGGGTTGTAGGGAGGGGCAGTGGGGTTAGGTGTGGGTGGATGGAGCCTATCGGGAGGGGAGAAGGGTGGTGGAGGAGTTGGGGTAGTGGCGTCGGGTAGGGTGGAATGGAAGAGTGATTGGAGTTTACGAAGTTTGGTATCAGAAAGAAATTGATGGAAGAGTTGATTCAAATGGATAATGAAGCGTAGCGTGTTTGGAGCATAGAGAGGCGGCAGAGAGGAGAAGAAGGTGGAGAAAGCAGGAGGAAGAAGGCGGTTGATGGCATGTAGTTTGGAGAGATTGGAGCGAATGGTGGCCCGCATAAGGCGGTAAGATGTGGTGCGGAGTATGGGTAAGATGGAAGAATCCGAGTGGAGAGCAGGGTGGAAGTGGAGGCGGAAACCTTTAGGGATGAGTCGGTGATGTAGGCAGCGGCTTAGGAAAGAGACATGGCTAGAGAAGCGGGTTTTTTAAAAAGAAGTAGAGAGAGATTAACGGACGGCTGAAGGCAATATACAGGAAGCGAACGTAGATGATCCTTCAAACGGTGATGGAGGGTGAGGAGGTAGGACCTAGGATCCGGCATGATGGGATAGCGGAAAAAAAACGTTCGAAAAAACAAAAAAAAACAAAAAACAAAAATTATCGTATGAAAAAAATAGAAAAAAGGATAGCGAAAAAAGGGGAAAAAACAAACGTTCAAAAAAACAAAAAAATAATAATCGTATGAAAAAACTAGATAAGTAAGCGATAGGGGCAGAAAAGACGGGGCAAACGGAAAAGGGAAAGAAAGAAGGGAAGCAGAGAGAGGGGGAGGCAAAAAAAGGGGGGTGCAGGCAGAGGAAACGGAGTATGGACATCCAGAGAGGGAAGAAAGACGGAAAGGAGAACAAAAATTCAGGAAAATGTGGGAAGCATGAAATGAATGTAAAAAAAGTGGTAATATAGAGAAAAAATAAAAACAACAAACGGGACAGTTTATGCGAACAAGTTCAAGGTTGAAAGTTCAAGGTGAGAAATGTGTAGACGTCGTGGTATATTTTTTAAGGATTTCACATCAATGCAAAGTCACTTTGATCCGCGAAAGAGAGGTGCAGCCAATGGTAAGTATCCAAGAGGTAAAGAAAATCCAAGGTAGAGGTAAGTGTTGATAGTGGTATTGGTAGAATATAGGATGAAAGTGAGACCACGTGAGCGCATAATATATAACGGGAAGCTTTATGAAAATAAACAAAAGACGAAGGCAGGTGGAAAACAAACGAACAATTGTATTAGTATGGCGCTCAGGAAATATAAATAAAACAAGTCTTTAACGTTTCGAGCCTACGCTCTTCAACAGAAAGATACACAGAGAGAGAAAAACACAGAAAGAAGGAGAGAAAAAAATGCGTGCAGTAGCTAACGAATCAACATGGCGATCTGATTTCGGCCAGAGGTCAAAGATCAAACATGAGACGCGAGAGCGAAATAAGGGGAGATAATAGGGTTGATAAACGGGTTGAGGGACCAGCTAAAAGTGCGTGGGAGGGGTCTGGATGTGTGTATGTATAGGGTTGGTGTATGTATTAGTATGTATAAGGGTGTGTGTGTGTGTGTGGTGTGTGTGTGTGTGTTGTGTGTGATGAGAGAGTATTAGTGCGTAAGATTGGTCTGGACGTGCGTATGTATGGGGTTGGTGTATGTATTAGTATGTATTAGTATGTATTAGTACGTATTGGTATGTATAGGTGTGTGTGTGTGTGTGTGTGTGAGAGAGTATAAGTGCGTATGCGGGGTCTGGACGTGTGTATGTATAGGGTTGGTGTAAGTATTAGTATGTACTAGTATGTATTAGTACGTATTAGTATGTATTAGTTGGTGTGTGTATTAGTATGGCACATCATATGTGATGTGATGTGTAAAGTCATGTGGTGTAGTGAGGAGAAGAGGGGGAGGGGGAGAAGAGGGCGGAGAGAAGGGGAGGGGAAGAAGAGGGGGAGGAGAAGGGGGAGAGGAGAGGATGGGGGAGAAGGAAGGGGATGAGGGGGATGAAGGAGGAAAGAGGGAGAGGGGGAGAGAGAAGGGGAGAGAGGGAGTGAGGGAGCAGAGGGAAGGGGAAGAGGGAGGGAGAAAGAGGGAAGAGGGAAGGGGAAGAGGGAGGGAGAAAGAGGGAAGAAGGGAAGGGGAGTAGGGGTGAAAGGATGAAGGACTGAAGAAGTAGGGGTCGGGGGGAGAGAAAGGATAGGTGAGGAGGGGGGTGAGGTTAGATGAGGAGGGGGGAGAATTGAGACCAAATGGCGTATAAGAGCGAAGAGAGAAGATTAATTCCTGTTCACGGCGCAAACGGGAATCCGGATGGCCTCTGTGTAAGGACAAACCGAACACAGATAGGTGTTGCAAG
>NC_043000.1:148507565-148527565 GCF_006345805.1 Octopus sinensis | reverse complement strand
ACATAAAGCGATATCTATAGCCAGAGTTTCGAACATAAATCTATCTAAATGCTTGTCTCTATTTTAGTTTTTTAAAAATTTTATCCTGCCTCTTGTTCTGCTTTAAGTTCAAACCATTTCCTGTCTTAATTCTTCAGGCATAGTCTATCAATTATCCGATGTGTTTATTTTCTTTTTCAAGACAAGACAGTATGATTTGAGGAATTTCTTGTTGTTTGACCCCGTAAAGGCTCCCGTGTTGGTTGTTTTATCTACGTGATATATAACAAAAAAAAAAGGGCAAAAAGAAAAGACACTATATTATTATTGTTGTTATTATTATTAAGGCGCATGGCTCAGTGGTTAGAGCGTCGAGCTTACGATCGTGAGGTTGTGAGCTCGAATCCCGGACCGGGCTGCGTGTTGTGTTCTCGAGCAAGGCACTTTATTTCACGTTGCTCCAGTTCACTCAGCTGTAGAAATGAGTTGCGACGTCACTGGTGCCAAGCTGTATCGACCTTTGTCTTTCCTTTGGATAACACTGGTGGCGTGGAGAGGGGGAGGCTGGTATGCATGGGCGACTGCTGGCCTTCCATAAACAACCTTGCCCGGACTTGTATCTAGGAAGGTAACTTTCTAGGTGCAATCCCATGGTCATTCATGACCGAAGGGGGTCTTTACCCTTATTATTATTAAGGTTGCGAGCTAGTAGAAAGAATCGTTAGCATTCCAGGCAAAATGTTTAGCGGCATTTTCGTCTGTCTTCATGTTCTGACTT
Organism: Octopus sinensis; assembly: GCF_006345805.1. Classification (NCBI taxonomy): domain Eukaryota; kingdom Metazoa; phylum Mollusca; class Cephalopoda; order Octopoda; family Octopodidae; genus Octopus; species Octopus sinensis. Next base: position 148,526,808 of record NC_043000.1, on the reverse strand, counting down.
CAAATTCCACCGAGGTTGTAATCGACTAGACCCCTTCCCCACAAATTTCAGGCCTTGTACCTTTAGTAGAAAGAATTATTATTATCATTATTATATATTGCAATCGGTAACGTTTCGCAGAGCTCTGCTTACATAATGTTTTCTACGCGGAATATTCGATGGAAAAAATTTTGTTTGTTTTACTAACAAACGGCTTTGGAATATTTGAACGGTTACGCTATCTTTTATTGAAAAAATCATTTTTGTAAACACCCATTTTGTTTTGTTCATTAATGATTAAATATAACCGCTCTGAAGTAGCGGAAGGAGATGCTTTGCACAAGAATCGTAACAGCAAATACGACCTATCCAAGATTTTGAAATTTTTGAAAGCAATCGTCTGCGCGCACACATACTCAATCTGTCTGCCTGTCTGTCTGTCTCTTTCTCTCTTTCTCTCTCTCTCTCTCTCGCACACGCGCGCGCGCAGAGATAAAAATTAAAAGACCAACAGAAAAAAAACAGAAAAATAGTCTGACCAGCGAAAACGCATTTTTAAACGACTCTAAAATACCAATAAAAACAACAGTTCATCCTTTGCAATCTTTGAAGGCCATCAGGGGTTCCTTGATATGAACCAACTGAAGGAAAAGGAATAGGTGAAATATGTTACAATAGTGTCTCCTTGTCAGACAAAGTTATCCGGGAATGAACGAATGGAAGATGACATATCCCAATTTTTTCAAGCAATGGAATGTTTTACTTCGTATACTCAAAAGAACTGGACCGAACTCTGGATTCTATGTTTTCTCAAGTGAAGCAGAGAAAATGGAAATTTGTGTTTCAAGACCGAGAATCAGGCAAGAACTGGCACATCATACGCTTGTTCAAACGCCGGTGTCGCACTAAGTGGGTCTCAGAAGATATTGGTATCGATGTAGGCCTTTGACTTGCCGTTACCTTTCTGAAAAACTTGAAGATGGTCTGTAATAACGTGTAAGCGTGAGCATGAACTTTCAGTTCCTAATGACCCGTTATGAACGCGTGGCTAGTCTGGAGTTAAATTCCATTGAGGGATTGGAGAGGTAAATCATATTGGTTGAAGAACGAATAGATACAAATATAATTGTAAAGAACATTTAAAAGTGTTTTATTAAAAGGATGAGGAAACTGAGAATCAAAAGCTGAATCAACAGAGGCGGCAACAACAATAGCTGATTTCTCCAGTAAAGATTATGACATTGATTGCTACAGTCGCAGTTTTTAGATCACCGCTTGTCGTAGCTCCGAGGATAGCAGAAATAGAAATAGAAGAAAGAGACGAATAAACAAGTGGACCTAGATAAGGGAAAACAAGAGGCTTGAAATCACTCGGGAAGAGCATCCATACCCACTGAGTACCGGAACTTTATGATAATTCAAAAGGAGAACCCTAGCTTGGTTGACGTGATGTTGGGCCTAAAAGGTAATTGCACAAACATTATGCCAATTGAGGAAATGGGGGATAAATAACCAGGAGCTCTTAGAAGAGAATAGGTTTTTAAAGGAATCTCGGCCGACAGGAGGGTTCAGTTAAGGAAGAAAATAATCACAGATAATTTCGTAGCAACCTTTTCTCAGAATATGATCGGAAAAAAAAGTGAAGTTTTCTTAATTCTACTCTGTTATCGGCTTCTCAGCTCTGTATTGGTGGGGATGTCCTTCGTGTTGCGTATCAATATTTTAAAAATCTGTCTTAACATATGGCATTATGTTCTTACTACCTCTGTTTGTCACACACACACACACCATGCTCATCCCTATGTGCTTTGTAGTCCTTTTTGTATGATACGTCTATGTGGCCATATTATTAGTGTTATTCTTATTATTATTAAGGCGGCGAGCTGGCAGAATCGTTAGCACGCCGGGCGAAATGCTCAGCAGCATTTCTTCAAGCTTTAAGTTTTAAGTTGAAATTCTGGCGATGTTGACCTTGTTTTTCTTTGCTGAGGTAATCGATTAGCCTCCTTCCCAGAAATTTCAGGCTTGTATCTATAGCAGAAAGGATCTTATAATAATCTTGCTTGTTTCTCCGTTACTTAGCCCGTCCGTAACGCTTTCGCGCGATTAGTTGAAGGGAGAGAGAGGAGGGGAGACAGGGTGGGGGGAGGGAAGAATGGAGAAGGGGAGACGGAAGAATGCGGAGAGGGGAAGGTGAGTGAAATGTAATTTTCTTTTAACTAAGTTTTTCTCCCGTCTGTAACGCTTTCACGCGATTAGTTGAAGGGAAAGTCGAAGAGCGGGAGAAAAAGGAGAAAGAAAAAGGAGAGCGAAAAAGAGGATAAGGTGAAGAGTGGTGAGAGAGAAAGAGGGAGAGTGCTGTGTATTATGCCAATAAAATTGTGCATAAAGTATATAAAGTGTATATATAAAGTGCATTAAGTAATCATCGTATTCCAATTTCCTTCACTTTTCAATGATTAACAGATGAGCGACTATCTTTTGATACAGACACAACACAGACTACGCTTTCAGGTTTTTGGGGATAAAGTTTTCAGAAATAACCCAATAAGTTTACCATTAATTCCGTCAAATATTCACGGGTCCCGCAAGTTATTATTAATCATTATCATGTGTAGTAGTAGTAGTAGTAGTAGTAGTAGTAGTAGTAGTAGTAGCAGCAGCAGCAGCAGTAGTAGCAGTAGTAGCAGTAGTAGTAGCAGTAGTAGCAGCAGTAGTAGTAGTAATCATCATCATCATCATTGTTCGACCGTGGTCGAGACAATGGAATTTACCATGCTACGCCATCCTTCACGGTCCATCATGGCATTAGTAGTAGTAATAGTAGTAGTAGTAGTAGTAGTGTAGTAGTAGTAGTAGTAGTAGTAGTAGTAGTAGTAGTAGTAGTAGTAGTAGTAGTAGTAGTAGTAGTAGTAGTAGTAATGGTGAGGATAGTGGTGGGTAGTAATTTGTCCAAGTTGCTCTGTCATATATCCCCGTTACTAATTGTCCACCATAATGCCGATTTCTTGCTGTCATTCTATACGAATGATTTCCTGTTTGTTTGAATAGACATCTATAATATCACTGAATCTATTTCATGCTACCTCTTTAAGATAACATGATACAAAATTAAGGATCATGGCATTGATAACGATGGTGGCAGTAGTAGTAGTAGTTTCAGTAGCAACAGCTGCAGTTGTAGTAGTAGTAGTAGTAGTAGTAGTTGCCAGCCGTCACCGCGAATGAGTATGTTTTGGTGTCGCGTACTGTTTTGGCTAATTATCGAGCTGGCAGAAACGTTAGCACGCCGGGCGAAATGCGTAGCCGTATTTCGTCTGTCTTTACGTTCTGAGTTCAAATTCCGCCGAGGTCGACTTTGCCTTTCATCCTTTCGGAGTCGATTAAATAAGTACCAGTTACGCACTGGGGTCGATGTAATCGACTTAATCCGTTTGTCTGTCCTTGTTTGTCACCTCTCTGTTTAGCCCCTTGTGGGTAATAAAGAAATACGTATTTCGTCTGCAGTTACGTTCTGAGTTCAAATTCCGCCGAGGTCGACTTTGCCTTTCATCCTTTCGGAGTCGATAAATTAAGTACCAGTTACGCACTGGGGTCGATGTAATCGACTTAATCCGTTTGTCTGTCCTTGTTTGTCCCCTCTGTGTTTAGCCCCTTGTGGGCAGTAAAGAAATATATTTTAGGTGTCTCCAGAATGGCAAGCAGTCGTAGATATTGTTTTGGTCCCCACTTTACTTTTTAACCAGCGAAACACACAAAATGTGGCAGCTGGCGGAAGAGAGGGTTGCATTAGCAACCGGTTGGTACTCACTACAGCTGAGTAGACTGGAGCAATCTGAAATGTAGCGGGTTGTTCAAGGACACAATATGCTTCCTGATTCAGGAATTGAACCCATGACCTTATGCTCTTGAGCCGAACACCCTAACCATACCCCTAGGTTATAAAAGATGGGCTACAGCAAATATTCTGCTCAATACCACAGATTTGCTTGTCAGTTGTTTGACCTTAACCAGTTGAGCATGTCCCTTAGTGGCTGACGATATGTGCATCTCTGATCACGAGCAGAAATAATGGGGGAGCATCATAGCCATGTGTTGAGAGGGATTATTTGGGGTTTAAATAATTCCCCTCTGGAAACATGGGTGGTTTTTTCAACATTCTTAAACAACCCTTATTCAAGGACCTTTTGAGCGGGATGGGTTACTCGACCAGAAGAAAATTCTAACTGGGCCCCACCTGCAAGGTCATGTGCTGTTTATCTTGATATGAGATCACCATGTCACGCATATATGGTTGTGATGCATGTGCCTGGTGTACCCTTATCAGATGGGTAGTCATGATGGGTATACTGGGCTTCGTATATTTTACCCCAGTGTCACTTTGATGGCATGCACTGCTCTCTCACTCAATAATTATAATAATAATAATAATAATAATAATACTGATAATGGCGAAAATTATGATACAAAGGTAACATCGACGACGACGATGATGATAATGATGATACTGAGGATGATGATTGCTATGATAATGATTGTAGTTGATAAAGATGACAGACAATAATAAACAATAATTTCCTATATTTTTCCTTTATTTCGTCCACCACCACCACCACAACAACAACAACAACTACTACTGCTGCTGCTACTGCCGCTGCTGCTGTAATAAGACATGTGCATGTGTCGGTTGCCTTCTCACAGTACAATACCTTCAGTGCACAGCAGAAATATCCGGTAGAGAGCATGCAATTAGAATGCATCCGTAAACATAACAGTTTTGCTCTTCACAGATGCACTAAACTGACTTCGGCTTGCATTGCAACCCTGTTGCTCTTTGGTTTGCATTCTATTTCTGCTGGCAAATCACAAGGTCTGAAGAAACGAAAGAGAAAATGAAAGAAAGAAATGTTAGCCGGAATGTGATGCATACAGTCACTGGACATAAAATGTTTGCCGAGAAATTTGAAAGTATCGTAAAAATGATAAATATGTTCTCGAATAGTAGGGTTCATTAAAACCATTTTATCATAACACCCATTTATCACTTATTTCCAAAAGAGTTTGCATGTATTCTCTGTTTTCAAGAGAGAATAGGTACACTTAAAACTCCAGGTCTTAAGTCTCCATGTCTAATGACAACAGGCTGCTTGCCGTAGGCGTGAAATCATTATCGATATATTTGTAATTCACTTAGTCATTCAGCTTTTACTATCAGTACATATATTTTATTCTCAATGTAATTCTATTATTTTTTCACCTATCACTTAGTGATTCTATTACCACTACTTCAGTAAAAACAGTGTAGACTGTATTACACATGCGAAGTTACAATTCTTTCTGATTTTGGAACAAAGCCAGTAATTTTGAGGGGAATGGCAAGTCGATTACACCGACCCCAATACTTGACTGGTACATTTTTTTTTATCGCAATTTCAAGAAGAAAGGCGAAGTCGACCTCGGCGGAATTTGAACTCTGAAGATAATGTTCGAAGTAATCTCGATAAGCATTTTCTTCGGTGCGGTAACGATTCTGCCAGCTCGCTACCCGGCTCTTTATAAAGTTGTAATGAGGCGAAAAACACGTCCGTAGTTACTTCCCTCGGATCCTTTCCCTTTGAACGGCAGATCGAGAAATTAATTTTTTGTAACTAAACACTTTCAAACTTCGAACACTGGTAGAATGTATCATATAGTGTGACAAACGAAATATACACCACCGGAAGTTGTTGTTGACAAACAACAGCAGTAATTTTATTCAGCTGAATACACGTCATTGATTGGTTGAAATTACCGAAATACGACAACTTTAATACAAAATAACTTTGAAAATACAAACTTTTCTCAACAACACTAAGAGTAAAAGATGTTTTATATGACACATTCTACCAGTGTTCGAAGTTTGAAACTGTTTGGTTATAAAAAATTTATTTCTCGATCCGCCGTTCAAAGGGAAAAGATCCCTTTCCTTACTTGCAGAAATAGTTAAATTGACTAAACTAGTTGATTACACTAATAATTAATATCGTTTCTTCCTGACCGTATAATTGTTTCAAGTTGTTTTTTTTTCTAAATTCTCCCTACATTAAATATGTCAACTCAACTATTTTTCAAAGTTTAGTGAAGTCACGTGGCTTAGTGGTTAAGGTATTCGGCTCACGATTGTAAGGTCATGAGTTAGATTCCCAACGGCGAGTTGTGTCCTTTATTTCACATTGCTCCAGTTCACTCAGATGGAAAAAAAAAATGAGTAACCCTCTATTTCAAAGGGCCAGCCTTGTCGCATTCTGTGTCACGCTGAATCTTCCCGAGAATCTACCCGTTAAGGGTAGGCGTGTTTATGGAGTGTCCCCTCACTTGCACGTTAATTTCATTTCTCGAGAACGCTGTTCCGTTGATCGGATTAACAGGAGCCCTCGTCATCGTAACCGACGGAGTACCAGACCCAAGACTGTCGTCGATTAAACCAAAATATACATATATCTTCACGAAAAATTAATATTCTGAGGCCAATATCAGACATTACACACCAAAGATTTAATTAAAACAAATTAAACACTCAATGAAATCAATTGTAAAAGGTTATTCATCTACTTGGTACGACTGCCACATTCCCGCTTTAAAACATCGAACACGAGAAGAAATGTTGGTTTAAGTTGATTTAGATTTACTATAATGAAATTATTTGTGTAGCCTGTTTAATATCGGTTTCAGAATGTTTATTTTGGATATCGTATGTGTATTTTGGGCATAATCGATCGTAAAACTTTTGTTATATGATAACAACTTCTACCCAACATTTTCATCAGACTTAATAATAAAAATAATATTTACCTCTCTCCCTTCTTCCCTACCTTTCTCTTTTTCTCACTCACATATTCATATATGTATAGACATGCAAAGACATACAAGTACACTCGCATTAATACTTTTACGGTATATTATCAAGGTAAAAAAAGAAAACAAACAAAAAAAAACACATTTCAACCATGTAATTAAATGAAAATCTCTAGGATTAAAATTAGCCAGGCAAATTTGACGAGAAAAGCTTTATGGAAAGATAATTAATTAGTAATCTAAATTATGGATTGTTCGTGTCAGTTATACCGTTATCCAGCAGGTGTTTAGATGTATCTGAATGGCGTAAATTAGAATTAAAAAGATGAACAGCTTGAAGAAGTAGTAATAAGGTAGAAGTAATAAAAACAACTATTTGTCTTTCTTTTCCTTGTGTGGTAGAGTCAACTCGTCACCTTGTTTAATACCACCACCATCTCATTCTTGGCTATCTTTAATGGTGTCCACTGTTACAGTCATTTAGACTAAGTCTCCAGCCTAAAGAAATTGAGGTCTTCTCGTATCCCTCCATCTAGTCATGGCGGGGTGGTGCAAAACAGGTCTCCTGTGTGAGATTTTCGTTAGACGAGCGTGTCCCGAGGTCTTTCGTGGCTTAATAAATATCTAATCTATAATGAAAAGAAATCAAAATACACGCATACATAGAGGAGTGGAATATACCCAATTTAATCAACTCAAATATAAACATGGTACTAATGATTTATTGACAATGGAAAGACAGAACTAGACGGGTTTTAATCATAGAACGTAGAAGACGTATTTGAATACCACAAAGCATTTAGTTAGACATTCTGTTGATTCTTTCGTTGCATGAAAAAAATTGTTTCTAATTTAGGCACAAAGTCAACAGTCTTATGGGGGATCGGTGAATTGATATCATCGATTCTAATTCTTAATATTTCATTTTATGAATCTCGAAGGGATGAAAGGCGACATTGTACTGAGTGAGAATTGAACTTAAAACGCAAAGAGCCAGAAAAATACTGTATGACATTTTTCAGACGCCCATAACGATTCTGCCTATTAACTGATCTCATAATAATATTTTTTACCCTAGGCACAAAGTCTGAAATTTTGGGAGAGCGAGCTTGTCGATTACACCGACCTTGCTCAACTGGTACCTATTTTCTTCTGTGTGTTACGCACTGGGGTCGATGTAATCGACTTAATCCCTTTGTCTGTCCTTGTTTGTCCCCTCTATGTTTAGCCCTTTGTGGGCAGTAAAGAAATATATATATATATATATATATATATATATATAGCGAGAAGTTGAGGTTATAAGAGATAATGGTGTCATTGAGACCCAAAGGTGTCAGGTAACTATGACTTAACCATCCTCTCACACCGTCTCCGATGAAGGGATATAATTAACAAATATCCTAGAAACAGCTGTAAGACCTTCTGTCTATAAATGCTCTAATATCCACACAGCCTTGGTTTTTTATCTTATTACGCAAAAAATTATTATATATATGTGTGTGTGTGTGTGTGTGTGTGTGGTGTGTGTGTTTTGCTAGCAAGGACACTGTATTTAGTTTCGCAAACATATTATACTAACAAGTATATTAAACGTTTAGAAGTTAATATTGTGACTTACTACTGTGTTAGCAGTGCAATGTTCTCATTTTAAAGTTTATCTCTACAGATTTGCGATACTATTCAGATTCAGCACTGAAAGTTGCAACGTAAACATCTAAACATAGATGTTTACATAGGTGTATTCGTATACGAAACGCTGTAACTTTCAGTTTGGGCTCTGAACTCTATAGAAAATTCGTTGTGATAAAGTTAAAACACGACAGAGAGAGAGAGAGAGAGAGAGAGAGAGAGAGAGAAAGAGAGATAGAAAGAGAGAGAGAGAGAGAAATATACAAGAAAGAAAGGCAAGAAAACAGACAAATATATAGACAGACAGACAGACAAACAGATAGATAAATAGATAGATAGATAGATAGATAGATAGATAGATAGATAGATAGATGGATGGATGGATGGATGGATGGATGGATGGATGGATGGATAAATAGATAGATAGATAGATAGATAGATAGATATGTCTGAATGTATTATTTGGAATTTTTGGTCAATTTGTCGAAAACAACAAAACATTTATTGATGTTGAGAAGTTATACACTTCGTAGAGTAGAATTTATTGATAATGCTGAGTTGAATTGAACTTCAGACTTCCTCTTTAACGACTTATCCAACCAATACACACACACACACACACACACACACACACACACACACACACACACATACACACGCATGCACCCGAGTGTGTGTGAATCCGTGTTTGTATAAACCAGTGTAAATCGGTGTAGATTCTTTTCGGTGTTTAATTCTTAAGGGGAGGTAACTCCCTAAAGTTAAATACCCCTTTCGATAAGAATATTGATAAAATCAGTACCAGATTAAATACTGATGTCGAATATGACTGACTAAATCTTCAACGTGATGCTCCACCTTAGCCGCGTTCAAATTACTGAATAACAAATGAATATAACACTATGATAGTTCAGTTTTATTGTGTGTGAGGGTGGTGTTTCAGTCTTGTTAGCAAGAAGAAATGAATTCGTTTCGACATTTTTAACAACATTTCGTTAAACTAATAATTCAATTTAGATTTCTGTTGCTTAGTTACTTCGCTTGATGTAAACCTTTCTCTTTTATTAGTTTTTAATGGAATTTCACTTTCAGAGAGAGAGTGTGTGCATACGTGTATGTGCTTGACAGAATGTGCGTACGTGTGTGTGTGTGTTGCGTTAGCAGTTATGTACATAGTTACTGATAGATAATGCTGACGTAACAGCAGTGTACTCTAAGTGGTGTCTCAGTTCACCTGACCTCGGGCCCCCCAAAGTTGGGAAGGGATCTGGGCTCTAATCCGTTACATAATAGCACATATCAACAGTCAAATAACTCGACCCTAATACTTGATTGGTACTTTATTTTATCAACTCTGAAAGTACGAAACGGTAAAGTTGACTTCGTTAGAATTTGAACTCAGATCGTGAAGAACCCGAATAAATAACGCAAAGAATTTCATCCAACCGATTCTACCACTCCACTGCTTTACTCCATATAATATCCAGAAAGTTTAAGTACGAATGTACTGGTTGTTGCTACTTTCTTCTTTCTTCTTCTTCCAATCAGGACTCACGCCATTAGCCACAAAGAATAATTTCTAATTCGAGCCTACTCTAAGCTACTAAGAATGCGTGTGGCAACTTGAAGATCCACCCACCACACGCGATAGACTGGCGGTTGCACGGGTTCGAAAGCTACGTTGCTATCCTCATTCCGTAAACGGTGGCTTTTAACGGGTGGAGAGCTGGACCATCCTGGGTTACAGAGGATTCGCAATCTAGACTAGGGTCTGAAAGTTTACCACACCATAGTGCGTTACACCATGGTTCCTCTGCTTTGTGGCAGAAGTAGGAAGAAAGAGTGAGAGAAAGTTGTGGTGAAAGAGTACAGCGGGGTTCACCACCACCACCACCCGCCGGAGCTTCGTGGAGCTTAGGTGCTTTTGCTCAATAAACACTCACAATACCTGGTCTGGGAATCGAAACCGTGTTCTTACGACCGCGAGTCCGCTGCCCTAACCACTGGGCCATTGCGCCTCCACTGGTTGTTGCCGCTGCTGCTGCTGCTACGGCTGCTCCAGCTGTTGTTACTGATACTGCTAAGCTATTGTCGCAGCACCATTTTTTGTCATATCTCGTTTTTTTTTTCCTTTCTCAATGGATGACGCTCCCAGCTCAGAACTTCTCGTCAAGGAGACATTTGTCAATGTTATGATGTTCCCACTGCCTTCACCAGTAAAATACATTTTCTTCTCTCTCTTTCTCCCCACTTGTTAACTCTGGTATTTACGAACGTATTTACCCTAAAGGGAAAGTCGATATTTCTAAAGTTTTGGTTCTCTTGTTGATTCAAGTATTTCCATTTCTGGTAATACCTGATACTAAAGAAGGTGGAACCAAGTTGTTATGCTATATAAAAGTACATAAATATTTTCAAAAATTTTTCTTTCATTAAATTTTCTTCTAAATAGACACCAAATGTCTTTTCTCAGGTTTATTTTAATGTTTATCAAACCACCTAATATGAGTTTCTAACACTATATTTATTGCAATGAAAATATTTTCGGTGCACTTCTTTTACCGTTTGTTTGCTTGTTTTATTTTTCAATTTTTTTTTCCGGCAATATTTCTGAAGATGTTATCATAAACCATAACTGGAATATAGTCGTTCCAGCTGAATAATTTTCTTTTTCTTTACGTAAAATTGCATCTTGAACTAAAATCATAATTCAAGTTTAAGAGAGACGCTAGATTTTTAAAATTCAATTTTTAATTGACATTCAATATGAATCAAAATTTTAATTCTAGATCAGATTCTTTTTTCATTTCGGTTTATGAAAAACTAACAGACATACCCGGCGTTGCTCGGGACTTAAATGACATAATTTGTATATATGGTACAGTTCAGTTGAAACGTCATACGGGAAGTGCGGCATTGACGACAAAACATTTGTGGAGTAAATGAAGGGCTAATTCGTTTAAGGGACATGTCATGCGTCTGTTTGGAAGATTCCAGGCCCTAACCTTGTCATGGAAAAGTGGGCGGGGGGTATGTGATTTTTGAACGCACCAAAAAGCTCTCAGTGGACAATCACGCTGAACAATCAGCATAGGAATTACATCTATGTGAAAATGAAGCTTGTGTGCGCGCTCAACAGCACCACATGAGAGAAATTTACATGAAAGAAATCACGTGGTAAGGTGGAGATTAGCAAGGAAGTGCTTGAAAACATCATCATCATCGTTGTTCGACCGTGGTCGAGACAATGGAATTTACCATGCTACGCCAGACTTCACGGTCCATCATGGCATTACGGAGGTCCTGTTGCTGGATGCCTGTATCCCTGGAGATTACATCAGGGTAGGAGAGCGTGCGCCCTCTGGCATTGCGAGTAGATAGCTTCCAGAGGAGAAGAGTAGAAATTACCTCTTTTTCAGCTCTACAACAATGTCCAGCAAACTGGACTCTTCTACCTTTCACAAGAGATGACACAGGTGGTAGTTTCCCATATATTTGCATTTTGGTTGGATGGCGCTTCCACGAGAAATTTTGAGCTCTCATAAGGTGGCGAGTGTAGGTTCCATCCAACCGCCTCTCAAGCTTCTTTGATAACGTCCAGGTTTCTGAGCCATATGGTAGAATTGGTTCGACTGTGGCTTTGAAGATTTCAAGTTTGAAGTCTCTACTTAGATTTGATGACCAGATCTTATGCATGTCATTACAGGCTGACCAGGCCATACCCTTTCTAGTTAGAAAATCTTTTCCAGATGATGATATGTGGTAGCAATAATAGCCTGTTCCCGTAGTATCATAGGTAGCAATTTGTTGGAATAAAAACCGCTTGGGACGCACTATGTTTATTATGCTTGAAAACAACACTGCCATGCGATATTTTGGTTTGGAATCAATAATCGTGGCTCAACTGTGAACTACTTCGCGTAAACAGCATGCGACCATTGTTAGGACAACTCAGCTCCCAAATGAAAACAATTCTGCATGTAGCGTCCGGGTACGCAAGATCACATTAAGGATACGTGGTTAGGTCTTAGCTACTATATATATTAGTAGGTTATTGCATATGCAATATTTCGATTTCAAATCAATAGCTGAAAATAGTTGAATAGTTGCTCAAGATTTAACATATTTTAGCATATTTTTCATAATAAACATAGTGCGTTCCAAGCGGTTTTTATTCCAACAAATTGATACCTATGATACTACGGGAACAGGTTATTATTGTTACCACTTGAACAACGCAGTCTTAAGTCTACATCGGTTCATCCATTTAATATAACCTACTTACATCATTTCAGTTTGAACAGAAGCAATGCGTGGACCATGCGGGTAGTCGTGCGTACCCCAGGAAAGGGGGTTTTCTGTCCCCAGGTACCCCATTACTCATTATGTGAAAATGTTTAAGTGTCTAAAACCTTCTCTGGAACATAAGTAATGTATGTTCCCAGTTTGGATAAAATCAGTTGCGAACTTCAGAAGTTCTGCGGGTTTACACACACATCCTCAATTTTATATATATTTGAATTTCTCAAATGGAAAAGGCCAAACGAGGAAGAAACTGGATAAGTAAATAATCCTTTCTAATCTAGGCACAAGACCTGAAATTTGGAAGAAGAGGGACAGTCTGTTACATCGACCTCAATACTCAACTGGTTTATCGCCCCCGAAAGGATGAAAGGTAAAGTCGACCTCGGCAGAATTTGAACTTAGAACGTAGAGACAGACGAAATACTGCTAAGTATTTCGCCCGGCAAGCTAACGATTTTTTTCTACTCTAGGAACAAGGCCTGAAATTTTGGAAGAGGGGGGGCAGTCGATTAGATTGAACCCAGTATGCATCTGGTACTTAATTTATAGACCCCGAAAGGATGAAAGGCAAAGTCGACCTAGGCAGAATTTAAACTCAGAACATAAAGACAGAAGAAATATAGCTAAGCTTCTCACCCAGCGTGCTAACGTCTCTGCCAGCTCACCGCCTAAGTAAATAAAAATATATATTGTTATATAAAACATTTAAATATATTATGTTATAATCGAAAGTATTTATTTATGCGCCCCTTTTAAGCCTAGCCAGGCTCATGGGCCCGGTTTCCCGGTTTCTGTGACGTATGTGTTTCCCCCAGCTGAACTGGACAGAAAAAGTGAGAGAAAGTTGAGGCGAAAGAGTACAACAGGAGTCGCTACCACCCCCTGCCGGAGACTCGTGGAGCTTTTAGGTGTTTTCGCTCAATAAACACACACAACGCCCGGTCTGGGAATCGAAACCACGATCCTCCGACCGCGAGTCTGCTGCTCTAACCACTGGGCCATTGCGCCTCCAAAGTATTCAAAGCTTAAAACCAAATTATTGAATGTTTAATTAGCTTTGCTTGCAGATGATATGTGGTTTTGGGGTCTATTACACAGCACGGTACAATGTCTCCTACCATTGCAGCGGTCTGACAAATCATTGTGAGTGGAATTTAATTTTTGGAAACTATGAGGTAAACCGTTCCTATTCTTAGGTAATATACTTATTCCATCTCCCGGTTTAATATCACCACCTTCTTCTAGGATGCCTTTTGATGAGTTTTTTTTTCTATTGTAAGTATTGGAACCAGCTCTCCGATTTGTAGATAATCGCCTCTCTTCCTCTCAACAGAATCAGAGTCTTAAAAGGTGCCAAGTATGCTGGCCTTCCTCCTCTGAATAAGTCATAAACAGAAAAAGAATGTAGTTCCAAATTTACGTTTACCCATTTAAATATAATTGCAGGAGTTGTAATTATATTTGAATATTTTCTAAAGAAAAAGTAGAAGCAACACAGATTACCTGATATCTTTATATATAAAAGTGAAGTTGTGTGTCTGTCTCCTACGATTTAGATTCCTAACTACTCCCACATTTTGCGGTGCAGTTTAACCAAAACCGGGTATCTTATAGTCGTGATTCATATCGAGCCCTTCTGGGTATTAGCGCGCGTCTACGATGAGTCTACGATTTAAAAAATAATTTACCATCATTTTTTCCATTTTAATGCATTTTCGCTATTATATAAGGGAAGTAACTCTCTAAAAATGTCTACGATGAGTCAACGATTTAAAAAAAAATTTACCATAATTTTTTTTCCATTTTTAATGCATTTTTTTGCTACTTTTTGGCTATAACTCTCTAAAAATGCTTATATAGTTATTCCCCTTACAAACCCGAGCAACGCCGGGCAATACTGCTAGTTTGAAATAAAGATATTCACAATAAAAATTTTAAAAACAGCAGCAACGACCATAAAATATAACAAAAGAATGGCCAGCATTATTAACGTTTAGAAACCAGTCTTTTGGCTGTCGGTGAGAGCATCCCCCAGGCTCAACTACTAACAGCCTCAACATGGTCACTCTACTCGCTAGAAATAGCGGCCAAATTTCATTCAAATGACTCACTTTTTAAATAAGGAAAATAAATGTTAGGTATTATCAGGAAATTATATATTAGGTATATTAGTCCGATATGTCATTAAAGCAGAATAACGATGAATAGAATGTCTTGCGCTCAAAGACCTGGTCGATCAAGACTGATCTTAGGCTAATCAACATCTATACTAAGACTCAATAATCTGCAATACTCCTAAGGACGTTCAACACTCAGATGGCTTTTCTTTTACTCTTTTACTCTTTTCTTGTTTCAGTCATTTGACTGCGGCCATGCTGGAGCACCACCTTTAGTCGAGCAACTCGACCCCGGGACTTATTCTTTGTAAGCCCAGTACTTATTCTATCGGTCTCTTTTTGCCGAACCGCTAAGTAACGGGGACATGAACACACCAGCATCGGTTGTTAAGCAATGCTAGGGGGACAAACACAGACACACAAACACATACACACACACATACACATATATATATACATATATACGACAGGCTTCTTTCAGTTTCCGTCTACCAAATCCACTCACAAGGCATTGGTCGGCCCGGGTCTATAGCAGAAGACACTTGCCCAAGATGCCACGCAGTGGGACTGAACCCGGAACCCTGTGGTTGGTTAGCAAGCTACTTACCACACAGCCACTCCTGCGCCTAAATTATATATTTATGTGATATGTGCGAATTGAAATTTTTAAAAATATGTTTTAATATATAGTGTAACATTTGTAACATTTCTGAACTCACCGCTCGTTTTTATATAACTTTGTTGTACTTACTCACGTTGTATGTCAATTTTATAACATGTCTATAGTATGTCTGAATAGGCCCTGTGGAAAATAAATGACAAGGGTATTATTATTTTGAGATCGATGGCAGACAATGAATCGGTAGAATTTGTAGCCCGTCGACACATTATCTGGTTCCTTACATTCTCCGTTCAAATCCTGTCGAGGTCAATTTTGCTTTCTATCCTTTCTGGGTCGATAAGATAAAGTACCAGTTAAGTACTAGGGTTGATGTAATCAACTTGTATTTCCCCTTAAAATTTCAGGCCTTATGCCAAAATTTGATGCAATTATTAGATCGATGGATTGCAAGAATCGTTAGGGTGTTGGAAAAATGCCTTATGGTATTTCTTCCGCTTCTTTACGTTCTGAGTTCAAATCTTGCTGAGGTCAGCTTTGCTTTCCATATTTTCAGGGTCAACAAAATGAAGTGCGAGTCAAGTACTGCATCGATGCAGTTGATTAACCTCATCCTTCTAAACTTGATAGTATTGTCGCGAAATTTTAAAGTTGCTTGCTTCACGTTCTTGCTTGGTGGGGCTGGCATCATCCCAGTTTAGTGGTCTCAGAGGTGTCATCGTACGTAGAGCCGACCAGGTCCACCAGTGCTCCCTATCGCTAGCAGTCCTCCTGTGCCAGCCCATCTGCATCCTCCAAGATGACGTCGAGCCTCTGGAAATCTTCCTTAATCACGTCAAAAATTTGAAAGGTTTTTTTATATTATTATAAGATTTGTTCGTCTGCCACTACGCTCTGAGTTCAAATTCTGCCGAGGTCGATTTTGTCTTTCATCATTTCGGGCTCGATAAATTAAGTACCAGTTACGTACTGGGATCGATCTAATCGATTGCCCCCCCCCTTCCCCAAAATTTCAGGCATTGTGCCTATAGTAGAAAGGATTATTATAACATTGGTGAAGTCAGCGAGCTGGCAGAATCGTTAGCACGCTGGACGGAATGTTTTGTGGTATTTCACTCGTCGCTACGTTCTGAGTTGAAATCCCGCCAGGGCCGACTTTTCCTTTCGTCCTTTTGGGGTCGATAAAATAAGTACCAGTTGTGCCTATAGAAGAAAGGATTACTCTTTTCTACTCCAGGCACAAGGCCTGACATTTTTGGAGAGTGGGGGGCCAGTCGATTACATCGATCCCAGTACGCAATTGGTATATAATTTATTGACAGACAAACGGATTAAGTCGATTACATCGACCCCAGTGCATAACTGGTACTTTATTTATCGACCCCGAAAGGATGAAAGGCAAAGTCGACCTCGGCGGAATTTGAACTCAGAACGTAACGGCGGACGAAAGACGGCTACACATTTCGCCCGTCGTGCTAACGTTTATATATATATATATATATATATATATATATAATATATATATATATATATATATAACCAAGAAAGAGGGAACAAATGTCAAAGGTCAGTGTTCATATTCACTCAATATATTTCAAAGCGTCGGAATACTCCACAGCATACATAGGTGCATTCATATACACAAGATATAATATAAGAATTTATAAATACATAAATGTACTCGCGAGATTGTATGTCTGTATTAAAATCTATGAGGATATTAAAGTATGCGGATGGTGAATGTATTACTCTTTACTCTTTACTCTTTTAATTGTTTCAGTCATTTGATTGCGGCCATGCTGGAGCACCGCCTTTAGTCGAACAAATCGACCCCGGGACTTATTCTTTGTAAACCCAGTACTTATTCTATCGGTCTCTTTTGCCGAACCGCTAAGTGACGGGGACGTAAACACACCAGCATCGGTTGTCAAACAATGCTAGGGGGACAAACACTGACACAAACATATACACACACACTTATATATTACTATATACGACAGGCTTCTTTCAGTTTCTGTCTACCAAATCCACTCACAAGGCATTGGTCGGTCCGGGGCTATAGCAGAAGACACTTGTCCAAGATGTCACGCAGTGAGACTGAACCCGGAACCATGTGGTTGGTTAGCAAGCTACTTACCACACAGCCACTCCTGCGCCTATATAGCGGTAATCCAAATAGATGTGAAAGTTGGTATAAAATGATTTTAAAAGGAATCTTGAGCAGGTGCAAAGTCTGACAGTTGTTTCGAGAAGATATAGGTTGGTATGGGCGAGTTAATTCTAACCATGACAATCATCTATATTTCTCTCATCAGAGTTAATCTAAAGGATTCATAAAAGAGTTATTTAAATCTTAAAGTATTAAGAAACATGAGAAATTTAAGAATTTTTAAAAATTGAATGCCGTGTCGGAACATACTGTTACTCTCTCTTTCTCTTTACTCTTTTACTTGTTTCAGTCATTTGACTGTAGCCATGCTGGAGCACTGCCTTTAGTCGAGAAAATCGACCCTGGGACTTATTCTTTGTAAGCCCAGTACTTATTCTATCGGTCTCTTTTGCCGAACCGCTAAGTAACGGGGACGTGAACACACCAGCATCGATTGTCATGCAATGCTAGGGGGACAAACACAGACACACAAACACACACACACACATACATACATACATATATATACATATATACGACAGGCTTCTTTCAGTTTCCGTCTACCAAATCCACTCACAAGGCATTGGTCGGCCCGGGGCTATAGCAGAAGACACTTGCCCAAGATGCCACGCAGTGGGACTGAACCCGGAACCATGTGGTTGGTTAGCAAGCTACTTACCACACAGCCACTACTGTTCAGGCTGATAATATAATAAGAGTTAAAATTACATGTCTAAATAAATTTTGAAGCTATAGATAATACTGTTTTAAGATGTATCCAAATGCATAAAAGGTAACTAGGTTAAAATCATATAAACTAATTATTTTTAGAAAAAAATTACAAGTTGATAAATTAG
Organism: Octopus sinensis; assembly: GCF_006345805.1. Lineage (NCBI taxonomy): Eukaryota > Metazoa > Mollusca > Cephalopoda > Octopoda > Octopodidae > Octopus > Octopus sinensis. The sequence goes on along the minus strand of NC_043000.1, from coordinate 148,508,319 downwards.
AGCGCTAATTAGCTGTGCTGTGTAAGGGGATATTATTCCATTTATGAATTCCTTACACACACAAACACATACATATATATATACATTTACACACACGCACACACACACACACACACACACATACATATACATATAAATATATACATACACACACATATACATATCTACATATATATATTTACATATATCTCTTATACTTGTTTCAGTCATTTGACTGTGGCCATGCTGAGGCACCGCATTTAGTCGAGCAAATTGACCCCAGGACTTATTCTTTGTAAGCCTAGCACTTATTCTATCGGTCACTTTTGCCGAACCGTTATGTGAAGGGGACGTAAACACACCAGCATCGGTTGTCAAGCGTTGGTGCATAATTATTGCGGCTTTTTTCACCAAATTTTATTCAACAAAAACAATAGCAATATTTACCAAAAACATCTTTAAATGACGATCTGACCGTCTGCCAAGCAAATGGGAAGCAGTAATTGAAGTAGGTGGTGAAAAGTTCCGGAATAATCATTTAAAGATGTTTTTGTTACATGTTGTTATTGTTCTTGTAGAATAAAACTTGTTAAAGAACGGCGCAATAATTAGGCACCAACCCAATATATATATATATATATATATTATATATATATTATATAGATATATATATATATAGATATATATATATCTATAATATATATATAATCTATTATATATATATATATATATATGTATGTATATATATATATATATATATATGTATGTATATATA
>NC_043000.1:148485975-148507465 GCF_006345805.1 Octopus sinensis | reverse complement strand
ATCCTTTCGGGGTCGATAAATTAAGTACCAGTTACGCACTGGGGTCGATGTAATCGACTTAATACCTATGTCTGTCCTTGTTTGTCCGCTCTGTGTTTAGCCCCTTGTGGGTAATAAAGAAATAGGTACTTATTTTATCGACCCTCGGAAAGATGAAAATCAAAGTCGGCTTCGGCGAAATTTGAAGTCAAAACGTCAAGACGGACGAAATGCCTCTTTGCATTTTGCTCCGGTAAAAAAAAAATAATTGTAATAATGTGAGTTGCTTAGAGCACCCAGGTTTCCCGAGCGGTCACCCGTTTAAGTACTAACTAGGCTCGGCGTTGCTTAACTTCGGTGATCAGACGAGAACCGATGCATTCAACAGCCAATCTAAGTTGTTTTGATATACACTAGACGTAGACGAAACTGTGTGCGGTTATCCAGCGACCCACTCTTACAGACGGCAGTGAGTGACAGATACCCGAGAGCACCATAGTAAATGTTTCATCTCTTAATGTTCAAATCCTGTTGAGGTGACTTTGCTTTTAACTCACTGTATTCGATAAAATAGATATCAGACATTAGTAAGATTATCTCTGTCAACCATATCTTTTCACTACAAATATCAAGTAAAATGTCACTATGTATTGTATCTTAACTTTTCTGTCATTAAAATGTTTTCTTCAACGATGATGAGCACATAGGAATGCACTATCAACAGCGTTATTAATATATTTTAGAACTACTTCATGAAAGAAGAAAGAAAAATAAACACGCTTGTTTTACTTTACAGTGAATGAAAAGAAAGACAAGAAAATAAACACTTAGAAAAATATCTCACCCGACGCCTATATTTCCTTTACCAATGACTCCACGTTTATATACTTTTATCTCTAGCAAAAGATAAAAGTATATGAACGTCTGCCTATACTTTTGATAAAGAGATTAAGATGATTCCCAAAATATAACCATTCTAAATAGACAGAAAATTATTTTCAGTTGCTAATAAAATATGATGTGGCGTTTAGTGAGACGGTCCACTATTTTTGAAAGTACATGTCATCTCCCGGTTTTGAATTTCGTGTAAAGACAGCACATGAAACTCCGACACAACCCTCGAAAAGTTTTGAATAACGAGGTGCAAATAAAAATGATTGGAGCTGATAATATTTGGAACTTGAAGTGGTTATTCAAGCGATGCACGAATTTCAAATCAATTTATAATACATAAGTCAGACATCTCAGCAACCCGGTTCCGCAAAAATTGGCAATAAAAGAAAATGTTTGGAAATTTCAAATGTGATATTTTGATGTCATAACGAATGATATATGATCTGTAGCACAAAAGAGGACTATATGATAAAATGAAGACACAAAAAGTTAAAGGTCACAGTCTAGAGCTCAATGAAGGAACTAGCGTTAATGTCCTTGACAAAGATACGTCTTTGATGTCATACATACAAAGTGGCATATACTTGCACGCACGCACGCACGCACACACACACACACACACACACACACACACACATACACACACACACAACACAAAGGGGGAAGATCAGAAGTAATCTGAAGTGGTAATATCTAAGGTGTAACATAATCCAAGAATTATGGTACTCCAAAATATTGATCAGACAGAAGTGGAAAGTTTGCTTGTGCGTGCGATACTAAAGTAAAACAAAAACAAATAATAAAAAACAATAAAAGTCCCAGTTCACAGTTAATATCGTTAAGTTGACGCAAGGCAGTGAGCTGGTAGAACCGTTAACACACCGGACAAAATGCTTAGCGGCATTTCGTTCCGTGTTTACGTTCTTAGTTCAAATTTCGCCAAGGTCGACTTTGCCTTTCATCGTTCCGGGGTTGAGGAAATAAGTACCACAATGGGGTCGTTGTGATCGGCTAGCCCACTCCACCAAAATTTCAGACTATGTGCTTATATATTGGAAAGGATTATTATTAAGTTGACGCTCAAAGAAGGATATATGATATAGAGTAAAAGTTATAGCGGAGAAATAGAACGTTTCGGACTGAGTCTTTCGTCGCATACTTGAAGAAAGTCCAGAAGAAACTAGAAAGGGAAAGAAGAGAGGAAAGGGGATAAAAAAGAGAAGAGTACTAAAAAACAAACAAACAAAAAACGCATGTGGGTTAGGTTCATATTATTGATCGCTGACTAGTCGGAAGTGTGAGGGGTAATTGTGGTTTTAATGACAAGAGAGTTATACAAGAGTGATTGATTGTGTGTGATGTGTGATGTGTGTGTATGTGCGCACGCGCGCTTATGTGTGAGGGTACATGTGTATGTAATTAATTCAATTATGTATATATACGACTGCGGCCGTGCTAGAGCACCGCCTTAAAGGGATTTTAATCGAAGATATCGACCCCAAGACTTAATCTTTGTAATCCTAGTACTTAGTCTATCGATTTCATATGCCACGGCTGTGCCCCCCCCCCCCATATATATATATATATACTAACAAATATAGGATGAAGCCCTTTTCTCTACAGAAGAGAATTCCATCAGGAATTTTCAGTTCATTTTTTCCTGTAGCAAGTGGATTATAAGTGGATAATCAGTATATTGGCTTTAGAAATATCTTCTTTAGCCCTTTATTATAAAATGTATATATATATATATATATATATATATATATATATATATATATATATATATTCGAGTGGGTGTGTCTGAGCACGTGTGTGTGTGCATGTGTAGGTGCGTACCCGTGTCTGTATGTACAATAGCAGTAAGTACTTGTGTGTATAGTAGCAGTAAAGAGAGGCGGTCAAGAAGGCTGGGCAGTGTGTGTGTATGTGTGTGTGCCGAAGGAGAATATGATATACCACCAGTATTGAAACTAATCATAACACTGAACAATGTATCGATCACCTTTAATTCCTATAACTATCGCTAACGTTTTTCTCTAACGCTATTTCATATTTATTTTTTTTCTAGCAGCCATATCTTTGCCCCGCAAGACCTGTAATTCTACCGCATACCAAGTTCACTGGGTCGAATTATGAATTTCATTATCACTGACCATTTGAACGCTGTATGAATGGGCCGTATTGGGAACACTTTTCTTCAACACCAGAAGCCGGCCGTCTAACTGTTCTTCAATTAACAAGGCTGCAAATAATTCAACATGGCGGCCAAATTAAGTTGGAGAGGTTTTAGCAACGTAAGTGAATTAGTATGTAATAAATTCCATTCGTTTGTTTATTTGTTAAGTTCTTTTGTTGAGCTTATGTCTTTTTTTTTTCCTTCTTCCTTTTCCTTACTCTTTTTTTCTTCCTTCATTTTTCTCTTGTAGCAAATAACTGAACAATAATAGTAGGACTCTAGAAGGGGAAAAAAAATAATAAACGAGGCACTCCTTCACCTAAGTTATTATTTTTTCATCACGTGGTCTCTTCTGCTTGTTACAGCTGCAAATGTTGCTGCTTACGCTGAGATAGATGCCTGTGCTGAATTGCTGCTACTGTTGAGTTGACATTGTTATTTTTCTGTTTGGTTTATTTGCGGTGTTGGTTGGTGGCTGTGCAGGTTTGGAAATAATGTTGGCGTTGATTGTGATAAAGGAGGAGGCGGAGGAGGAGGAGAAGGAGGTATTGGTGCTGGCAGAAACGTTAGCACGCCGGGCGAAATGCGTGGCCGTATTTCGTCAGTCGTTACGTTGTGAGATCAAATTCCGCCGAGGTCGACTTTACCTTTCATCCTTTCGGAGTCGATAAATTAAGTACCAGTTACGCACTGGGGTCGATATAATCGACTTAATACCTATGTCTGTCCTTGTTTGTCCCCTCTGTGTTTAGCCCCTTGTGGGTAATAAAGAAATAGGTATTTCGTCTGTCGTTACGTTGTGAGATCAAATTCCGCCGAGGTCGACTTTACCTTTCATCCTTTCGGAGTCGATAAATTAAGTACCAGTTACGCACTGGGGTCGATATAATCGACTTAATACCTATGTCTGTCCTTGTTTGTCCCCTCTGTGTTTAGCCCCTTGTGGGTAATAAAGAAATAGGTATTTCGTCTGTCGTTACGTTGTGAGATCAAATTCCGCCGAGGTCGACTTTACCTTTCATCCTTTCGGAGTCGATAAATTAAGTACCAGTTACGCACTGGGGTCGATATAATCGACTTAATACCTATGTCTGTCCTTGTTTGTCCCCTCTGTGTTTAGCCCTGTGGGTAATAAAGAAATAGGTATTCGTCTGTCGTTACGTTGTGAGATCAAATTCCGCCGAGGTCGACTTTACCTTTCATCCTTTCGGAGTCGATAAATTAAGTACCAGTTACGCACTGGGGTCGATATAATCGACTTAATACCTATGTCTGTCCTTGTTTGTCCCCTCTGTGTTTAGCCCCTTGTGGGTAATAAGAAAGAAATAGGTATTTCGTCTGTCGTTACGTTGTGAGATCAAATTCCGCGAGGTCGACTTTACCTTTCATCCTTTCGGAGTCGATAAATTAAGTACCAGTTACGCACTGGGGTCGATATAATCGACTAATACCTATGTCTGTCCTTGTTTGTCCCCTCGTGTTTAGCCCTTGGGGGTAATAAAGAAATAGGTATTTCGGCTGTCGTTACGTTGTGAGATCAAATTCCGCGAGGTCGACTTTACCTTTCATCCTTTCGGAGTCGAGTCGATAATAAGTACCAGTTACGACTGGGGTCGATATAATCGACTTAATACCTATGTCTGTCCTGTTTGTCCCCTCTATGTTTAGCCCCTTGTGGGTAATAAAGAAATAGCATTGTTAGTGGTGCTGAACTGTTTTCTTGTTTTTAATTTTGTGTGAGGGGGTTTGTTGGTACCATTGGTGTTGGCGTTCAAGGTGTTCATGTAATTATATTAGACTGATTGAAGGCGGTGAGCTGGCAGAAACGTTAGCACGCCGGGCGAGATGCGTAGCCGTATTTCGTCCGACGTTACGTTCTGAGTTCAAATTCCGCAGAGGTCGACTATGCCTTTCATCCTTTCGGAGTCGATAAATAAAGTACCAGTTACGCACTGGGGTCGATGTAATCGACTTAATCCCTTTGTCTGTCCTTGTTTGTCCCCTCTATGTTTAGCCCTTTGTGGGCAGTAAAGAAATATATATTAGACTGATTATTACCTTAATAGCAGTTTTGGTGATGATTACGATGATTACGATGACGATGACGATGATGATGATGATGATGATATAAAGTAGCGCTTTGGCCGAATGGTTAGCGCGTTGGGTAGGTTGCCTTGCAGTAGTTGTTCCGGATCTTTGAGTTCAAGTAGTATGGAGGCCAACTTTGCATTTCTTCTTTTCAGGAACGATAAATAAAGTACCAGTCCTGTACTGGATTGATTCTTCTCTCTCTCTCTCCCTCCCCCCTCTCTCTCTCTCTCAACCTGTCTCTCTTTCTGGAAGAAATCGACTGTGGTCAGTGCAGGAGAGTAATGTTCTCTGCCATGTCTAAAAAAAAAAAACGCCAACTCATACCAGAGGTTATAACGGAATGCAGCTATGCTAGGGCACTACCTCGAAGGATTTAGTTGAACAAATCGACTTTACTACTTATATTCTAAGTCTGTACTTACACTGTTGGCCTCTTCTATTGAACTGCTAATGTATATGGAGACATAAACAAAGCAGGACCGGTTGTGAAGGAGACAGGCAAACATAAAGACAGGTACACACACACGCATGCACACACATTCTCATACATTCACATGTATATGACGGATTCCCATACAGTTTCTGTCTACTAAATTCACTTACAAGATTCTGGTCGGCCAACAACGTGTGTGCGTGTGTGTGTGTGCGTGTGTGTGTGTGTGTGTGTGTGTGTGTGTGTGTGTGTGTGTGTGTGTGTGTGTGTGTGTGTGTGTGTGTGTGTGTGTGTGTGTATGTATGTATGTATGTATGTATGTACACTAGCTAGAGTAGTGCCGCCCGGGGCGGCCCTTTCGTTTGCCACCCACAGGACCCCTCAAAAAACACATATTGCCTACAGCAGACCCAAAGGTGCCGCCCGGGCGGCAGACCGCCACTACCCTCCACGAGCTACGCTAGTATGTATGTATGTATGTATGTCAGGTCACTTTCGAGTGCTACTGGTAACATGTAACCCAGTACAATCTGTTGCATGGTCGGGTCGTCGGCGACTAAACCGGCAACCCCACCCAGCTTGCTTGGTGAGGAGGGTTTTTATTGGACACCCTGCGGGATGAAAAACAAAACCCGTCAAAGAGCGGAGGAACTCTTGAGAGTCAATGGCCATCCAATAAATGTCTTAAGGCTGTATCATGCGCGGGGACATAGAAATAATCGGACTGAATACCCGATCGCGTGGTTAAACCATTGGGAGTGAAGCACTCCTAGCCTTTGTTGGGGGATCCTTCTAGGAGAAGGTAACTCAGGAAACTGGGATAACTCCAACATAAAACTAGCGGCTCAGTGGTTACCGATGATGTTGACTTGTTATTCTTTTCGGATTATGGCTGTTGTTGCTTAGTGAGTGGGATTGACACAGTGCACAGCCTTTCCTCACTTTAAAAATAAATCTTCTTGCACAGGCATTGCACGATAACAACATTGATTAAGCTTCGTGCAATGGCCATACTCGATAACGAGGGGGCAGCCACCATGTATGTATACACACACACACACAGTGTGCGTAAAAGTACGGTGGACTACCATACTAAATATTCTATATCTTACTTTTCTCCCTCTGTAGACGTGGGCCTAAACCTGTTAGCTTTGACTCTGCTTTTTATCACTCTAGATTCGATCAAGTAAATACTTGTAATGTACCAGGGTCGATTTAATCGATTTTACACATTCCCATGAAAAGTTGGCCTCGTTCCTAATCAAAAGAGATTAATATTTATTCAAACACCAGCCATTCCGCTTTTGGTGCAATTTTTCTTTTTCTTTTTCCTCTTTCATTTCCATCGAAACGGTGAAGCAGCATAAAAACTTAGCGTATTCATTGATTTTAAGGTGGTGGCTAGTATGGAGAATAAAAATTCATTCTTTGATCAATATGCCTATCGTTGCTCTACCAACAAAGTCTTTCAGATATTTATGCCTCTGCGTCCTTTTATTCATGATTTAGCATTCTTCATTCTAATTTTCCTTACATAAAAACAATGAACCGGTTTCCAACCAAAATATTGCACAATGACTTCATTATCGATTTTATCTGTCAGTCGGGCACACGTCATTCGTCTCAGAAATATTAGAAATATTATTTGGCTTTAGGAATTATATTCCCGGGCAGTTTTTTTTTCTAATTTTAACTTTTTATGCATCTGAAGGAGAATGGTAGAGATTGGGGGATGGGATTGAATAACAATGTTATACATTATTTACACCTGATGAAGTTTTCAAGGAAAGACAATATATAGCAGAGAAAAAAAAATATCTGAAAAAATAATAAATCATAAAATCAATGTAATCTATAATTTGTCCATTGTATTTAACTATCCCACACATGCTTACACACATGCAAATACACACATATTCAAAGATTTAGAATTTCAGCATCGATTTACAAATGTTTTTTTTTTTATGTCTAACATTGCTGTCCATTTTTTTTCATTTCAATTTTTTTGACAAATTGTATTTGTCTAGAATTAACAAATGTTCTATAACATATAATTACAGAAAATGACAGTCATTTCAAAACAATGTTGTTTGGGAAATTATAGGTGGCTTTCGAAAAAAACCGTTTCTGTCACCGTCAAACACTCTGAATTAGTCAGAAATAAAACCAACACACTCACTCACTCACACACACACACAAAAAAGCAAAAATACAAGCAGAGAACAGGAATACATTTTTACACACATAAATGCACATACAAATAAATAACTACACACACACATTTGAAGTTAGTGGTCAGAACTATTAATGGAGCCCCCTGCTGAAGAAATGTAAGAAAATGCAGAGACTTTATGATTGATTGTTTATCGTGGTTTTTACTATATTTTTTACTTTTTATTTTGCATTACATCTTAACAACAGCGTCGTTGATTATAGGTTTCCGACGAGCAATCAGTGCTTTGAATTTTTTCTACTCTAGGCACAAGACCCATATTTTGGCGGGAGGAGGCCAGCCGATTAGATCGACCCCAGTGCGTAACTGGTACTTATTTAATCGATCCCGAAAGGATGAAAGGCAACGTCGACCTCGGCGGAATTTGAACTCAGAACGTAGCGGCAGACGAAATACCTATTTCTTTATTACCCACAAGGGGCTAAACTCAGAGGGGACAAACAAGGGCAGACAAACGGATTAAGTCGATTATATCGACCCCAGCGCGTAACTGGTACTTATTTAATCGATCCCGAAAGGATGAAAGGCAAAGTCGATCGCGGCGGAATTTAAACTCAGAACATAGCGGCAGACGAAATACCTATTTCTTTACTACCCACAAGGGGCTAAACACAGAGAGGACAAACAAGGACAGACAAACGGATTAAGTCGATTATATCGACCCCAGCGCGTAACTGGTACTTATTTAATCGACCCCGAAAGGACGAAAGGCAAAGTCGACCTCAGCGGAATTTGAACTCAGAACGTAGCGGCAGACGAAATACCTATTTCTTTACTACCCACAAGAGGCTAAACACAGAGAGGACAAACAAGGACAGACAAACGGATTAAGTCGATTATATCGACCCCAGTGCGTAACTGGTACTTATTTAATCGACCCCGGAAGGATGAAAGGCAAAGTCGACCGCGGTGGAATTTGAACTCAGAACGTAGGAAGGATGAAAGGCAAAGTCGACCGCGGTGGAATTTGAACTCAGAACGTAGCGGCAGACGAAATACCTATTTCTTTTCTACCCACAAGGGGCTAAACACAGAGAGGACAAACAAGGACAGACAAACGGATTAAGTCGATTATATCGACCCCAGTGCGTAACTGGTACTTAATTTATCGACCCCGAAAGGGTGAAAGGCAAAGTCGACCTCGGCGGAATTTGAACTCAAAATGTAACGGCAGATGAAATACGGCTACGCATTTCGCCCGGCGTGCTAACGTTTCTGCCAGCTCGCCGCCAAGGCAGCGTCTGCGCAAGTCAAGTGGATCAAGTATTAGAGGGTAATTTTGTTTGAAAGCACCAGTTTATAGTTTTCACCGATATATTTACTATGGCCCATTAACTCTCCATAAAAAAATTGTTTGGGAACCAGGCAGTCGTTTGATTGTAACCCGTGATCAGTCCATCTCAAACTGCTTTTTATGTGACGTTTGATGCGCAAACTCTTGGATTGTTCAAGCACTTCCTTATCGGGAATCATACTCTTTTTTTGATATTTCTAATAAATGTTTCTAGCATTTCTAGTGAAAACATTCAAGTAGTCTAACATGTCTTTGATGCGTTGACGTGTCACAATCGCCTGCATAAATCAAATGCATAATCTAGGAAATCTTTTAGACTTTGCCTTGAAGTACTGTAGATAAAAAACAAAACAAAACAAAACAAAAACAAAACTTCCTGTTGCACGATGATATCTACAAGTATCACAGTCTCAGGAAGCAGTTATATGCGTTACAGCAAAATAGATCGAAAGCAGAGTTGGGGCAGGGATGTCTCCTTTCTGCATTCTCTTTTAATAGCAGTTAGACATGGTAGTTTACAACTGAAATGTCTCCTTGATTTTGTACCATCATTGAATTATCAAAAAATGTCAACAAATTTCGGTAGGCAGCCAACTTTTCTCTATACCAGTGTTTTTCAAACTTTTTGCTGGAGCGGAACCCCAAGGAAACATTCCACTGGTTCGAGGAACCCCTGTGCAATAATTTAATAGCTTTATGCACACATATCTGCACAGGAGAATTAAAAATTACTGCCGATTTTAGCAGTTTTGTAACTTCTTGCGGAACCCCTGGACTGTACTGGCGGAACCCTGGTTGAAAACCACTGATCTATACATCCAGATTACGTTCCCACTAACTGTGCCAAAAGCTTTTGTAAGATCAATAAACAGTTGATAAAATTCATCACACTGTTCAATGCATTTCTGCTGTAATTGCCACGCAATAAAAATCACGCAAAGCATCTACCTTCCTTCTCTAAAATTATGTTAGTTTTTATTTTGATAGACAGTCAGCCATGACGAGGAACCCTTGAAAATACTTTCCCAGTGACTGAAAAACAGAAAGATATTCCGAATGTTTTCATATTCTCTTTCTTACCTTCACCCTTATGGTGACAGCATATTAGCAAACTTTCACTCTTGATAGGCTGGCAATTCCTGCCAAATATCACCTAGTCAATGAATAGTACCAGCTCACTTATCATTTCTACATAACAGAATTTCCGAGGGAGTTTCATCAATGCTAAGCACCTTACTAGTTCTCATTTAAACTGATAGCGTTTTACATTTCTTCCGGACTTAGAACACCTATTTCTTGATGATGACAGATCGACAAAACAAACTGATAATGCTATGCATAGTGGAAAGATTTCTCAAAACATCCGTGAAGTGTTCAGTCTTGCATTTCATAATACATTCGGATCACAGATTATTTTGAACCAGCTTTATGAATCACGAGTGTTGTTGTTATTGTTGTTGTTGTTGTTGTTAAGCAACAAGACGGGTAAGGGTGATTAGGTGATGGTCTAGGGCTTAGAGGTGGGAGACCCCAGACCTTGGAAAAAAAAATTTTGGTCGTCTTGTTGTAGTCGAGGGCTCTTTGTTGACCCCCGACACCACTGGGAGGTGGCCCCCGAAGTCGCTGGAAATGGAGATCTCCAGGTCCAAATTCTTGGACGGCTGAATCACGAGTGTGAATACTGTGGCTCATATACTCGCTTCACCAAATTAAGTATGCCGTCAATATATCCTTCCTGGCTTTTGCTGTCTGTATTTTAACATAAATAACTCTAACATGTCATTTTCCACCCGGTGAGAGACTCAAATTCATTATGCAGTCACAAACCTCACGTGATAGCTTCTTTAGCTGTTTCTCAATTATCTGACGAATAGCAAATCCAACCACACTATCTCTTCCTTCGTTCTCTGGCATTTATATCCAGAAAAACTGAATGCCTACTTCCTTCTCCTTTTAGATCAATTTCACCGACCAAATGAGTCTCAAACAGAGCAGCAATGTTAATACTATATCGTAATTGATCTTTGGCAAATATCGCAGTAATTTTTTTTTCTAGTCTGACACCATCTACTATGCCCAATAACATTCTAAAACTCCAGTAACATAAATTCCTGCATTGTACTTTGCTTGGAGTATTTTAATGTATGTAAATGATGTAAACGTTTGAAAAAACATTGAGCAATGCAGGTGAGAAATTAGGCAAAATATGTTGGGTGATGTCAATAAATGAAAACAAAAAGAAAAGATATTATTATTACCTTACTTTGGTTGGTTAATGATCCTATAATATTTCAAGAAAGATTCCTTTTTTCAAATAGAAGAAAAGAATGAAAGAGTTTACACACACACACACACACACACACACGCACACGCACACACACACACACATGATTAGATCTCGCAGCGCTGTGACTTTGAATTGACCAACACCTGAATTAAATTTGACAGACATAAACCGTGCAGAAGCTAGTGTGTGTGTGTGTGTGTGTTTGTGCTAATATTTACTGGTACAAAATGCATAACCAAAACAATTGATTAAATGTGTACCAGACTGATATAATTACGATATGATTGACTAAAATCATTGAAGACAACTCAATTTGTTTCACTGTGGAATCGAACCTAGAGCAAAGTATTTTCTCAGCATATGATAAACTGAAATTGCGTGATTGATTAATTAGCTGATTGATATCTGGTCGATCGTGAAATAAACGTAATTATTTTTTTTAATTACTTGTAACACGAGGAAGCAAAAGAAAGAAATGTATACGCTAATCAATAGTACCATAACGCAACAATAAAAGACTTAGAGAAGAGCTACACGAGGTAAGGAAAAAATCATAGTTGCTTAGGAGATTAGGCTGTCGGCTGGGTCTCTTTTGTAATACTTGTTTTACGGTTGTCGTATTGGCTGGTGTTGGCAAACATTCGTCAATAAATGCGTAAATTTGAATAAGTTTATAGGCTTTGAGTGGAAAGAAATTCACGTTTCTGTACGATATTGGAGCTATGCAAGTTTGTAATTTCAATTGTCAAGTGTACTTAGCTATCAAAAGATGACATGGGAAGTATATCTTCAAGTTCTAACCAAAGAAATCTGAATGTAGTGACGATTGGTTCATTAGTTTTGAACTCAAAACCTCTCATAAAAAATGCCTGCAATATATTGATAGTGAGAGAGAGAGATTGGGGAGGGAGAGAGAGTGTTCCTTCTATTTAAACTCCGTGAAAACGAAGATAAGCTTCATCACATCGTGACATCTTTTAGTAGTAACGCTGGTGTATACAGAAGAAATGACACGAAAGGAAGATGAAGAATAGGAAATCAAAAAAAAAAAAATGCAACGAAAAACCAACAATAAAAACAATCTTCTGCCGCTAGCTGGAGGTAATGTTTTATATCAGTGTCACCCAATTCCGTTGAACAAGTGAATGAGTACAAACAGGCAGGCAAGGAATTACAAAGAAGAAAAAAATAAAAGAACCTTACTCCACTTTTCATCTGCAAAATTTATAAAATTTGGCGTGTGTTTCATTAAACACATTCGTGCAACATTCGTCGCTGCTGATTTTCTTCCCTTGGCTTTTCTTAAGTTTATACTAACGTTTCTTCCTGTAGTCGTACGGCCAGACCAAATCCTGGCATCATGCAAATTTTAATTTTGCAAAGCAGTTAGTTATCATGGCATTACCATCGACGACGATGGTGGCAGAGATGTGTGTGTGTGTGTGACTCTGAATTGACATGGGAAGTATATCTTCAAGTTCTAACGAAACCTGAATGTAATTGATTGGTTCATTAGCTCTCATAAACAATGCCCACAACACACACACACACACACACACACACACACACACACACATTATATATATAAATATATATACATATACACACACACGCATACACGCACATACACACATATATATAAATATATATAAATATACACACACACATACTCACACACACACACACACACACACACACACACACACATATATATATATAATCGCCATGTTGAATCGCTAGCTTCTGCACGCATTTTTTCTCTCTCCTTGTTTCTCTCCGTGTTTCTTTTCTGTGTATCTTTCTGTTGAAGAGCGTAGGCTCGAAACGTAAAAGACTTGTTTCATTTATTTATATTCCTGAACGCCATACTAATACAATTGTTTGTTTGTACTCCACCTGTCTTCGTCTTTTGTTTATCTTCATAAAGCTTCCCGTTATATATATATATATATATATATATATATATATATATTATATATATATACAAAGTATGGGGGTTTAGTTCACAGGTGATCTAAACGATTAGGTACACTAGATAAGTGCTGTAACGGATTACTAGGGGTCCTAGGTTATAGCCGAGACGGTAGTTATGGAAGCCATTGCAGATTTCCGATGCAGCGGATATATAATTGTTAAACAGGACAACAAACATTAAGGCAAGGCAAACATCTCAAGTCGTATACAATATTATTACAGGAAGAAATTCAAAATCTTACAGCTGTTTCTGGGATATCCTCGAGTATGGGATATTCCGTTATCAGAAACAAATTGGGGAGAAAATATGGAAAATGAGAATGGTATATATCAATAAGATGATAACATAGAGGAAGGGAGTAAAAGAATAAGGAGATGGAAAGAGAGAAGAAAAAAGAGGCATAAAAGTTCATACTTCATAGGCGCAGGAGTGGCTGTGTGGTAAGTAGCTTGATAACCAACCACATGGTTCCGGGTTCAGTCCCACTGCGTGGCATCTTGGGCAAGTGTTTTCTGCTATAGCCCCGGGCCGACCAATGCCTTGTGAGTGGATTTGGTAGACGGAAACTGAAAGAAGCCTGTCGTATATATGTATATATATATAAGTGTGTGTGTATATGTTTGTGTGTCTGTGTTTGTCCCCCTAGCATTGCTTGACAACCGATGCTGGTGTGTTTACGTCCCCGTCACTTAACGGTTCGGCAAAAGAGACCGATAGAATAAGTACTGGGCTTACAAAGAATAAGTCCCGGGGTCGATTTGCTCGACTAAAGGCGGTGCTCCAGCATGGCCGCAGTCAAATGACTGAAACAAGTAAAAGAGTAAAAGAGAGAGTAAAGAGAGTTCAGCTTTCCGAAGAAACCAAAGCATGAGTCCTTAGGTGTAATCCTGCGTGTATCCATGAGAGTAAGTATATTCTTGAACGTTGGAATGTTCGCATCTTTTTCTTGGGATCTCTACTATATAAGGACTTCAACCAACATGGATATACGCAGGATTTCACCTAAAGACTTACGTTCATGGATATACGAAGTATTACACCTCAGAAATGTTTGAAATTCTGTGGCCGATGGAATGTTCCTCCACTTGCATTGAAGAACATGCGAGAAATAATTAACTAGGAGTAGCTATGAGAGGAAGTCTAAGTTTCCAATGAATAAACTCTTCTGTATGGATTGATACATTTTTCTCGTATATTCGAATACACTTTCACACACTTGTGCGCATGCACACATGTATGTATCTATACAAAAGCATGGAAGTGCAAACAAGAGATAGAGAAAAGAGTACTCAGTACTAAGATCTGAATAACTTCATAAGTTGTTACTCCGTGTTTCACTTTGTCAATCAATATTCAGACGAAATATAGAGTAACTGGAACAATATAAAGGTACCTAAAGACCATTAGAAGTATCAATCAACACAAATTACTAATTTTGATTTGATGAAGCTTGCTGCAGCTTTGGAAATATAAGGATAATATTGGATAAATCGTGTGACTGTTAAGTAGAAACAATTCAATATGGAGACTGTCGTTGTTTTTTATTTACATCAAGAGAGAGAAAGAAAGGGGGAGGAGAGAAGAGGAAGGGGGAGAAAGATAGATAGATAGAAAGAGAGAATAGTTAGGTTGACTTATAATTTTACTTACACATGTTCAGTGATTATCAATTTATGGATGTGTTTTTTATTTGTGTGTGTGCGTGTGCGTTCATGCCCTTTATCTATCTATCTATCTATCTATCTATCTATCTATCTATCTATCTATCTATCTATACACATACATAGATTATGTATGTATACTCACTATACATACGCATATATAAATACACATATACGCACACGCGTATATACACATACACGCAAACACACATACATTCAATTAGCCACAAATTGTACAGCGTGCAGGAGTGACCAAAAGGGAAATGTTTGTCTACAATGTAGTTCGCTTAGGGAGTGGAAAGTATAATGCAGTTAACGTATAAATGCTGTTAACGACCTAAGACTGGGTGTTCTAGACTTCATTAGTGTTATAGTACAAATATTAGTCGAGCTGCAACTATTACAGAGATTCTTGGAGGAATTCAGTGAGTGTGAGAAGTTGATTGACCTACGCAGTCTGTCAGTCTGAATTGATCAGAATTATTGAGTACTAAACAAAAAGAAACTAAGCAGTGACCGTGATAAATGCAAATGACCGTCATAATTGAATAAGTAAATCGCTTAATTTCGTGCTTCAAAACTTTTAAAAATTCATTTCTTTTCTCAAGGCGACGAGCTGGCAGAAACGTTAGCACTCCGGGCAAAATGCTAGGCGGTATTTCGTCTGCCGCTACGTTCTGAGTTCAAATTCCGCCGAGGTCGACTTTGTCGTTCATCCTTCCGGGGTCGATTAAATAAGTACCAGTTATGCACTGGGGTCGATATAATCGACTTAATACCTATGTCTGTCCTTGTTTGTCCCCTCTGTGTTTAGCCCCCTGTGGGTAATAAAGAAATAGGTATTTCGTCTGCCGTTACGTTCTGAGTTCAGATTCCGCCGAGGTCGACTTTGTCTTTCATCCTTTCGGGGTCGATTAAATAAGTACCAGTTATGCACTGGGGTCGATATAATCGACTCCATCCGTTTGTCTGTCCTTGTTTGTCCTCTCTGTGTTTAGGCCCTTGTGGGTAGTAAAGAAATAGGCATTTCGTCCGACTTTATGTTAAGAGTTTAAATTCCACCGAGGTCGATTTTTTCCTTTCATTCTTTCGGGATCGATAAAATAAGTACCAGTTGAGCACTGGGGTTGGCGTAATCGACTTACTCACTCCCCGAAAATTGCTGGTCTTGTGTAAAAATGTGAAAGTTATATTTGTACCTACTCAAGGCGGTGAGCTGGTAGAATCGTTAGCGCGCCGGGCAAAATACTTACCGGCGTTTCGTCCGTCTTTACGTCCTGAGTTCAAATTCCACAGAGGTCGACTTCACCTTTCATCTTTCGGGGATTGCAAAGGAGTAATTCACTTTGAATTGTTACCACCAAATGCAACAATCTATGCTCAAGTCTACTGTCATCAATTAGAGCGTTTGAATCAAGCTTTGAAGAAAAAAAGACCCGCTTTAGTGAATCGAAAAGGAGTGATGTTTCATCAGGACAATGCGCGACCCCACACTGCAAAGATCACATTACAGAAGTTCGAAGAGTTGGTTGGGAAAAAATTCCTCGTCCACCTTATTCTCCCGACCTTGCTCCTTCAGACTACTATTTGTTTCGTAGTTTACAGAATCATTTGGGGAACATAACTTTCGCAAGTCAGGAGGAGGTCGAAACTGACATTTCAGAGTTCTTCGCTTTGAAATCAAAAGAGTTTTACATTGATGGGATTAAAAAGCTTGTAAATAGATGGAAGGAAGTCATAGATAATCAGGGAAAGTACATTGATGATTAAATTTCAATTAAATATAACAATCATAATCACTTGTTTTCTTTATTAAAAATTCGGACAGAACTTATGGGATGAACTGATATCGCTTCAGTAATCGAAATAAATCAAGGACAGTATATTTGCAGGATTGAAGTCTGAATAAGACCCTAATAATTCTGTCTTCTTTCTTCCATTTTCAATATGCGTGTCTTTGTGTCTTCGTGTCAATATGCAAGAGGGAGAGAGAAGGAGGGAAAAATAGAGGTGGGAGAGGACGTATTTCGCATGTTCGGCAATCTCGTCGCTTCCCGCTCTTTCCCCCATACTGTTAAAGAAGAAGAAAAGCTGTCTAAGGGATGCAGCTGTTTCATTCATTCATTCATTCATTCATTCATTCATTCATTCATATGTATCCTCTATCTTTTATCTTTTACTTGTTTCAGCCATTAGACTGCGGCCATGGTAGAGCAAAACCTAAAGAATTTTAGTCGAACGAATCGACCCCAGTATATTTTTAAAGCCTGGTACTTATTATATCGGTCCCTTTTGCCAAACCGCTAAGCTATGGGAACGTAAGCATATCAACATCGGTTTCCAAGCTTTGGTGGTGGTGGTGGTAGTGAAACGCAGACACAAAGATGCGTGCACGTTCACGTGCATCCGGTCTTTCAAAATGTGACCCCGTGTGTACCGTTGGCGATTTTTTTTCCTCTGTCTTCCCTTCTCTGGATCTTTCCTTCTCCTATGTTTCCGATGAAGAGCTCCGCTCGAAACGTTAAACCCTCCTTCTTCCCTTCTTTCCTGAGCGTCCAATAATACTATATTTGTTCCACGTCCTCGCGTTGTTGCGTTTTTTTGTGCTTTCTTGTTTGGATTAACTTTATATATATATATATATATTCGACGGATTTCTTTCAGTTTCCGTCTACCAAATCCACTCACAAGGCTTTGATTGGCCCGAGATTGTAGTAGAAGACGCTGGCCCAAAATTGCCACGCAGTGGGACTGAACCCAGAACCATGTGATTGGAAAGCAAGCTTCTTACCACAAAGCCACACCCACGCATTCAAGCCACACCTGCACCTACGCCATACATGATGCTTATATCAAATCTCAAAGAGATTAGTTTGTCTATGAGGATCATGAAAACAACATTAAGTATTTATGTATTTATTTATCTATTTATTTAATTCATTGTTGTTCGTCTCGGTGTTCTGAATTCGGATACTACTCGAATGGACTTCACTTTTCATTTATTGCTTTCGAGGTCGATAAAAGAAATACCAGTAAGAAGGAAAAAAAAAACCACTGGTTGAGTCATTCGACTTACCCTCACTAGCACAGATTGGTCTTGAATCGTGTCAGAAACAACACCAAGAAACAAAAAACAAGCAATAATCAATCATTGTTACTGTTTTTCTTTCTTTCTTTCTGGCATATGCATATCGATTTGTTAGTGAGGCATACGGAGTTTGATGTATATAATAGAATGGATTGACAGTGGAATATTAATGATAATTAATTTATATACTCCAAAGAGAATGAAAGGCAAAGATTAATGGGCGCGATTTGAAATCGGAGAATGGAGAGTGAGATCAAAGTAAATGTTGTGAAAAAAGTTTAGCCTTACATTCAGCTGTTTCTATTATTTCAAACGTTTATAAATGAATAGCATATATACATGCACGCACAAATACACATTGACACAAGCGCACACACATTACGTGATAGACTGGAGAAACTTGAAGATGACATCTGTTGCAATTGCAGGATTTTCTTGAGTTAAATGGAGGAGCCGCTTTGCGAAAATATAACCAGCTAGAGTGGAGGTGCGTGGCTTAGTGCTTAGGGTGTTGGACTCATGAAGGTAAGATTGTGGTTTCAATTCCTGGTGCAGACGACGCGTTGTGTAATCCTGCGATGAACCGGCGTCCCGTCCAGGTGGGGAATATTTGCGCCGTGGAAACCAGAAAACCGGCCCCATGAGTCTATATGACTCGGGAAGGAACTTTGCTACTAATCAGCTAGAAATAGCAGTCAAGTTTCCCCAAATCACATTCTACCGTCTATAAGGAAAAAAGGTGGGGGCGGGGGGGGGGGCGAAACTTGATGTAATCCGATGTACACAACGTCTGAAAAACAAATTACGGAATGGTCATTGTTAGAATGCCTTTAATCATAGATTTGGCTCCATCGGGGATAACCTGGAGGTTAAACAACATTCGGTAATGACAATATGGTTTTCTGGGGAAAGGAAACGACATGAAGTGTGTTCGCGATTATAAAAGATTCCTGGATAGACGTAAGTGCAGAACTGCAAATTGATAAGATACTGGTCAGTGGGTGCAGTGAGTAGCTGTGTGGGTGAGAAACTTGCTTCACAAGCATGTGATCTTGGGTGCAGTCCTGCGGCGCGATACTCTGGGTAAATGTTTTCTACCATAGCCCCGGGATGGGATGAGCGACCAAAACGTTGTGAGTGGATTCATTAGATGAAAACTTGGAAAAACAATGTTAAATATAATATATAACATTATATATATATATAGCTTCAAGGTTCATCCGAGACTTGGACCACGGGCTATACGTCCCCTGCCAAATTCAAGATCACAACATACATGTACACTGCAACATAATTTCTTTTCCTCAACAGGCCCTGCCCTATTTAACATTGTCCCGAGGGAGATCAAAGAGGAAAAGGATCCCATCAACTTCAAACAGAGTCTGGATAGATTCCTTCAAAGAATACCAGATAAGCCACCCATAATTGGATACAACTCACCCAACAAGAATTCACTACTTGAACAAAACTGGATACAACTCACCCAACAAGAACTCACTACTTGAACAAAACTTGACTTAAACAGGATTCGAATAATCCTATCAGGTGGTGCTATTAAGTTAGACATGGCCTGGACCAATCTCTGGTCGAAACATATCTAAGTTTTATCTAAGTTTTATATATATATATATATATATATATATAATATATATATATATATATATATATATATATATATATATATATATATATATAATATATATATATATACATATATACACACATATGTATGTATACACACACATATACATATGTGTGTGTGCATGAATTTGTGTTAGGGTTATGTTTGTCTCATCCCCGTCTCTCGACAACCAGTGTTGGTTTGTTTACGCCTTCGCAACTTAACAGTTCAGCAAAAGGACACGATGAAATAAGTACCAGACTTTAAAAAAAATAAATAAATATTGTGGTTGATTTGTTCGGTTAAACTCTTGAAGGCAGTGTCCCTGCATGGCTGCAGCCCAATAACTATAACAAGTAAAATATAACTGGCGCTGCGAAATGTGTTTATATAATGTCATTGGCAGATCGGAAGAGTGTCGGACGAGCTTATTTACTTATGCTCCTTCGTGTTCTTAGATCAAACCCACCAGGATCGACTTCACTTTTGATTCTTGCAAAATTGTTAAAATATGTATCAATATCTACAGGGTTAATTTAACCTGTTGGATCCATGCTTTAAAATAATTCTTGTACCCGTATCAAAAATGGACTGTTTTGAACTATGACTCGATGTTTCCACCAACGACATTTTGTTGTACCAGAAAAAGTTTATTTGGGCTGGTATTTCTTCATTTCATCGCCTAACCAAATAAATAACTAATCTTTGGATTAAAGAATTAGTCTTTCTATTCAAACGACCTCAAGTTGGATGGAGACATTTAACTTCACTTCCTCACATCAATATTAACCCTTTAGTGTTTAAACCGGCCATATCCAGCCCAAATATTCTACATGTTTTATATTCAAACTGGCCAGATCCAGCCTCTCACACCTAACCTGTATTGACATTCTAAAAATAAACAATCACGTCATTGAAACCTCAAAGCTATAACATAATAAATGATTAATTAAAAACAATTTGAGTGGAAAAGTATTACATTTAACAGAGTAATCTGAACACTAAAGGGTTAAACAGTAATTTAGTCAATTTATCTTAGACTGCCTCGTGTTTTATCACCAGTTAAGCGATCTAGATACTTAAATTTCAAGGGTCGAATTCAAAATATAGACGAATATGAGCGCTGTTAACTTTTTGATGGTAACATTAAATTTGAAGACGAATAGACACTAATGTTATAGTAAAGACTTTGCAAAGCTATCCGACATCCCCTGCACATATTTCACCATGCGTGTACTCAGATAAGCATTATGACCAGGTGATACATATAAAGAAAGACTTCAATTAAACTGTTATTCAAGAGAAAACGTTCTCTTGAATCGCAACAATGTAAGAAATCCTCTACAGAGCACGAAACACAGCATGGAAAAGCAGTAAACTATATTTAATTCATTCCTGCTTACATGTATGTATATTACCGTGATCACCGTGACAGACCAGGCTATCAGATGTTGCTACACATCGCTGGTCACAATGCGCTTCGCGTTATTTTAGCCTTCAAATGACGCTACCTCGCTGGCTAAGCGAGCAGGCCAACAGAAGAAAGAGTGAGAGAAAGTTGTGGCGAAAGAGTGCAGCAGGGATCGCCACCAACCCCTGCCGGAGCCTCGTAGTGCTGTAGCTATTTTCGCTCAATAAACACTCACAATGCCCGGACTGGGAATCGAAACCACGATCCTACAACCGCGAGTCCGCTCCTCTAACCACTGGACCATTGCGCCTCCAACATATATGTATATATGGGTGTGTATACAT
>NC_043000.1:148475975-148480975 GCF_006345805.1 Octopus sinensis | reverse complement strand
AATATTAGCGGTTGGGAGGCAGTTGCCGGCAACCATGGAGACTGGCGACGTACCGTCAGAGAGGGAATACAAAGGAGTGATAGAGAGAGAGAGGAGAAATGGAAAGACAAGAAAAGACGTTAACAAGAAACTATGGCATTACAACCAGCCAGGAACAGTCTTCGCTACATTTGCGGTACCTGCCAGAGGGAGTGTTTCTCCAGGATAGGACTACACAGCCACAGCAGGAAATGTATCAGAACATGAAATGTAAAAGCCGGACTAGACTACTTTATGCGCAACTCCATTATCTCCCGAGACAAAAAGGATGCCAACCAACAGGGTACAGTGAATAAACTGTCGTCTAAATTTTGCAAAAATGAAAATAACACGGACATCTTATTTTAACAGATATATTTACCAAAATTACATAAAGATATCTTGAAATACTAAAGAGTAAATTTATTCAATAAAATCGCCACTGGCTTCAATCACGGCCTCCAGACGACATCGGAATCTCCTGCAACTCTTCTGGACAGTCGCCTTATTTAAATTGGTGAATGCTGCCATAATCATTGCCTTCAGTTCATCTTTGGTGTTGCAAGGAGTTTTGTTGGTCTCTCACTCAATGGAGCCCCACACATAATAATCAAGAGGGTTGCAGTCTGTGGAGTTAGGTAGCCATATGTTAGGGGTGATGTAGTCGCAGAAATTGTCTGATAGCCATGACTGGGTTCTCATGCTTGTGTAGCATGGTGCAGAGTGCTGTTGCCAGACATAGGGTCTTCCAGTAGCTACGCTCTTGGCCCAGGTCGTGTGAGAAGATGAATGAAAGCATAACGTCGCCATCACTAGTGATCACTCCAAACACCATGATGTTGACTGGATGTTTGGTTTTTATCGCTCTCAGTACATGCCCTCAGATTGCAGTCCTCAGATTGACACCCAAACACTCCGAAATGTTTGCGTTGGAACTTACAGCGCAAATGCCAAGTAGTACAGAATGTCGTTTCCAAATTTTTGGCTAAGTGAATTGCGTCATGGGGCTGTTTTTCTCAGAGACGGTTCCCAACTGACCTTACTATACTGTGTAGCTGATAAAATCAAAAAACAAACAATGCGTATACGCGAAATTAAGAATATAAAATGGCAACAATTTACCGATCGCACTCTGTATATATGTATATATGTATGTATGTATGTATGCATATAAAAAGGAATATAAAAAATGGGACAAGAACGCAAAACATCCAGACAATTGGATGATAGAAAAAGGGATAAGAAAAAACAAGGACGGATCATTCGGAGTTTTCTTTCCTCAGTCGAGTTGCAGATTATCTTTGCAATTTCGGCTGGTTATACTTGAGATTGTTCCAATCTGGCCAACCCCAAGGAAAAACTAAGTTAAGAGCACTAGATTCCTTGGAAGAAAGCAGCGAATGTATACGAAAACAATGACGAAAAAACCCGGAGAAATGGTACACAAATACAAATTCAAATAACAGGATATTAACAACAGGTGTCTTTCGACTAAGGACGAATTAGATTAAGCCGGCGTGTGTGGAAGTGAAGCAGGGACATAAGAGATGACAGGCTGGGGGAGAAATATAGATGTTGCATGGATGGTAGTCGAACCAAGAAAGAAAGTTCAGGCTTAGTCGAACACCGGTCACGTGGAGAGTAAGGAGAGAGGTAGAGGCAGAGGGACAGAAGAATTAGGGAGGAACGAGAAAAAAGAAAGGGGACAGAGTGAAGTGAAAGAGGAAGGAAGGTGGGAATGAAGAGAAAGCCAGGAAATGTTACAGAGAGGGAACGACAGAAAGAAGAGTGAAAAGAACGAAGTGTGAAGGAGCTGTGAGAAAGAAAGAAAGAATAAGAGAGTCATAAAAAAAAAATATATATATATATATTGGCGCAGGAGTGGCTGTGTGGTAAGTAGCTTGCTAACCAACTACATGGTTCCGGGTTCAGTCCCACTGCGTGGCATCTTGGGCAAGTGTCTTCTGCTATAGCTCCGGGCCGACCAATGCCTTGTGAGTGGATTTGGTAGACGGAAACTGAAAGAAGCCTGTCGTATATATGTATATATATATATATATATATATGTGTGTGTGTGTGTGTGTGTGTGTGTGTGTGTTTGTCCCCCTAGCATTGCTTGACAACCGATACTGGTGTGTTTACGTCTCCGTCACTTAGCGGTTCGGCAAAAGAGACTGATAGAATAAGTACTGGGCTTACAACGAATAAGTCCCGGGGTCGAGTTGCTCCAGCATGGCCACAGTCGAATGACTGAAACAAGTAAAAGAGTAAAAGAGTAAAAGAGTATATATTCTTTCATTCTTTCTTTCTTTCTTTCTCGCAGCTCCTTCACACTTCGTTCTTTCCACTCTTCTTTCTGTCGTTCCCTCTCTGTTACATTTCCTGGCTTTCTCTTCATTCTCACCTTCCATCCTCTTTCACTTCACTCTGTCCCCTTTCTTTTTACTCGTTCCTCCCTAATTCTTCTGTCTCTCTGCCTCTACCTTGACTCAGTGCACAGCCTTTCATCACTTTAAAAAAAATCTTCTTGCACAGGCATTGCACAATAACAACATTGATTAAGCTTCGTGCAATGGCCATACTCGATAACGAGGGGGCAGCCACCATGTATGTATGTATGTATGTATGTATGTATGTATGTATGTATGTATGTATGTATGTATGTATGTATGTATGCATGCATCTATGTATGTATGAAAAGTTCATTGGCTGACTATGAAGACGTGGCGCTAGAGCTGTGATACATTGCATGTACTAATTTCAAATTCTCTAATTAATAGCTGCATTGTTTCTTTTGGCGACGTCTCTTTGAAATCGACAAAATTTGGCATTCTAGTGTTATAAGGTACCTGCAGAAAAACGATTTACCTCCCAAGGACATTCCTGTCGACATCATTGCGAATTTAGGGTATGACGCTCCAGCTTTATCAAATGCAGGCGTGGGCAGCTGAATTTAGGAGGAGAATGGAGAGTCTTGAAGATAACCTAACGTCTAAGCGTCTTGCAGCTGCCATCACTGACAAATGCATTGATCGTGTCCACTATATGCTGATAGATGACAGGCAATTGACGACAAATCAAATATTCAATGCTATTAACATATGCCGTGAGAGAGTTGAGAATATTCTGCACAATGAACATGGCATGGGGAAAGTTTCTGCTTGGTGGGTGCCACGTCTTTTGACACCTGATCAAAAGTGCACCAGGCGCGAATCACATTACGGGAAAAATCTGACATTTTTGAGACAGATTCAGCTGGTTTCCTTGAACGTTTCCTAAACCAGGATGTGTGTTAGCTTCATCACTTTGAGCCAGAGACAAATAGACAATCCATGCAGTGGAAACACTCCTCCTTACCTGCTCCAAAGAAGGTCAATCTCGTTTCATCTGCAGGGAAGGTGATGGCCTCAGTTTTGCGGGGTGGAAAAGGCATTGTGTTTATTGACTATCTTCAAAAGGGCCACACCATCAATGGAGAGTGCTATATGCCAACTTGTTGAGGCAGTTACGAAAAGCTATCAAGACCAATCGCCCAGGACAATGCTCCAGGACTCAAGTCTTTGATTTCAATGGCTGGAAGGAGGACTCTGTTGAAAAATAAACCTCATTTTCTTACATTCTATAGGAGTATCTATGTCAGTCTATGATCTTTTCAACCGACTCTCGTACCTGTACGCGAATGTATGTACCTCTATGTATGTATGTGTGTGTGTGTGTGTGTGTGTGTGTGTGTGTGTGTGTGTGTGTGTGTGTGTGTGTGTGTGTGTGTGTGTGCGCGTATGTGTGTGTACGTATGAGTGTATACGTGTAAGCATGTGTCTATGTGTGTATGAATGTTTGTTTATGTGTGTATGTAAGTAAGCGTGTGTGTGTTTGTGTGTGTGGTGGGGTGCGTGTTCTCCCAGCTTTATTTCTGGAAATTCTCACAGATGGAAAAGTGCCGGTTTTCAACCTAGAAACAAAGTATCTTTTCTAGTGTGCTCTACTGGCTGTTTTTACAGAATACGAACGAGAAGGTTTCTTTCCATATTTGAAAACACCACAGCTTTTCTAGACTGTTAATTAAACATTTAGTAACACATCCATATGCACCAAGGATTGTGAGTGCAAACATAAAATTTAGATAAAGAATATTTCGCATTTTGAATCTCTTGATGATTTAAACGTTCTAAAGATTAGATGACATCGAAGTTTGGTGCATTTCTGAAATTATTGATGCAAGCAAATGAATCACTTCTTCTCTCCTGGTTTATATCCTATTTCGCATGCAAACCGTAAAATGTTCCGGAAGTTTAAAAGTTCCAATCATATTCTGTAGAATTCCTTACGTAAAAAAAAAAAAGAAGATAAATATTAAAATGATATGCTTACTAAAAGAAAAAAGGACTTAAAAAATGACCAGAACTGTTGTGTGACAGCTAAATATATAATAAATCGGAAAATTATCATTTGTACATATTGAGACAGGACGTCCATAAATGTAATTCACTGTTAAGAATACTTCACTTTATTTGTCACCATTTATGTAGTTTTGAGTTTGTTTGTTTCTGTTCAATTTTCCTCTTTTTTTTTCTCTCTCTTTGCAACTTCAATCAATATACTATTTTCACAGAGTAACCATCAACAGTGGTACACAAAGTTAGCGAATAACCAACCCAAATAATCATTCTAGTACTTAGACAAAACAGTGCTCTTATACCGTGGCCGTCGACAAAAGCGGATGTGTTTTTGCTCAATCACATGATGCAGACGAATCGGAAATAGTAGTGTAATCTGGTACATTGTGTTTTTAAGTAGCTCGGTCATTAAATCAATGTTTCCGACATTTTGTGTGTGTTGCGTAGATACAAACGGTCGGAATAAAGCATTCCTACTAAACCAAGCATAGTGTTATTTATTTTTTTGTTAATAATTAATTAATTGGAGGAGGAAAGGCAACGCCCAAGACTTTTGTGTTCAGTTTGAATTCATGAAAGCTGGCG
>NC_043000.1:148450975-148473475 GCF_006345805.1 Octopus sinensis | reverse complement strand
AAATTTTAATGTGTTTCCATTATTGTGTTGAACCCCTGTATGTATATATATATATATATATATATATATCAATTTTCCTCATTCTACATTGAGAGAAGAAAGAGATGGACGCTTCAATTCTATGCTGCTGCCGCATTATGTCGTACGCGAATGAGAGGATTTGCATCCCCAACCAAGAATTTTTGATGTAACACATGTCCTTGTGGAAGCTGTTGTGCGCGGCTGAAGAAGGCCACAGACATACATTATGCATTGTTATAAATCTGTCTAATAAAGGCCCGAAACATATGTACCGCTGAATCCTTCGCATCATGTTTTTATTTTGATCAATTATATATATATACATATATATATATGTATGTATATATATAATATATATAGTCATACGTACACGCCCACACCCACTCACGCACTTACATACAATTCCGTTTTATTACATGTCAAATAATTTTATAACTTTTCAAAACACCGAACCATTTATCTACGTTAAAATGAATTGATCAATTTCATGCACAAATAAAATCAATTTAGGTTAATTGCATAACATTTTTAGCCATATAATAAACACACATCTGCTGAATAAACTTTGGATTTTAGATTTATCGCAGGAGGTGTCAAAATTTTCGCGTGGCAAAAACTGTAACAGCTCGTTAAATAAATTTAAAAATTAAAGTTAATTTAGCAGTTTTAAGCGTTGTTAAACTGCTAGAATGGCTATTGCTCGATGTAATTGCTTCAATTTCAAAACGTGATTCAAGATTAAGTCACTTGTTGGAAAGATACAAATCTCACATGAGATAATTTGGATTTTTAGTTAAAAAAACGCGAAATTTAGTTATAAAATTGAACTTTCATTTAATTTGTTTATTCGTTTATTCTTTGGTTTCTTTCAATCATTGAACTGCTGCCATGCTGGGTCATTGTCTTGACAGGTTTTAGTTGATCAAAGAAAATCCAGTACTGTAGTTCTTTTTAAAGTATGGCACTTATTCAATGGAATAAGTGCCAGATTTTTATTGAATCGCAATATTACAGTCGTAAACAACCCAACGAGGGAGGGAGAAAACACACACACACACACATACACACACATACACACACACATACATATAATGATGGGACTCTACACAGTTTCTGTCAAACAAAACTCAATCGCAGTACATTAATCAGCCCGAGGCTATAGCAGAAGACATTAGCCTGAAATGCCGCTCAGTGGGACTGAACCCAAAGTCACGTGGTGGTGAAGCGGCCTTTTTAACTACACAGCCATATGAATAGATTTTGAAATCTTCCGTGTTCTTTATAATTTTTAATTACAGTTGTCAGTATTTCTTGTTTATGTACATCTAATGTGTGTGGACGCCCCCAGATGATGAAGTAGACTAGCACAATACGTAGATATAGAGCAGTGGTTTTCAACCAGGGTTCCGTGGAACCTTAGGGTTCCGCCAGTACAGTCCAGGGGTTCCGCAAGAAATTACAAAACTGCTAAAATCGGCAGTAATTTTTAAGTCTCCTGTGCAGATATGTGTGCATAAGACTATTAAATCATTGCACAGGGGTTCCTCGAGCCAGTGGAATGTTTCCTTGGGGTTCCGCTCCAGCAAAAAGTTTGAAAAGCACTGATATAGGGGGAGAAGTCTAGACGTAGAAAGAGTAGAGTGGAGAGGAGAGTTGAGTAGGCATCCGAACGTGCGACATAACAGTGGTGATGAGGATTCCGTAGCTCACACAGCCACTTTGTAGTACTGCGACATAACAAATGCCAAAAAGGCCAAACGTTTTCCAGTTATCATTACCATTTCAATTAATCAAAGACTATCGAAATTCAGGTTTCCTTATATATCTTGGCTTATTTTCAACTCTGTAATAAAATTCGTAAAGAAGCATAAGTATGTCTGGGCCATATTCACAAATAATGGGAAGCAGAAGGCTGAATTTGATGCTTGACTTGCTGGTGCTGACACAGTAATGCGCCAGATCCATCATCCTCTCCAGAAGAGGGGCGGCTAGTAAAAAGCCGAACTTGCTATCTTCAGTTTTGTTTACGTGCCCATCCTCACTACGGTCATGGATGTTGGTTAATGATCGGAAAAGTACGATGGCGAATACACGCGGTAGAAATGGGGTTCTGCCGAAGGATATCTCTGGAGTAAGCATTACTCAACAGGGAGCGTAACTCGGATATCATGGAGTCTCTCAAAATCAAGCCCGCAACTTCTTCGCATTGAGAGGTCATAGCTTTGGTACAAAGAACGATTAGAGTGTCGCCGGAAATAATTGCAGGATGAACTCTTCAAACCAAGCCAATCAGCAGAAGACCTAGGAGTAGACCTGGAACAAGATGATTGGAAAATATCTGTAGTCTCAGTTGGTAACTGTTGAGAATCCAGCCGAAAAGTATAATGGCCGGAAGTTATGGAGGAGGTACCTGAAGACTCTACCCCCATCGACCCTGCCAGGAATAGTGACAGAGTAGTGGGAGAAGATGAATGGATGGATGAAATAAATTTCTTCAATAAATATACGGTGCAGTACCCAAAAGAAACCGGAATTTTGCAATATCATTTCATTCACTTAGATTTACATGTTTACACTTTTATCGCCTTCAAAGTATTCTCTATTTACATTATTTACAATTGACGGATATTTGTCTTTATCTTGTTTGTTGTTAACACATCGTTTCGACTAATATATATTTCTTTACTACCCACAAGGGGCTAAACACAGAGGGGACAAAGAAGGACAGACAAAGGGATTAAGTCGACTACATCAACCCCAGTGCGTAACTGGTACTTAATTTATCGACCGCGAAAGGATGAAAGGCAAAGTCGACCTCGGCGGAATTTGAACTCGGAACGTAACGACAGACGAAATACGGCTACGAATTTCGCCCGGCGTGCTAACGTTTCTACCAGCTCGCCGCCTAATATATCCTCTAGCCTTTATTAGATGAAGGCTGGAAGGTATATCAGCCGAAACGTTGTGTTAACAACAAACAAGATGAGTACAAATATCCGTCAATTGTAAATAATGTAAATAATGTACATTATTCCTCATATCTATAGAACTGTATTATTATTATTTGAAGCAATGCATTGGTCGAGGCGCGTTTTCTACTATTCGAAGCAGAGCTGGAACTCTTGCGAAATGATGCCTTTTAACGTCCCCGTTGTTTTTTCTTCATCTCTTTCACATCTGCAAATTCCATAGAACCAGCTTTTGTCACCAGGGATGACCTTCGAAAAAAAAGTCCGGATCAACTTCCAACTGTTCACAACACGCATTCAGTCGTGAGTGCATCTCATCTTCCATGAGCAAACAAGGCACAAATTTTGCTGCAACACTTTTCATTCGCAATTTCTCGCTCAAAATTCGTTGGTAGGAGCTCCAGAACCCACCAATCATATCAACAAGTTCATCAATTGTTCAGTGACCGTCCTCCAAGATCAGTTCATGAATTTACGTGATGTTTTCATTCGTTCGGAAGGTCGACGGTCTTCCTGAACGAGGTTGGTCTTCAAACGACAAATGACCATTCCTAAATCACTCGTAAATTTGTGTTCTGCTAATGACAGCGTCATTGTAAGTTGTTTGAAGCATGACAACTGTTTCGGTCGTCGTTTTTTTCCCAGCAGAAAACAGAATATCACGGAAGCACGCTGTTCCTTCGTTTCAGCCATTACAAAAATCGACGAACATAGGAGAAGCACTGCAAAACAAAGACGCACCACGTAGCAGTGGGACTACACTCGATGACGTCTGTTAGCAGACTAATGCCTGAGTATCGCATCAAGTGGATTCTCGCGGTGGCAGCCTGAACTACAAGTTTGTTCCACAGAGAACATTTCCTGTTACTTTTGGGTACCCTCTCGTATCTATTGTAAATAAAATCTAAGAAAACGGATTGATGCCACTGCTGAAGACCTGAATTTTCTTGTTTTCATTATCGAACGCTTTCATCTATTATTGGAACAAAACAATTTGCTTTTAATTAATCCGGATTACCCTAGCTATTATAATTGTATGAATGTCATTTTACACATTGTATGAATCTGGTTAAATTTGAGTAACAGGAGGAAAAATATCAAAATGTTAGTCGTTGATATGATAAACGTTTGTGATAGCCGGGAGGATGGACCGCAAATATAGTACACATAGAAAATAAAATACAGATTAGTATCGACAAATTACTACGTATTGTGTGCGCGCGCGCGTGTATACACGCACACACGCGCGCTCATATATACACACTCATATATATATATATATATATATATATATTTACATACATACATACATATACATGCAATTTAAATATAGGATAAAATCTTTATAAGAATTTATCAAGTAGTTAGCGTGAAAAACCTCATAAGGGAAAAATTTATTGATTATTCCCAATAAATATATTTATTTAATATATATATATGATTTCTTTTGAATGAAACAGTTCTAGTCCTGTAGAAGGTCCTTCTATAAAATAAATTAATTTACTCTGCTATGTATTGAGTACCTTATTTACTGTGGTTAACCCCGGCTCAACCCGGGACCTACATATATATATATATATGCATACACACACAAACATACAATTATACACACATATAAATACTGGCACTCCGTCGGTTACGACGACGAGTGTTCCAGTTGATCCAATTAACGGAGCGGCCTGTTCATGTAATTGACGTAGAAGTGGCTAAGCACTCAACAGACACGCGTACCCTTAAGGTGATTCTCAGGAAGATTCAGCGTGACACAGAATGGTAAGAAGGCTGGCTCGTTGAATCACAGGTAGAATTCATTATCGCCAGCAAATTGAAATAAAGTGTCTTGCTCAAGGAGCACAACGCGCCTCCGGGAATCGAACTTAGAACGTTACGATCGTGAACCGGATTCCCTAACCACTGAGTCACGCGCTTTCACGCACATACATATACCTCCCCCTCTCTCCCCTCCCCTCCTCTCTCTCTCTCACTATCTATCTATCTATCTATCTATCTATCTATCTATCTATCTATCTATCTATCTCTCTCTATGTATGTATGTATGTATGTATGTATGTATGTATGTCTGTATGTATGTATGTATGTATCTATCTATCTATCTATCTATCTATCTATCTATATATATATATATGCGTGTGTGTATGTATATATATATATATATATATATATATATAAAATCTATATCAGTTTCTCTCTCTCTTCCTCTGTATGTATGTATACATGTATGTATGAGTGTATGTATATATGCTTTTACTTAAGAATATGCAAATGCATACACGCGCGTGCATACGCACGCACACACACACACACACACAAACGTGCGCGCACACACTCACACACACGCATACACACACACACACACGCACACACAAAACACACGCGCGCACACACAAACATATATGTGCATGTATATAATAGCATGCTCATATAGAACCGTGCAACAGGCCTCATAGGTAATTGCATATTATGAAGCGTATAAATACACTCAGGCAAATCATGACTAACCAATGCGAAATAGGAAAAAAAGATGTGTGGATATTGCCGTTTGAAAAAAAAAGAACCCAACGTAGTAGTAGTAGTAGTAGTAGTAGTAGTAGTAGTAGTAGTAGTAGTAGTAGTAGTAGTAGTAGTAGTAGCAGCAGCAATGACTGTGATGATAACAACCGCGATGTTGTTGCTGATAAAAACGTTTATGATGATGATTGATGATGATGATGATGATGGCAATGGCGTTGATGGTGACGATGGTGGTGGTGGTGGTGGTGGTGATGATGATGATGATGATGATGATGATGATGACGATGATGATGATGATGATAATGATGGCAATGGCGTTGATGGTGACGATGGTGGTGGTGGTGGTGGTGGTGATGATGACGATGGATGAATGATGATGATGACGATGATGATGATGATGATAATGATGGCATGGCGTTGATGGTGACGATGGTGGTGGTGTGGTGGTGGTGTGATGATGACGATGATGATGATGATGATGATGACGATGATGATGATGATGATAATGATGCAATGGCGTTGATGTGACGATGGTGGTGGTGGTGGTGGTGATGATGATTCACGATGATGATGATGATGATGATGACGATGATGATGATGATGATAATGATGGCAATGGCGTTGATGGTGACGATGGTGGTGGTGGTGGTGGTGATGATGATTCACGATGATGATGATGATGATGATGACGATGATGATGATGATGATAATGATGGCAATGGCGTTGATGGTGACGATGGTGGTGGTGGTGGTGGTGATGATGATTCACGATGATGATAATGATGATGACGATGGTGGTGGTGATGATGATTCATGATGATGATAATGATGATGACGATGATGATGATGATAATGATGATGACGATGATGATGATGATGATGATGATGGCAATGCCGCTGATGGTGACGATGGTGGTGGTGGTGGTGGTGATGATGATGATGATCCTGACGGCGATATCGACGATGCTGCTGATATTGATAATGGAAGCAGTGATGACAATTGTGTTGATGATGACAGAAATCGGCGGCAGCGCCAGTCGTTGCTATCAGCAGCAGTTTTCAGTCTGTTTACCAGAAGTTTTAGATTTTCTTTCGCTTGTTTTATTCGTTTGGGTTGCAGTCCTAATGAGGATCCCCCGAACAAATCGTTCCCAGCACTTTTTGTATGTATGTATGTATGTATGTATATATTTGTGTCTGTGTTTGTCTCACCCACCCACCCACCCACCATCGCTTGACAACCGCTGTTGGTGTGTTTACATCCCCGTAAGCTAGCGGTTCGGCAAAAGATACCGATAGAATAAGTACCAAGCTGACAAAGAATAAGTCCTGGGGTTGATTTGTTCGACGAAAGGCGGTGCTCCAGCATGGCCGCAGTCAAATGACTGAAACAAATAAAAGAATAAAGGAATATATATATATTTAGCCTTAATAATAATAAAGGCGCAGGAGTGGCTGCGTGGCAAGTAGCTTGCTTACCAACTACATGGTTCCGGGTTCAGTCCCACTGCGCGGCATCTTGGGCAAGTGTCTTCTGCTATAGCCACGGGCCGACCAATGCCTTGTGAGTGGATTTGGTAGACGGAAACTGAAAGAAGCCTGTCGTATATATGTATATATATATGTATGTGTGTGTGTTTGTGTGTCTGTGTTTGTCCCCCTAGCATTGCTTGACAACCGATGCTGGTGTGTTTACGTCCCCGTCACTTAGCGGTTCGGTAAAAGAGACCGATAGAATAAGTACTGAGTAACAAGTAAAAGAATAAGTCCCGGGGTCGATTTGCTCGACTAAAGGCGGTGCTCCAGCATGGCCACAGTCAAATGACTGAAACAAGTAAAAGAGAAAAGAGAGAGAGAGAGAGAGGGGGATATTTAAAATGTCTGTTACTTATTACGACGGTCCCTTTTGCCAATCCGCTAGGTTACGGAAGACGTAAGCCAAACCAAAACCATTTGTCAAGCTGTGGGGCACACAAATACACCCCCCCATACACACGACTGATTTATGTATATATATATATATGTATATATGTGAGAGGGTGCTGAAAAGTTCCTGGTTTTGGTTAAAAGAAAATATAGGAGGATCAGTTAATTATGATTTTATCCAACATTTCCCTTGTTGATTAGCAGTTTATCTTACGACATTGGCATCTCTGAAAGTACATCACACGTATTGAGAAGAGCATTGTCGATGTGAGAACTGTTGCTGCTCATGAAAAAAAAAAAAAATGAACGAACTATTGAGTTTGGTTTAATGGCCTACCAATGTATACTATGAGTTTCTTTGCCCTAGGAGTCGGGAAGACACTCGGCTAGAAATGGAAGCAAATTTGAAAGAAGAAAAAAAAGTAATAATAATAATAATAATAATAATGATAATAATAATAATAATAATAATAATAATAATAATAATAATAATAATAATAATAATAAACGCCCTGATGCAGTATAAATGCCCTGATGCAGTACCAGGCAGTGGCTCTCATGGCTTTTGATCTTAACTAATTGGCAGTGTTATCATGTACATTGTTTTGCCTTGGTATAAAAGATGGGCTACAGCAAATATTCTGCTCAATATCACATATTTGTTTGTCAGTTGTTTGACATTAACCAGTTGAGCATGTCCTTTAGTGGCTGACGATATGTGCATCTCTGATAACGAGCAGAAGTAGTGGGGGAGCATCATAGCCATGTGTTGAGAGGGACTCTTTGGGGTTTTGAATAATTCATCTCTGGAAATATGGGAGTTTCGTTCAACATCCTTAAACAACCTTTATTCAGGGACCTTTTGAGCGGGATGGGCTACTCGAACAGAAGAAAATTCTAACTGGGCCCCCACCTGCAAGGTCATGCGCTGTTTATCTTGATATGAGATCAGCATGCCGCGCACATATGGTTGTGACACATGTGCCTGAGGTACCCTTATCAGATGGGTAGTCATGATGGGTATACGGGGCTTTGTATATTTTACCCCAGTGTCACTTTGATGGCATGCACTGCTCTCTCACTCAATAATAATAATAATAATAATAATAATAATAATAATAATAATAATCCGGCATGGTTTAGTTTATTTCATGTTTACAATCAAGGCACTGCATCCTTAATTTTGGCGCAAAGCAAGCAATTTCGGGGAGGGGATAAATCGATTCAATCGACTCCAGTGTTCTTCTGGTACTAATTTTATCGACCCCCAAAAGGATGAGAGGCAAAGTCGAACCCAGTGGCATTTGAACTTAGAAGTGAAGACGGGCGAAATGCCGCTAAGCATCTGCCCGGCACAGTAAGCGATTCTGCCAGCTCGCCACCAATAATAATAAGGCTTGAAATATGAGTGGGAGGGGGAAAACACTCGACATGTGCGGAATAGCTGAGAATGTGTGTGCACTGATTAAGAACAGCATGCCTAGTGGGAAACAACCAGCACTTAGCCGAGGTAACAATCAAAAGAAGTATTTCCAAGGAGACTCTTGTTCACCTCCGTTATTTGTTATAGCCTTGATCCCACTTTCTGTAGTCCTACGTAAAATCAACGTACACTATGAGCTGAGAAAGAAAGGACCTCATCTCAATCACCTTCTCTTCATGGATGATTTAAAACTGTTCGCAAAACAGAGCCTGAAACGGAGAGGTTGGTTGAGACTGTGCAAATGTGCAGCAAGGGTATAGGGATGGAATTCGGTATCTCGAAGTGTACGGTGCTTACTTTGAAGCGGGGGAAAAGAATGGATTGTAGGGGCATAGAACTGCCAAACGGAGAGAGAATGGAAGACCCATATGATGATGGGATCCTGGAGCTGGACAATATCTTGCGCAGACAAGATCACCACTGCATATTTCAAGCGCCTGAAACTTCTCTTGAAATCGAAGCTCAACTCAAGGAACCTTGTGACTGCCATCAACATATGGGCTGTTGCTATAGTCTGCTATAGTGTACCCATCCTGAGATGGACACAAGCGGAGATTAACCAACTCGATCGCACTACTCGAAAAACAATGGCAATGCATGGTACCCTCCACCCTAAGGCAAACGTACACAGGCTCTACATGAAGAGAGGTAAGGGTGGACGTGGGCTGATTAGCGCACGGGAGTGCATCAGCAGTGCAAGAAGAGACATAGCAGAATATTTGGTAAACAGCAAAGAAGACTTGCTACAGTATGCTGCTAGTGTAGAAAGAGTTAACAAAAATGGACTTGAGAGTGCTCATGAATTCTGAACAAGAACAGCCAACGAGACAGAAGGAACCCTACTACGTACGGAATTACGTGGTCAATTCCACCGTGAAACCAACAAATTAAAAGACCAGGAAGCATCATGGAGGTGGCTCAACAAAGATGACCTAAAAACGAATACTGAAAGCCTAATCATCGCGGTCCAGAACCAGGCATTGAAAACCAACTCAGTGAATAAGAATATATACCACACAAGTGCGTCGGGCCGCTGCAGAATGTGTGGGAAGAGGGTCGAAAGTGTGACTCACATTGTTAGTACTTGCGCAGAAAGTGTCCAAGCGTAGACCCGACAAAATAGCCCAAAACCTCCACTGCCTACTATGCTGTAAGTATGGATATGAGGTTACGGGTGCTTGGTACCAACATACACCGGAAAAAGTATTGGACAAAAAGGGGAAGGCAAAGATCTTCTGGCATTTTGATTTCCTGACAGTGTTAGAGCACCGAAGGCCGAAAGAGTACTGGAGTCGGAGAAATGTAAGATTTTGTGGGACTTTCCTATTCAAACGGACAAGAAATTAGAAAATAATCGACCAGATATAACGATTGTAGCTAAGAAAAAGCGAAGTTGCTTACTTATTGACCCATCATGCCCATTTGATTCCAGGATCGTAAATAAAGAGGAAGAAAAACAAAATAATACAATAATACAAGTTTGCAATAGAAAGAATTTGGAGCATGTGAACAATAAAGGTCTGCCTATAATAATTAATGCATTGGGAACAGTAAGCCAAGATATAGACAAATGGCTAAAAGAGATTGAAATAGAATAGGCGCAGGAGTGGCTGTGTGGTAAGTAGCTTGC
This sequence comes from Octopus sinensis, assembly GCF_006345805.1. Lineage (NCBI taxonomy): Eukaryota > Metazoa > Mollusca > Cephalopoda > Octopoda > Octopodidae > Octopus > Octopus sinensis. The sequence continues at coordinate 148,462,914 of NC_043000.1, read as the reverse complement.
TAACCAACCACATGGTTCCGGGTTCAATCCCACTGCGTGGCATCTTGGGCAAGTGTCTTCTGCTATAGCCCCGGGCCGACCAATGCCTTGTGAGTGGATTTGGTAGACGGAAACTGAAAGAAGCCTGTCGTATATATATATATATATATATGTATATGTATGTGTGTGTGTGTGTTTGTCTCCCTAGCATTGCTTGACACCGATGCTGGTGTGTTTACGTCCCCGTCACTTAGCGGTTCGGCAAAAGAGACCGATAGAATAAGTACTGGGCTTACAAAGAATAAGTCCCGGGGTCGATTTGCTCCAACATTGCCGCAGTCAAATGGCTGAAACAAGTAAAAGAGTAAAAGAGTAAAGAGAATGCCCGGTAGAGCTCCTACAGAAAGTTTCTCTCTTCAGGACTGCAAGGATTATTAGGAGGGTTCTAAATCCTTGAAAGACTGCTGAAAACTTGTGGATACCTAAGGTTACAGGTAGTAACCCGTTACTCACATAAATCCTATCAGGAGTAAAACCAAACCTGAGCCAAAACAAAATAATAATAATAACTTCAATATTCCCCAAATTCACCAACACACCTCCTGACGTGCCTAAAACACCTTTTCATGGCTCTTTCACTGTTTTCTTTTTTGTCTTGTGCTTTATCCTCTATTTTATGCAAATACTTTTGGTTAAAATTGCTTTACTTTCAGTTACTTGACTTTTGTTGCTTTATATCCCCTCCTTTTCCTTTTCCAACGAATTGTAGTGCACCTGAACATCTTATACAATGATTTTAAATGGAAACGCGTATATAATTCGTCCATCCAAAATCTCTGTGGACTTCCAAGTCTTTTAAATGGCAAATCTATTGAAGGATTATTGAGTTCTACATCGACAATATCACTCACAAAAAGGAGAAGTTACAATAATCCTCGAGCTTTCGCACAAATTATTGGATTATAAGAAATAAAGAACCATCGAAAGCCAAACACTTTAAATCGTGTCTCTGACGTAAAGACACTTAAAATCCAGTATTACAGTCTTGGTATTTTAAGGTGGAAGGCACAGATCTTCATTTGCCTTTGGTAATGAGGACATTGAATAATTGACAAGCGTTTCAGTAAATTGCTCTGCTTAGAAAGGAAATCCTATATCGGGAAAGAGATATCACTTAGCCTGTTAATGCTGTGCAAACTAAGATAAGATCCAACACACCCTGCCAACTATAACAGTTCTTAAAGTGAGGCAACAACAATCTTCAGTAAATCGTTTTAAAGTAAGCTACATTACTACATTACTACTGCTCAAAGGTCTATTCTCTTTTTCTTTCTTTCTTTCTTTTTCTTTTTTTTTTTTTTTTTGTAATTCGGCCTTTATTCACTAACTGGAAAGGTTACGAAAAAAAAAAATAACGAGAAAAAATTTAAAAGAATATATTAAAATTAAAGAACACCTTCCATAAAATAGATAAGCAAAGTCAGAGAGAAACTCGAACTAATTTATGCACTACATCTACTCTCATTAATGCAGGCGGGAACGTCAGTACACACGCACGCGCGTGTGTGTTCATAAAAGACATACGTACGTACGTACGTGTGTGTTCATAAAAGACATACGTACGTACGTACGTGTGTGTGAGTGTTTTTTCTTTTAAATTTTTTATTTATTCAAATCCATCCCAGAAGGAAGTAGCCAATTTCTAACGAAGAACAAGTCTCTACCGTTGGAATTTTGACTACAGCCACAATAAAGTTACATCTCTAACTTTACAAAAGTCTTGCATATTTCTACTGTTCCAATCTGTGAGCTTGCCGCACAACTGGACTGTGATCACAGATGTTAGAAGACTGAATATCGGAAAGAATGTGCAAAGTGGATGCCTAGGTAGTTGATAATCGATTTGAAGGACAGGAGATAGAAGACAACCCTGAACAGATGAATGAATTTGAAGTTTATAAAAAATGTTATTCTGTTTTCGATCTTATGGCAGTGAATAAAATGTGGTCGTATCTTTATGATCCGGCGACGAAGGCTCCGGATCATAAAGATACGACCACATGGAATGATGTTACACCTCTTCCAATCAAAAGCCAGCGATCGGCACAGAAATTCATGGTGACTATTTTTGGATGACAAAGGCGCTATTCTTTGTGATTTTCTGAGACATGGCTGTACTATAAACAATATTGTTACGTTATATGAAGATAAAATTCAAGATTACCAAAATAATATCATAACTAAAATAGGTAAAATGTGTATATATTTTAGTATATATACATACTGGTAAGAGACGAAAATCGTCAGGGAACTGCCAGCTCAGGCGATTTCAGGGAATTGGGTATTCTCAGTTACTGAAATTCTATCTATTGCTGATAGTGAGATTTGGCTCGTATGCAGCGAGTGGGCACCAGTCAGTCACTGAGGATACGGAATATGCTGAAATTACGTGATCTGGCAGCTCCTGCAGCCATACTAGCCAGACGATTCTTGTCACTATCTATCTATCTATCTATCTATCTATCTATCTATCTATCTATCTATCTATCTATCTATCTATCTATCTACCCACCCACCTACCTACCTACTACCTACCTACCTACCTACCTACCTACCTACCTACCTATCTACCCACCTACCTATCTATCTACCCACCTACCTACCTATCTATCTACCCACCTACCTACCTACCTACCTACCTACCTACCTACCTACCTATCTATCTATCTATCTATCTATCTATCTATCTATCTATCTATCTATCTATCTATCTATCTATCTATCTATCTATCTGTCTGTGTGTGTGTGTGTGTGTGTGTGTGTGTGTGTGTGTGTGTGCTCTTAGCAGCTGCATGTGATCAGAAGTTCTCCCCGGACAAACATCACAGATTTCGGCGTTCTTACAATACGTCCACAATGAATAAGATAAAAAGATTGCCACTCAGCATTAATAATGCTTCCATCGCTAATATTTATCCTTTAATAAATACTGGCTATTTGCGGCATCAGTGTCTGAAAAGTCTCCATAATGTTATATATCGTTCACAATGAGATTTGGTTAGTATGCAGCGTGCGAGCACTGAAGATGAGCAGAACGCTGAAATTACATGATCTAGCAGTTCCGGAGCTCATATCAAACGATGCAGGCCTGCTAACAATATATATATATTAGAATAAATGAGGTACTCAGAAATCCAGATGGTTTTATATTTACAGATATTTATCAGTATGTTACATGTTTCTATACATCATATAACTTATATCATATATCATATATTAGCGCTTTCGTCCATTCTAGTGGAGTCTTCAAATTGAACTAAGTTTTTGCAGGAATTGACTCTTTTTATAGTATTATTGAGTGTGTAGTAGTGGGGAGAGATATAAGATAGTACAAGGGGGTGACGAATGGGGAATAAGTAAGAGAGAGAATGTGTGTGTGTGTGTGTGTGTGTGCGTGTGTGTGTGTGCGGATGTGCGTGTGTGTGTATGTATGTGTGTGTATGTATGTGTGTGTGTTTTTGTATATGAAGGAAGTGTTAAATAAAAAGAAGGAAAGGAAGAAAAGGGAGAGAAAGAAGTAAAATTTTTGTTGATCTCTTTGCAGCTGGTCAGGTTGTCAATAATGATCGATTCTTGGCTTTTAGTAATGGTAAATCCAGCTGTTTACTCCAAGGGGAGCAAAATGTCACTTTTCAAAAAGTTGTCTGGATTTCCTTTTTATCATTGTCTTGTGAGAGAGTGAGTGTGTGTGTATGTGCGTGTGTGTGTGTGTATATATATATATTTGAAGGGGAGATAACAAAGGAATAAATGATTATCTTATGAACTTATTTAGCTTTCAGCTGTTTCTACTATAAGATGCAGTGGACGCTTGAATTACACCTTATAGCTTCATCGGAGCCTCGAATGTGAAGTTCAATTTATTTGGGAAAGAATTACATTTGTATCTATATAGAAACGGCATCAACAATGAGAAAGTCAACACAGATGTATATAAGAAAAGTGTATGTCCAAAATGTAATTACATATATCAAAAGGATGTGTTATAATACGATTCCACAACCATACCAACAATCCAATAATACTATTCCACATATACAAAATAGCCATACCAACAACCCAACATATCTCCATCATCTGCTGCCCACGGATATCATTATGGTTTCGACACCTGGGCAGTACCATTCAATCCGGCGGCGTCAACAGCACTAAAATAAGTGTTAAACACACACACACACACACACACACACACACACGCACACACATATATGTGTGTGTTTGTGTGTGCGTGCATGTGTATGTGTGTGTGTGTCTGTCTGTGTGCATGCGCGCGCGCTGTTAGTACCATGCGTCTGTATGAAAGGTTCTCTCAGGACGAATATCACAGTATTCGGCATTCTAATACTACGTCCACATTGAATATGATATAACGATTGCCACACACGCGCGCGCTCGCTCGCTCATGACAACATAAAATTAATCATTTAGAATCATCTGGAATTTTCATAACCGTTAACTGATTAATCGATTTTTGACACAGTTAAGAATCTTATATCTGAAAGGAAATAAATAGAAATTTCATTTCCTCTGCAATATTTATTCCGTAAAAAAAAAATTATTTAATAAGTAAAGTACACTTATATGGCCAAGGAAATAATATATATATAAACATTCCATTTTTTAATAACGTATTATTATACTAAATGCGAAAAAAAGTAAAATTTTCTTAAGTTTAGCAATTGATATGCAAGCCTTGTAGCAATGTAGTTAACTGTTTTTAATATTTGATTCCACATTCAGTCATAAAAGAAATTTAATCTTTATTTTTAAAATAATCTCCCAAAAAATAAAATGCGTCAGCAGCTTTATCTGACAGAGTTGATCTTAATTTGATTTTGAATAAACCAACGGCTGAGAAAACTTCCTTGGCTCAACAAGTAAACTGCTAACAATTAGTTTAGTTCTTCGGTATTTTCACTTAAAGATACTACATTTTCAAAGCAGTTTTTAGTACATTGCTGACATTAGTATCTTAACTCTTGATTTAAGTATGGCTTTTAGATTTTTCATTGGTACTCGTATATTCTTTTGAAAAATACGAGTAAGGCTTCCTGACTTTCGTTCTGTTTCCCGCTCTTATCCATAATTCTTTCATTTTAACTTTTCAGAAATTCTTTAAATAATCTTTCAAACACTTTCTCCTTACATTTTTTAAAACTTGCTTTTGAAGTTTCAGGCAAATAACATATTCCCTGATATAGTTCTTTATATAATCTTTCAAACATTTGCTCTCTACATATTTTAATACTTGCTTTTGAAGTGTCGGATAAATAATATTTTGTAGCAATTCTTTGTTAAGGAGAAATGATATGAATAACAGCTTCATTTTTATCTCTTAGAAGAATACCGTTCCAAAAGTCATTGATATAATTGAATGGCGGTAAAATTCTTCCTACACCTAAGTTTTCACAACAAAATATTTATTGATTATTCAACTTTTGAGTATATCAGTTTCCTCGATGAAAATTAAATAAAATATAAAATCCAACAATTTTTAATAACTATTTCAATGAACCAGAGAGTCGCTCATAAGATTTTATATAGAATTTCATTCAGCATCTGATATTGTCCTTGTGTATCCAGTTACTCTTACAACCTTAGGGATGCATATATTTTTAACTTTCAGAATAATCGTTAAAAGAGTATTCTAGCGAGTTTTACAATCAAATGAAGTTTATTTTCCTTCCCATATTTACGCTTAAAGTTACAAGATGTTTTGAAAAAGATTTACAAAATATTTTACATATTTCTTTTAACTCTTTCATTTAATGCTTTGGCGTTTTCTTGAACTTCTGGGGAAAAGTAATTTTCCCTGGTATTCTCCGAATTTAAATAATTCCTTGACGTGCCATGGTCTGGGAATCAAACTTCTTTATTTTATGATATTGGCAATGGAAGCCATACATAGAGAGGACAGCACAAGGTGGAGACAAAAAAAAAAAACGAATGGGAAGAATGAATTAAGTATAATGAAAATGAAATGAAGCTGTTCGACCCCACCTCCGAGCGACTTCATTGACCCTGTTACTCTTTTACTTGTTTCAGTCATTTGACTGCGGCCATGCTGGAGCACCGCCTTTAGTCGAGCAAATCGACCCCGGGACTTATTCTTTTGTAAGCCCAGTACTTATTCTATCGGTCTCTTTTACCGAACCGCTAAGTAACGGGGACGTAAACACACCAGCATCGGTTGTCAAGCAATGCTAGGGGGACAAACACACACGCACATACATATATACATATATTCGACAGGCTTCTTTCAGTTTCTATCTACCAAATCCATTCACAAGGCATTGGTCGGCCCGGGGCTATAGCAGAAGACACTTGCCCAAGATGCCACGCAGTGGGACTGAACCCGGAACCATGTGGCTGGTTAGCAAGCTACTTACCACACAGTTTATAATAACATTGATAATACCATTTGTAACAGCTAATTTCCATTTTTTGGGAAAATGTCCATGTTAAATTCCTTTAAAATATAACACCCTTTTTGGCATTGTGCTGATGTCTGCAGGACAACTACTCTCCCTTCCATGTCTAGCAGTATGGCAGCCACCAGTCAGGCTACATCCACATCAAAGTCAATGTCTTCCTCGTAATTCCTCAATCTCAAAAGATACTCCGGGTCCGCCACCGCCCAGTAAATGTCCTCAAGCACCCACTCCCACTTCTGTTACATCCACTTTTATCCCTTTGTCCCATGTCTCTATTTCGTTACAAAGTCCTTCCTTTTGTCTGTTATACAGTATTACAAATTTATCCAAGAACCAGGTAGGAGAAATTTGGGGTTCCTGCGTGATTGTGCTTGTGTTTATGTCAGGTGGGGTACGGAGAGGGTTAGTGTCTGTAGGGAGTGGTTGAGGTAGAGTAAGTGTCGATGGGAGCCGGGTGGGTGTGGGATGGGGGTCATTATTTACAACGTGTGCCTTTTTCTCCTCTTTCTTCTTTTTTCCCGTCTTTTCCCATCCATTATTCACCTCCTCTTCTTCGACGTTGGTACTGGTTTTCGTCTGTGGTGCAGTTTCAGTCTCCTTCTCGTGCTTCTCTTCAGCCTCCACGAGTGGTGGAGGACCAATTGCTTTTTCGCTCCCATGCTTCTCCTTAGTCTTCACAGGTGGTGGAGGACAATCCGTTCTAATGTGGCCTTTCAGGCCACATTTATAGCACCGCGGAATCCTCCCTTCCACTCTAACTCTAAGTGTCATTTCTCCGACCGTGATGGTCTCCACCATATTTTCAATGCCTTCCGGGGCCACCTGTACTATCATGTCTAGGTTCTGCCCTTGCCAGTTCCTGTGGGGGGTTCTGGTAGCCTGCAGGACCACTACTCACTCCTCCATGCCTAGCAGTATGGCAGTCACCAGCCAGGCTACATCCACATCAAAGTCTTCTACCCTAACCCTGGAAGCACGTCTCCCAAGGTATACAGGTAGAAGCACCACTTCTGTTTTTAACGGTGTTGCTGAGTGCAGTCTGGCGGTAGCTACTTCCCGAAACTTCACCTCCACCGTTCCATACTTTCTTCTCCTGGCAAGGTAGGAAATCCCTTGCCAGACTGGTCTCAGCGCCTTTTCAATTTGGGCTGCAGACACTACTTCAATTTTTCTCATTGCCACCGCGTACGTCCTGTAAATTATCGTTTTTCCGTATTTTTCTTTTAAAACTTCTTTGCGGGGAGAACACCTTCACATCGTTCCTCTCTCTTTTAATCATTTCCTTTAACCTTCTCAACTCCTCCAGACTCACGTCTTCGTTTTTTTTTTCCTTCGCGCCGCTTCTGCGTAATTTTTTTACCTCCATAGCCTCGTCAATTCTTTTCAGACTTTTCACTAATTCTTCCTCAGACGACATAAAGTCTGAAGAAGAAGAACTCAAACATTCGTAATTCATAACACGACGCTCTCCCATTAAACAAGAGGGAAGCCGTCGCACATCACCGCTGCAAGACAGCCAAAAAACACGCGTTTCACACAATCAATAACCGGAAGCAAACTTTTTACCACACATTCACACCTGCGCTTATAATGATGAGTACTTATCCAGTGATTAAAAGTGAAAAAAAATATTACCTTGATATTTAAATTAAGAATGCAAATTGTTCAGTACCATTTTCCTAATATTTGTTGTATTGGTAGTAGAAATCTAGCTCTAAGTCAATTTCTAAAAAGTCTACTTGATTTAAAAAACGATTAGCAATTCGGTTAAAACTAAAATCGTTTTTGTCGGATAATATTGCAACATCTTCAATAGCACGTTTTTTTTCTTCTTTTCAATAAACTACTTTGATTATTTTTTAATTCTTTGTTCACTAATTCCTCATGTTTTTTGCAGCATGAAAGAATTTCAAGTGAAAAGATAAAAATGGCGTAGAACCGTCTCTCCATTTAAATACTTTAGAACAGACGATACATTCTGCTTAATCCTTATTCTATTATTGAGACAACATCTTACATTCGCTTTGCTCTTCATAAGCGTTATACATGAGCGGCAACACAGATTTAATTTATTGCACATGTGCTCAAGTGTGTTCAACTCTAAGCTCAAACAGAAACGGGGACTACTGTCGGCAACACAGCAACGCAAAGACTATCATTGATAAACTAGCAAGCAGATTTACGCATGGCCAAATTTTTCAGACTTAATTTATATTGCTTCATATTTAATTGATTTCATGCTGCCAGATTTAGCAACTGGAAATACAAGAAACAGAAAACTTTTTCTTTTTTTTTTTTTTGATAAAAACGTTAAACGCCTTAGCAGTCACGAAGACTGAGTTTTGAACGTAAAATACCATAATAAATTCTCAATTTAGTTTTTAAAGATAGCAAAAACTTATAACAAAAATGCATTAAAATTGTACGTGGGCATAAAACTACATATTTTCTCGCGAAACATGATGAGAAAAGACTCCTTTAAAGTGACGACTCTGTCTACGAAATAGTTACGTGTGACAATATGAATTGAGTTTTGGTATGACAAATGGGATAACGGTTAACTACTTTTCTTTCATAGATCAAAATTAGTCGACGATATAAAATTGTAACCGCTGTATTCTCGTACTGAATGTACTTATAGACAACTAACAGATAGCATGGTGTGTGTGTGTTTTGATATTTCGCTTAGGCATTGCGAGACTAATAACTTGGTGTAGAACTCATTTTACGTATGTCTCAGAACCAAGTGTTAGACGAGTATAGAACGGTAATAAAAAAAAAATGACACAGGAAAAACAATGGTTATATAATGAACTTCATTAGCTTACGGCTGTTTCTGCTATAAGATGCAATGGACTTGTAGCTGAGTGCCTGAATAACATCCTATAGATTCACGAAGCTGTAAGCTAATGAAGTTCCTAACATAACCATTGCTTTTCCTATGTCACCTCATTTTCTTTTATATATTTTGTAAGGGTTCTTTGTCAATTTTTTAATTAAAAAATAATAATTTATTAATTACCCCTCTATTTTCTCATATATATATATATATATATATATATATTTATTCATATATATATATATATATATATATGAATAAATGAAAAAATGGAGTCGAACGAAGATGTTAACAAAATTCGACTCCATTCTTTCATTTATTCATATATAACACAAATTTCTGCACATGAACCCGGAGTTTCTACACTTGGACAGGTCGCTTCAACCGTGTTTCTGACGTGAATTTGCTACCCTGGTATCGGTTCAACGAATTTTCCATGCTGACGATAAACATAGGATAATTCATTCATCTATTGAAATATATGCGTGGAAGCACTCCGTCGGTTACGACGATGAGGGTTCCGGTTGATCCGAATCAACGGAACAGCCTGCTCGTGAAATTAACGTGTAAGTGGCTGAGCACTCCACAGACACGTGTACCCTTAACGTAGTTCTCGGGGATATTCAGCGTGACACAGAGAGTGACAAGGCCGGCCCTTTGAAATACAGGTACAACAGAAACAGGAAGTAAGAGTGAGAGAAAGTTGTGGTGAAAGAGTACAGCAGGGATCACCACCATCCCCTGCCGGAGCCTCGTGGAGCTATAGGTGTTTTCGCTCAATAAACACTCACAACGCTCGGTCTGGGAATCGAAACCGCGATCCTATGACCGCGAGTTCGCTGCCCTAACCATGAAATATATATATATATATATATATATATACCATGAAATATATATATATATATATATGCCTAGTTTAAAATATATATGTTAGCAACAGAGGCAGTATTAACACTGAGAGGTATTATTTATCCCCACTAAACGTAGATGTTCTGTTAGAACAAACTATACTGCGGTAGCTACCAGGAGAGAAACTCCCTTATTGGCTTTTGGTTTATGTCTGGTGATTTCGGCACTGGGAATGGTGGGGATTTATCTCCTTTCTAGCGATATAAACAAGAGTTTATTTTGTACCAAAAGCCAATATGAGAGTTTCATTCGTGGTGTCTACCGCAGTATAGTTTGTTCTAACAGACCATCTACGTTTGAAGTGGGAATAAATATATACCGAGATGCATGCATAAATACATAAATGTGCGTGTGTGTATACATACATACATACATACATACATACATACATACATACATACATACATACATACATACATACATACATACATACATACATACATACATACATACATACATACATACATGTGTATACATAGGAGCACTCCGTCGGTAATGACGTGGGTCCTAGCTGATACGATCAACGGAACAGCTCGTGAAATTAATGTGCATGTGGTTGAGCATTTCACAGACACGTGTACCCTTAACGCAGTTCTGAGGGAGATTCAGCGCGATACAGAGTGTGACTAGGCTGACCCTTTGAAATACAGGTGCTACTCATTTTTGCCAGCTGAGTGGACTGGAGCAACGTGAAAATAAAGTGTCTTGCTCAAGGACACAACGCGTCGCCGGGAATTGAACTCACGACCTTACGATTATAAGCCAAATATCCCAACCACTAAGCCACGCGCCTTCACATACATGTATGTATGTATGTATGTATGTATGTATGTATGTCAGGTCACTTTCGAGTGCTACTGGTAACATGTAACCCAGTACAACCTGTTGCATGGTCGGGTCGTCGGCGACTAAACCGGTAACCCCACCAAGCTTGCTTGGTGAGGAGGGTGTTTATTGGACACCCTGCGGGATGCAAAACAAAACCTGTCAAAGGGCGGGGGAACTCTTGAGAGTTAACGGCCATCCAATAAATGTCTTAAGGCTGTATCATGCGCGGGGACATAGAAATAATCGGACTGAATACCCGATCGCGCGGTTAAACCATTGGGAGTGAAGGACTCTTAGCCTTTGTAAGGGCATCCTTCTAGGAGAAGGTAACTCAAGTAACTGGGATAACTCCGACATAAAACCTGCGGCTCAGTGGTTACCGATGATGTTGACTTGTTCTTTTCGGATTATGGCTGCTGTTGCTTAGTGAGTGGGATTGACTCAGTGCACAGGCTTTCCTCACTTTAAAAAAATCTTCTTGCACAGGTATTGCACGATTACTACATTGGATTGATTGAAGTGATCAACTAATTTATGATTGTTGATAGTGCTGTGGGTCTCAACTGAATGGCTGGCTGTAGCCTTAAAAAGCAAAAAAGTCACATTCGATCACAGCACCAGTAACAGTTAAGCTTCGTGCAATGGCCATACTCGATAACGAGGGGGCAGCCATAATGTATGTATGTATGTATGTATGTATGTATGTATGTATGTATGTATGTATGTATGTATGTATGTATGTATGTATAAATGTACCATCATATCATCATTATATCATCATAAGCAATACGTTTTTTGTTAACAATGACTGTCCATCTGTTAGTCGTCGTATCAGAAGTGAATTGATCCCTAGTTTCTGTCATCAACTGCTGTGTGTGCTAGTTGCTAGT
>NC_043000.1:148423475-148443475 GCF_006345805.1 Octopus sinensis | reverse complement strand
GAAACTGAAAGAAGCCTGTCGTATATATGTATATATATATACTAGCAGCATAGCCCGGCGTTGCCCGGGTATGTAAGAGTCCCTAGTAGGCAACGACTAATCCCAATCTAGTTCTTTCCCTCTAGGGAACGAAGGCGCATGTGTAGGTTGCAATGTATTCTCTTCACTCGAATACTTCTATGTATACGATGTTCCTAGCTGTCTCCCGACAGAAAATGTGTTGCATATAAAAAGCTTAGATTCTCGACCCCATGTCGAATTTATCGATTTTTTCAGAACTGGGGAAACTTTTCAAAATTTTCGCTGCGTTAGTTTTGAATTATGACATTAGGCTATGTGTGTGTCAAGTTTCATCAGAATCGGCTGAAAGCCGTGGTCAGTGTGAAGGTACAACCTGACAGCCACACAGACAAACAGACAGACAAACTGCCATATATATATATATATATGTGTGTGTGTATGTATGTGTGTCTGTGTTTGTCCCCTAGCATTGCTTGACAACCGATGCTGGTGTGTTTACGTCCCCGTCACTTAGCGGTTCGGCAAAAGAGACCGACAGAATAAGTACTGGACTTACAAAGAATAAGTCCCGGAGTCGATTTGCTCGACTAAAGGCGGTGCTCCAGCATGGCCGCAGTCAAATGACTGAAACAAGTAAAAGAGTAAAAGAGTAACAGGTTCAATGAAGTCGCTCGGGGGTGGGGTCGAACAGCTTCATTTCATTTTCATTATACTTAATTCATTCTTCCCATTTGACAGAATATTAAAAAGCTGTGGACCCCTGAAACCCAGGCTGGTGCAGTAACTGGTCCTGAAGCGTGATGGCATTGCTTGGGTTTTTGGCACTGTGCAATAGCGATCCGTTCTCAGGGTTTGGTAGTAGAGTAGCTAAAGTGGGTAAGGGGCGCTCCACTCCAGGCAACGCTTTTATGGTAGCGGCACTTTTGGATCTGCTGTATAAGCCTGTATAGGCTTGGAGTGCCATAGGGTGGGGCGCAAACTGAAGGACTTCCCAGGCTGGTACACACTCTAGCCATGCCACTGGGGTTTGGTTTTTTCCCCCCCACACTATTTTTTTCTGTATAGTAGTGACCTCGATATCAGTTTTAACAATGCAGTCTGATGCTGATATTACCATCTTTTATTCGTCCTTAACCGTCTACTGCATGCAACACCCATTCAAAACCTAGACATCTCCGACCAATGGTAGAACCTCTATGTGGTCTCTCGATCTGCAAGAAATATTAGCCGAATCCCTCTCAGATCACACCCTGATTTCTTAGGAAATGAATTGCTACATTAGAGAATGTAGCCCTACACGCCCCAAACATGAGGGAATGGTCATGGCTGGAATGCCTTTAATCATCGGTCTCCTTTACCATTCAGTGAAATATTTATGACATAAATAGCTAAATAGTATTCCGCAGACATTTGTACTTTTAATGTAATCCACAAACACAATCAACGTGGCTTCGTGTTTGACAAAGCTGGTGCTTTGATTTACAGGTCCGACCCATCCAAAGTGCCTCCGTACAGTTCCATCTATCTAATTTCACTCGCAAGATTTGGTTTATCGTGAGGTATCGTTTGATATTTGATGTTGATAGAAAACGTAAATGTATTTCTATGTCTGCGTGTAAAAATGATTAACAACACTTAAGAACAATTAACAGGAGTTTTATTTACTGCACATAGTATTTTCTCTGTCGGTCTTTAATGAAAAATACCTGCGACAATTTCATGTCAGGCGAGACATACTACTGGGGTCTACGGTAATTTAACAGGTATGTCAATTACGGCTAGCCCATCCAAACTGGAAAAATAATCATGCCATATTCATGACAACGAAATCTGTGTATTCTAATTGCCGTGAAAATGGAGACGTCAAGCAGCTTCTTCAACATTCTAGAATTGTCGCTAAAACACATCCATTATATATACGGCTCAACGAAAAAGTTCTAAGTTACGCAATGGTTCAACACTGATTTTGTCGGTTAATCAGCCGATCACGTGAAATGACAGTAGCTTAGCCATGATGTCTACTCGGGTATCCAGCGATTCGGTTTCAAATCTGCTAGTTTCAACCTCCACAGAAGAGACAGAATAGACTGAAACAACATCAGCGGGACAAAACAACAAAAACCTTGACGTCTTACACCAGACTTGCTTTACTTCTTTGCTTCAGACTTTAAATATGGCTTTCGCCCTTATATTTTATTGAAATAGACACTCATAAATCAGCAGTGGTTAAGTTCATACTTAGCTCACCAAATCAGTAATTGAATTACTTCTTCTGACTTGCTGTATGAAATTCATTAAACGTCATAATAGGAAATCTCCTCTTCTCTAACATATCTGAGACTTCCTGTTTATGTCGAAATTCATTATTTTACAACACATCAAGGTTGTGGAGTGGCAGAAACAATAGAAAACTGGATAAGATAGTTTCCTTGCAGTACGTTTTGAGCTCAAATAACACTCGAGTTACCTGCGTCTGTCCTTATCTGCTCGGGTCAGTACACATGTTAATTAAATCAATTTTATCTCCTGATAGAGGGCAACATATTGGCATAAACCTTTGAGTGTCGGAGAAACTATGATATTTACGACTCTGAGTTCAACTCCAGCTGAGGTCGCAAGTACTAAGGGCGAGTTAATAACGCTACACATCAAATGTGCGGTCTTGTGCCTATGTTTGAAATCAATATTTAGTCATCGAAAGGTTGGTGGATTGACAGAAACAGTTAGAGTGATAAAAAAAACAAAAAAACACTTGCGGTATTTACTTCGTCAAAATTTTAACTTATCCTTCTTCCCATCAAAAATTTTCATCCTCTCCCACCTCACAAAAAATTATGTCTCTTTGTGTCTATATAAAAAGTCAATGAAGAGGACCTGCACCGACGATCTTTTCAGGTATCCTAAACTAGTAGAAATATTCTTACCCTTGTAGCAGATCATCTCTCTCTTAGAATCAAACCTACAACATTTCTATCTAGATAAGACGTTGTCTTGAGTCCAAAATACCATATTTACAAATATAATAACTGTAAGTAATAAACTGCTTACTCAGACAGGTAAGCATGCTCTATCGACATTTATTCATGTAATATTCTGGGTTGGCTGTGATAAATTATTGGTTAATTTCAAAGACCTATTTCTGTTTGCTGTAATTACACTTAAAATGCAAACAAAACATTATGAAACATTTCTTTATTTTTGCTATAAATTAGCTTTGATTCAGGTTTCTCATCAGAGGCCACTTTGATTATGGTCTAGCTCCCAACCAAGTAGTCAAAAGATGATTCTATCACAATTCGCATCGACATTCACCTTTCTTTCTCGACTTGATCACACAAAGACAGCATCTCGTGCTTGCATACATACGTGTGTGTGTGTGTATGTGTGTGTGTGTGTGTGTGAGAGAGAGAGAGAGAGAGAGAGAGAGAGAGAGAGAGAGTGTGTGTGTGTGTGTGTGTGTGTGTGTGTGTGTGTGAGATACATATATGTTCACCTTCAAGTCACCAGGACTAGATTTATCTCTGACTGAATTTAACAGCTTTCTGATAGAGTGAAGTAACGAGAATAAATATTATGTTGAAATGAGAAGCACAGCCTTCTGAATCCTTCCAATCATTAACACCCTAAACTAACATTATCAATTTATCTAGATGAAAGTCTCTTTCACTGGGAAACACATTTATGAAAGTGAAAAGTATTGAACATCATCAATAAACTATGCTTGGGTTATGAATCATGTCTTCTAACATTACCAATTCATTTAGATGAAACATTTGAATCTAAAAAAATGTCTGCTGTTCATTGATAAAACATTTATGAAACGGAAAATTATAAACCGAAACATCCTAAATAGATTATGCTTGAGTTATCAATCACATCTAATTTGATAATATTATGATGCAAAATTATCATGGTGGAATCAGTGTAGCTTCAGACGAAATACCTTGAAAATTCCACCAGGGTTGACTATTGCTTTCATGAATGATATATCGATGAAATAACTATAGTGGTTTGACTAAACTGCCTGTATCCTCTTTCAAATTGCAACGTAATATATATAACGTAGAGATCCTTCCAACGGTAAAGCGATATCAGAAACTATATATAGCAATTTGAATAATAAAAAAAGAGATAGACCCGCAAAGAGCAATGCCCGACTTTGTTTTTCATTTTCGTTTATCATTTATATTCTTTATATTTTTATTATCTGTTATATTTCTTTATCAATTCTGCAACGCTCTGGTAAAAAGCAACCTATTTGATCGTCTGATTTTAACACCTCAAATATTTGTGTTCAGCTTTGCAAGTGTTTGTTTCTAGCGTTTTCTTTCTTTCTTTTTTTCTGTATTTAGTCTACCATTTTGTTTGAGGAACTATGATTGTAAATATATATAAATGCAATATATTTCAGCCATATTCAAATAAGAATATATAACTATAGGCGCAGGAGTGGCTGTGTGGTAAGTAGCTTGTCTACCAACCACATGGTTCCGGGTCTTCTACTATAGCCTTGGCCGACCAAAGCCTTGTGAGTGGATTTGGTAGACAGAAACTGAAAGAAGCCCGTCGTATATATGTACATATATATATGTGTGTGTGTGTTATGTTTGTGTGTCTGTGTTTGTCCCCCTAGCATTGCTTGACAACCGATGCTGGTGTGCTTTATGTCTCCGTTACTTAGCGGTTCGGCAAAAGAGACCGATAGAATAAGTACTGGGCTTACAAAAGAATAAGTCCCGGGGTCGAGTTGCTCGATTAAAGGCGGTGCTCCAGCATGGCCGCAGTCAAATGACTGAAACAAGTAAAAGAGTATAACTGTAAAAGTAACGCGGAATTAAAAACGTGGAATTAAAAATAGGAGAAGTTTAGCGTTTTGAGCGGAAGCCACAATTACACTAACAAGAGGTGCATATTTGTCAGAGGTGCATATTTATAAACTGCCGATTAGAATTCAGTATGATGGTAGACACACATCATCATTGGTAACCGAGAACGAAGCGTCGATATTTGGAGCGAGTTACCTTTTTTATTTTTTCCACATCTGCCAAACTGCTTCATCGTATCAAGTTTTCTACCAGTCGACGGTGAAGCAAAAGAAAGACTGAATATCTTTACAAATCCTATTCTGAAAGTCATTTCGTGATATCACGTTGTAATTTTGACATAATCTCGCATCTTTAAATATTTGGAATAAAAAAAAAAAGTTCCTAATCGGATTTCCAAGCACATTACTTCAAATCTATCCAAGGTCAATAATTCGGAAATCCATCTAGCTACTGGTTTCTCATTAGTGTTGAGTAAAATATTTTTTCTTCTAGGATTTCGCTTCATTCGCAGACGAAAATCGAAGTAAATTTGCCAACTTTTATAAAGTTAGCTATTTCATGACTACCAATGATTTGCATCAGTATTTCATTGTCCAGACCTGACCATTCTGTTTGCTCTTAGATATAAACAAACTGTAGCAGAAGAACTACTCCAAGAATTAATAATAATGGCAGTAACACCGACGAAAGCCACAGCAGCAGTAGCAGCAGCAACAACAGTGGATGGAAGCACTCCGTCGGTTACGACGACTAGCGTTCCGGTTGATCCGAATCAACGGAACAGCCTGCTCGTGAAATTAACGTGCAAGTGGCTGAGCACTCCACAGACACGTGTACCCTTAACGTAGTTTCTCGGGGATATTCAGCGTGACACAGAGAGTGACAAGGCTGGCCCTTTGAAATACAGGTACAAAAGAAACAGGAAGAAGAGTGAGAGAAAGTTGTGGTGAAAGAGTACAGCAGGGATCACCACCATCCCCTGCCAGAGCCTCGTGGAGCTTTTAGGTGTTTTCGCTCAATAAACACTCACAACGCCCGGTCTGGGAATCGAAACCGCGATCCTATGATCGCGAGTCCGCTGCCCTAACCACTGGGCCATTGCGCCTCCTGCAACAACAGTAACGGCGAAAGCAATAACATAGGCAGTTCAAAAGCCATTAACAGCAACGGTAACAAAAGCGAGGTATCCTTCCTTGGAGAGCTCTCTACAAATGAATTATACACTAGAAGGTAAGAGGGTAAAGTTAAACACGCCGCTCGATTTTGGAAAATTGAGGGTGAAAAGGCAAAGCTTACGCCCAAACTTGAAACTCAGTCTGCAACTTCTAGAAAGACCGCTATTTATATTGCATGAATTTAAAGACACGACGCCTGGAGACGGGCCACTCAAGAAGAACGTGCTCTTCACAATGTATGGCAGGACATCGAACATATGTCTAGGCAGTGACCTGAACAACAACAACAACGAAAAATACCTTAGGAATGAGAGCCCAGGTTCGAAATTTCCCCAAGAGGGTATATTAGCCGAAACGTTGTGTTAACAACAAAGATGAGGACAAATATCCGTCAAATGTAAATAATATAAATAACGTTGAGTTCTGTATGTGAGGAAACACTTTATCCACCGCAGCAGCTTTCCACGGACTCCATTGTTGGACAGTTTCTTTAGTAGGATTTTGTGATCCACTCTGTCAAATGCCTTGCTGAAATCAAGGTATATGATGTCAGTGTTGGTGACCTCTCCTAACGCTTTTAAGATGTCATCAAGATGACGCAGAAGCTGCGGCAGGAAGTCCCTGCCATCACGGAAACTATGATGGATGGGATTCAGCCGGAAGTGAGTTATTTGCGATTTCACCACTCTCTCAAATACTGTAATGATATGAGAAGCAAGAGAAATTGGACGGTAGTTCACTGCAAGAGATTTGTTTCCCTTATTGAAAACTGGAACGACAGAATGGGGAAGAAAATGATCAGGAATGTAGCCTGCATCAAGTGAGTTTCTCCAGAGCTCAACTAGAGGAGGTGCAATTTGACACATCTTCAGGAACTTATCGGGACCTACTGCCGAGTTGTGCTTGATCTTATCTATTTCTCTTAGGATATCAGGAACACCAAAAGTTATGTCAGATATGGTTAGTTGAGGGTTTACATCACTGATCAACCAGATCAACCGCATTGAGGCTACTGAAGACAGGGCAGTATTGTCTCTGCAGTATCTCGCACATGGATTTTGCATCATCGTGTAGAGTGCTGTTCATGTCAACCAGAGTACCAACATTGGAAACCAAGCGTCTTTATGGGGTTTTTTTTGCAAATGTAAAGAACATTTTGGGGGTGAGTTTTATTTTCTCAATGGTCCAATTCTCCTCAGCTGCTCTTTGACTGTTAATGATAGTCATCATGCTTTTTTGGAGGTCGTGTTTTTTTCGATTCGAGTGATGTATAATTATTTCATAATATTTTATAATAAAATAGTGCAATGATGTACATGGATCGATTTAACTACATTCTTTCAGCAGAAATTTGTGAGCTTGGACAAAAGTTAAAAGTCAACGTTAGTCAATATTAGGCTAGGTGCATAACCTAGTTGCGTGCCAGACTAAATCTAAAAATATAATTGACAGTGTGTCTTCATCTCTCTGTTCGCCTGTTCTTCAGAGGATGATTAGTCTGAACTTATTGGATTTATCGCCCTTGGTTATTACAAACAAACTAGAATGTCACCAAATAATGTTGTGGAATATTTTTTTGGTCATAGGTGATGAATTGATAGTTAAACAGTATTTTTGTTATTGATAACATATTTATTGCTATTATACTAAAAAGAAATTTGTTATATTTGATTTTAGTTTCATAAAAAAATATTTTGTATTTTTCATTTCATTATATAAAGAGAATGAAGTAAATTATAATTATTCTACTTATATAAAATTACATACTTAGAGTGGCTCCGAACCTTATCCGATATTTGACGGATATCGCACTAGTTCTTATATATATTCGTCCATCTCCCATGATCTAATAGACAAAGAATGACTGTGCTTTGCCGAAGAGGTCATTAAGATTCCAAAAGGTCTAGAGTTATCACCGTGCCTGCTAAAGGTTAAAATATATTTCCCTCGCTGCATTGTGGTATTTAATTGAAGGCGCAGGAGTGGCTGTGTGGTAAGTGGCTTGCTTACCAACCACATGGTTCCGGGTTCAGTCCCACTGCGTGGCATCTTGGGCAAGTGTCTTCTGCTATAGCCTCGGGCCGACCAATGCCTTGTGAGTGGATTTGGTAGACGGAAACTGAAAGAAGCCTGTCGTATATATGTATATATTTATGTGCGTGTGTATATTTGTGTGTCTGTGTTTGTCCCCCTAGCATCGCTTGACAACCGATGCTGGTGTGTTTACGTCCCCGTCACTTAGCGGTTCGGCAAAAGAGACCGATAGAATAAGTACTGGACTTACAAAGAATAAGTCCCGGGGTCGATTTGCTCGACTAAAGGCGGTGCTCCAGCATGGCCGCAGTCAAATGACTGAAACAAGTAAAAAGAGTAAAAAGAGTAAAGAGAGATATAAGAATAATTTGATCATTAATATTACAGTTTTAATTCACCGAAACTCATTCAAAAATTATTTTGAATTGATGCCTTCGCCTTTGTTTAGTTTTGTTAAATATTTTTCAGAAAAGTTTGCCTCTACTGGTACGATGATAGCCTCCATTAATTAATATAACTGTGCTTACTAACATTAAGTATGTCAGCACTTACTTCGCTATTTAAATTCTTAGCAGTATCTAGTTTCACCACTCAACATTTGCAACTGACATCCCACCAGAGACCACTTTTCATTCCATCCCCTTGGTTTCGATAAAATAAGAATCAATCTTGCTCTCAGTTTCATTGAATGAACTCTTCTTTTACAAATAGGTGGCCTGTGTCGGAGTAAGAAATCATTATTGTCTCCGTTCCTTTAAAGCTTTTCTACTTTTACTTTCACTCGTCTCGCTTGAACGGACATTGACAATAAAAGCTGCGATTTATCTTTTTTGAATTTTCATATAAAGGCCTCGCATCCAAAGAATGATTGCTTAGTCATCTCCTCATCACTATTTATGATGTTATGTCTGGATCAATTTTATAACAATAGTTGTATTCACGGAACAGAAAATCAACATCTCTTTTATGGCAACTAATGTAGTGGGTTTATCGGAGCTTTGACATTCAGAAACAATGTAATCAATTAATATCCCATAATTGCTGGGTATTGTATAATTAACATCTACCATTTAATATTGATATGTTGATGCGTAGATATTGGTCTAATTCCGCGATTAATAATAATAACCTCGAGGTTTAGAGTTAGTATCGGAACTATATATATATATATATATATATATATATAATTTCGAGACTAGACATGTATGTTTAACTTTGACATTTAATTTGTTCTGCAAAAATCATAATGCTTAAGTAATTGATTATTCCAAGTTCAAATTTCACTGATGTTTATCTTGGTCTCAATACTCCCTGGAACACTGAAATATGTTCAGTAATTTACTTAAGTTAATTGGATCAAAAATACTTCCTATGTTGTACCAGTCAAAATAGAGTTATTTCTCGGTCCAGAGCAAGAAACAACAGTCAAATTTATATCATATTATATCTAGAAACAAAAAAGAAAAGGAAAAGAAAAGAGCAGCAACTTAAGAACCAATTAAATAATGTCATCTGTGATATTCATCAAGACGGGGTGGTCACTTGAATGCCTTTGAAGATTTATTGCACCTCTGGATTGAGGCTGACCTAGGACTAATCAATAACAACAATAGCCGTTTCTTTGTCTATCCTCATTTAAATTAGAAATTAGAGCCGGGGTCCGAACTAAACATTGCCGTGGACCGGATCATACCCACGAGCTCTATGGTTGATATTCTTGCCATACATTCATTTAAGCAATTGTCACTCTCAATATATGCATATTTTAGGGCGGAGAGGTGGCAGAAACGTTAGCACGCCGGGCGAAATATTTAGCGGTATTTCGTCTGCCGCTACGTTCTGAGTTCAAATTCCGCCGAGGTCGACTTTGCCTTTCATCCTTTCGGGGTCGATTAAGTTAGTACCAATTACGCACTTGGGTCGATGTAATCAACTTCATCCCTTTGTCTGTTCTTGTTTGTCCCCTCTGTGTTTAGCCCTCTGTGGGCAATAAATAAATATATGCATATTTTTACATCTTGTCAAAAAAAATTTTTTTAAACGTAAAACTGTTTCCCATATCTATAGGAAGAACTACACAGCGAGAAGAATTACAACAGAAATATAGATATCAGTTGCTGCTAAATAAATAAACTAGAAGGCAATATAGACGTAAAACAGTTATCAAATAGAGATGGCAGAGTTGATAAACTATTGGATTGCCAGTTCATGATCCACGAGTTCAAATTGATGTCAACTAACACATTTAATTTTACGTGCAATATGCAAAAAATTCAGCTGCTGGAAATGAACAAGTATCAGAACTTCTAGTTTTATTAACGATGATACACTAATATTTTATCCGGACCTGACCATCTCTTCCTCTCTCACTTAATAGAATATAGTATAATGTAAATTAGGTTTTATGAACTTCTTGTAACAGTACATAGAGACTGCGATAAATCACTTGTTTTATGAGCAGTCTGTGACACATGAAAAAGCTAGCAGTTATCATCATTGCCTTATGAAGCACTGTAATATAATTCTTCCATAAAAATGCGTTCCTTTCGAGGGAGAAAAACATCTGGCAATTGCAGACGTGAATGAGAAACACTAACATAGATACGTATTATATATACATCAACTAAACTACATGCAGTTTTCCGCAAAACAGAGTCAGTTAATCGAGTATCTTTATATATAAAAGTGAGGTTGTGTGCTGTCTGTCTCCTACGATTTAGATTCCTAACTACTCCCACATTTTGCGGTGCAGTTTAACCAAAACCGGGTATCTTATAGTCGTGATTCATATCGAGCCCTTCTGGGTATTAGCGCGCGTCTACGATGAGTCTACGATTAAAAAAAAAATTTGCCATCATTTTTTTCCCTTTTTTAATGCATTTTTTGCTATTATATAAGGGAAGTAACTCTCTAAAAATGTATTATTAAATTTCAGATCGTAAAAAGCTACAGTAACACCCCCCTTTGTGGTTAGCCATATTGAGATGGCTATTATACTTTACATCTCTAAAAATGCTTATATAGTTATTTCCCTTACAACCGAGCAACGCCGGGCGATACTGCTAGTTTTATTATAAACGAAAGTACATTTTATTTTGATTCAGTATCATCTTATTATATTCCGGTATATCTCTTTACTTTAAACTGTTTCAAAAATTAACATTTCAATCTTCTAATTTTTTTTATCAACAAAGAACGTCAGTCACCAATCCTAGCTATTCATCATGTATTTGCTATGTAATTCTTGATTTTTAAAAATATTTTTTGCCTTGCGCAATTTTGTTACATTCGTGATATTTCGGAATCATTTAGTAAGTTTTAATACAGGAGATTCTGTAGCAGTAATTTTTTGTAACAGTCGCTTCTACTTTGGCATAGCGATCAATTTTTTTTTTTTTTTTGCAGTGTTCTTTCCGTAATAAGCTCTTCTCTGTTTTCCGTCCTACGAGAAAATATATTTCTTTACTACCTACAAGGGGCTAAACATAGATGGGACAAACAAAGGGATTAAGTCGATTACATCGACCCAGTGCGAAACTGGTACTTAATTTATCGACCCCGAGAGGATGAAAGGCAAAGTCGTCCTCGGCGGAATTTGAACTCAGAACGTAACGACAGACGAAATACCTATTTCTTTATTACCCACAAGGGGCTAAACATAGAGGGGACAAACAAGGACAGACATAAGTATTAAGTCGATTACATTGACCCCAGTGCGTAACTGGTACTTAATTTATCGACCCCGAGAGGATGAAAGGCAAAGTCGTCCTCGGCGGAATTTGAACTCAGAACGTAACGACAGACGAAATACCGCTAAGCATTTCGTCCGGCGCGCTAACGTTTCTGCCAGCAATAAATACCAATCAAACGACATAGACGGCTTTAAAATAATTACCACGATATTCTCTCAGATCATTAATACTGCTATTCAAAGTATAAGAGGGTGTTATATTCTTATAGATCTTATCGTTTTGATTCTTTACGTTTTGAGTTCAAATCTTCCCGAGGTCAACCTTGTCTTTTATCCCTCCGGAGTCCATAAAATAAAGTATCGGTCAAGTACTGGGGTCGATGGTATCGACTACTCACTTCTCTTCAAAGTTGCTAGCCTTGGGCCTAAATCAAAAACTATCAAAGAGCTTATGAAACACAACGGATTGGCAGGATTGTTCGAGAAAATGCCTTCCAATACTCCTTCGTTCTGGATTCAAATCCCGCCGAAGTCAACTTTACCTTTCATCACTCTTGGGTCGATAAAATTAATTATCCAAAAGTACTGTGGTCGATAGAACCGACCGACCATCACTTCTTCAAAACTGCTAGACCAGTGCCTAAATTAGAAACAATTATTATAGACCTTAAGGCGGCGAGCTGACAGAATCGTTAGCACGTCGGGCAAAAGGCTTAGCGGCATTTCGTCTGTCTTTACGTTCTGCGTTCAAATTCCGCCGAGGCCGACTTTGCCTTCTATCCTTTCAGGGTTGATAAAATTAGTACCATAAAAATACTGAGATCGATGCAAAATTGCTGGTCTTGTGCCAAAATTTGAAATCAATTATTATAGACCTTATGGTCAAATGCAGCATGCAAATTTCAATTGTTAGCTCAGGTCAGATATAGGAACATGCATCATTGCAGCGCGTCGCTGCGCCCACCATGTGTCGGTACTTAATCTGGTTCCCGGGTAACTTAGCGAACGGTGTCCCAGTCGGTCCCCATCTCAATTTCCAGTCGAATCTAATTCACAACGTGCTGGTAATTTCCTTGGAAAAGATACGAACCGTTTATCTTTAATTTTCTCGTTGACCTAAAACAGAGGATTTTGTATACAGTAAAAAAAAAAAAAAACATTATTTCTTGCGTTATTTAGTAAGGTCTCTTTATGTTCTAAGTTCAAATACCGCCGGGGTCAATTTAGTGTTTTATGTTCTGGGGTCGATAAAAAAAGTACCTATCAAGATCTGGAACCGATTAAATCGATTACACCTTCCCTTAAAATTTAAAGTATGCGCCTATCTTAGGAAATACAGTAGAATGTTTGAATGACTTCCTAACAATTTCTTTCGGCCCCCTAATACTAAGAGTATCTTAAGCTTCGACTTTTTTCCCCGGATTTTAGTATATATTTTAAGAATTCCTTAATTAGGCATGACATTTAAAGCGAGCAGAATCATGCATTTTGCTGGAGTACAACGTAAGATTTACAGCGAGATAAGGATACACAACCTAGTGTTCTAATTCCTCATCACTTGAACATAAAGCAAAAAGTAAGACGGAAACGTGTCAACTGATATGTGAGCTTGTTTTTCATTCTTTGTCGGTTGATAAAATAAGTACCAGCCAAGCAATGATTTTGATTAAAATCAAAATGCCCAAGCCGGTGGTAGTAGGAAGAGTTATATGTCACAACAATGTTAGCAACAGCGAAAAATATAGTTAAATGTCATCCAAGAAATTTTTACAAATTTGGAAACAGATGTTAAAAACAGAAAATAGACAACGTGACAATTAAACAGACTCGCAAGCACGACATTCGCAACACAACTTTAAAAAGCACACACACACACACACACACACACACAAAAAGAATACTCTCTTTTTCTCTCTTTTACTTGTTTCAGTCATTTTGACTGCGGCCATGCTGGAGCACCGCCTTTAGTCGAGCAACTCGACCTGGGACTTATTCTTTTTGTAGCCCAGTACTTATTCTATCGGTCTCTTTTTGCCGAACCGCTAAGTGACGGGGACGTAAGCACACCAGCATCGGTGTCAAGCAATTCTAGGGGGACAAACACAAACACACACACACACACCACACACACACACACAACATATATATATATATATATATATATATATACATATATACGACAGGCTTCTTTCAGTTTCCGTCTACCAAATCCACTCACAAGGCATTGGTCGGCCCGGGGCTATAGTAGAAGACACTTGCCCAAGATGCCACGCAGTTGGACTGAACCCGGAACCATGTGGTTGGTTAGCAAGCTACTTACCACACAGCCACTCCTGCGCCTATATGCTACTGGAAACGCTACATTAAATGAGAGAAAAAATCAGTGATGTTTGTACCAGAGACGAGGCCTCATCTTATGCTGGTGTTGTGGGGTAAATGAACTTCCTTCATATTAGCCTGCTCTAAGTGAAGGAAAATAATTTAGCAGGCCATGTCGAAAATGACAATGAATCCATGAAAGTGTAAGAAAAAAGCGACACCTCTTTGTTGCGAATAAGAAAGAGAGTTGCCATATGTATTCAAAAAGGAAAATAGAGAGAGCCATAGTTTATGTGTAGGAGCAATGTATTCTCTTGAAATAGGACAAATGGAAATGCACGCATTGTCTTTAAGATTGAGAATCGGGCGGGGAATCAGTTAGAGAATGTACGCCATACACCCATCTTCAGACTGTTTCCGCGGTATGTGAATAAAAGGAATGCAAGATTCACAGCCAGAGACATTGCTACTAATGCTGGCATTCGACTAGTCGTCATCTTCGTGGAACAATGCTGGCAGATGGTGAATACGGAGATGACTCGCAACAACACGTGATCGATTGTGTTTTCAGTAATTCGAAAGGAGAACCTTAGCTCACTTGATTTGATACCGAGTTTAAAAGTTGTCAAAAACTGTGTAAGTTGAAGAGTAGATAAGAACTAATGCCATGTAGTTGAAGAAAGATGGTTGCTGAAGGTCATGTAGGTGATCCAAAGTTGTAGAGGATGTGGGGCTCACTGGATAATTCTGAAACCCTAATTTGGAAAAGATGATCGGAGCAAAAAGTAATCAGTGATATGAGTGAAATGGCCATTTTCTTTGTGTGTGAAATGCTTACCCGTACAAATATGCTTTTTTTAATACATTATGTCGTATAAGGCGCAAGCTGGCAGAATCTTTAGCCCGCCGGGCAAAATTGTTAGCGGCATGTCGTCTGTTTTATGTTCTGAGTTTAAATACCGCCGCGGTCGACTTTGCCTTTCATCCATAATCATCTGGCCTCCTCTCCTGAAATTGCTAGCCTTATGCCACATTTTGAAACCAATATATCAAGCTGTGTAAGGCGGTGAACTGGCAGAATCGTTAGCACGTCGGGCAAAATGCTTAGCGGCATTTCGCCCGTTTCTACGTTTTTACGCTCAGCAGAGGTCGACTTTGCTTTTCATGGTTTCGGGGTCGATAAAATAAGTACCAGTTTCGCACTGGTGTCGATGTAATCGACTTACGTCCTTCCCCCAAAATTTCAGGCCTTGTGCCTATAACAGAAAGGCTTACTAATATTATTATTAGTCTTTCCTCTTCCTCGATTTTGTTTTCATTTCTTGCCGAGTGTCTTCTCGACACCTTGGTCAAAGAGACTCCCTGTATACATCAATAGGCCATTAAAATAGACACACCATATTGTTCATTTACAGACGGCAGCGAACTGACTGAATAGTCACCACGTCGGACAAAATACTTAACAGCATTTCCTCTGTCTTTACGCTCCGGGTTCAAATTCCGCCGAGGTCGACTTCGCCTTTCATCCTTTCGGAGTCGATAAAATAAATACTATTTGAAAACTGGGGTTGATGTGATCGACTTACCCCTTCCTCCAAATTTCTGGCCTTGTGCAAAAATTTGAATCCAATATTATTATTAAGGCAGCGAACTGGCAGAATCGTTAGCGCATTGGACAAAATGCTTACCAGTATTTTTCCCTGCTCTTTACGTTCTGAGTTCAAATTCTGTCTTTCATCCTTTCGAGGTCGATAAAATAAGTATCATTCAAGTACTTGGTCTAGGTAATTGACTTGCCACTCTTCCCGAAATTGCAGGCTTTGTGCCAGAATTTGAAACGATTGTAATCGGATGTTATTGCAAATATCTGTTTACAATCAGAATTAAACTGAAGAAAAAATACAATTATATTCTAACGGAAATGGCTCATGGTCCAAATTTGAAACTTCATGAAACAGAATTAAGTAGTTTGTGTCCAATGATTGTAACAGAAACTATAAAAATCTCCAACGTTAGATACACAGATTTATTTTGTCTTGATGCAATACCAATTTGCATAGAAAGTTCGATATAAACAAAAGAATCAATGCAATACGTTACTGGTATTTATTTTACTGATCACAGAGGGATTAGAGGTAAAGTGGAGATCAGCAAGATTTGAATAAGTACGTAAAGCAACGTGACTAAATAATGTTAGTATTTTAGTCTTGAGTTTGTTGCGGTTTCTAATTAAACTTTTTTTTTTTTTTTCTTGTTATATGCATAATATTATTATATATATATATATATATATATATATATATATGTGTAATAAATAAAATATATGCATACATACAAACATATATGTACGTACCTACATGTATATATACATGCATATATAAATATATATACGTGTGTACAGGACACCACAAATAGACGTAGAACTCAACGAGAAACGAAAAAGTAAAAACAGCATGGAACGGACCATTTTTTTAACAAAGAAAAAACAGAGTACAAGACAACTACACAAGGAAAAATCCCCTTCATCAGCTGTCCCTAGTTCAACTCCAGCGTGTTTCGAAGGTGAGGACAGAACACGTCTCGTCGAACTAGTCCTTCCTGCGAAAGAATTAAATAAAATTCCTTTGCAGAGGGGTAAAAACAAGGAAATAAATGTGACAAAAACAGGACGTAAAAACAATAGCAAAGATATCCAACCTAACTCGGGAATAAAACGTCATATTTTTTTATTGCTTTACTTGTTTCAGTCATGTTACTGAGGCCATGCTGGAACACCGCCGCTAGTAGAAAAAAATCGACCACAGTATTTATTCTTTGTAAGCCTAGTACTTATTCTATCAGAGTCTTTTGCCGAAACGCTAAGCTATGGAAGCGTAAACTTAACAACATTGGTTATCAAGCAATGCTGGGGGGAATAAACACAAACACACACACGCGCACACACACGCGCTCACACATACACACACACACGCTCGCTCACACACACACACACACCACACACCACAAATATGCACCAGTTTCCCTGTACGAAATCTACTCACAAGGCTTTGGTCGGCCTGAGGCTATAATATATATATATATACCCGTATATCTATCAATATATAATATATATATATATATATATATATATATATACACATACATATATATATATACCCGTAGATCTATCATATGATATATATTATATATATATATATATTATATATATATATATAGACATATATACATATATGTCCATATATATATATATATACATATATATACATATATTATATCCACATAGGCGTAGGAGTGTCTGTGTGGTAAGTAGCTTGCTTACGAACCACATGGTTCCGGGTTCAGTCCCACTGGGTGGGCACCTTGGGCAAGTGTCTTCTACTATAGCCTCGGGCCGACCAAAGCCTTGTGAGTGGATTTGGCAGACGGAAACTGAAAGAAGCCCGTCGTATATATATATATATATATATATATATATATATATAGATATATATATATATATATATATATATATATAAGAGAGAGAGAGAGATAAAACTTATTGGAAAAGGATGCGTGGCGTTCGATCATATAATAATATAAACAATATATAAATATATGCATATATACATACATATATGTACATAACTACATATATATTTTATATACATGCATATATGGGTACAGGAAATCAAAATTGTTGACACAATGAGAAATGAAAACATAAGAAACAAAACGTAGAAAACGAACTTTTTTTCGAACAACGAAAAAAACAGAAAACAAGACATGCAACATAAAGGATATTTCCCTTCTTTAGTTTTCCCTGTTTCATCTACTCCGCGTTTCGAAGGCAAGGACAATACGCGACTTCATTGAAACAGTCCTTCCCTCAAAGCAAATTAAATAAAATTTGGGATTTTTTGCGGAGGGTGAAAGTGGTAACAAAAACAGGACAGTGAGAACAAGACAGTAAAAGCAAACGGTGAGGGCTGTTAAGCCAAGACGATAGAAACATTATTATGGACGCTAGCAGGACGAGATTATGAGAGGAGACAGGTATAAGCACGTGTCGTCTTTAGGAAGGAAATGGGCAGAAAGGTTCCCTTTCGTCACGTGTCAGCGACGAGGGAGTCAAGGAGGAAGAGTGAGAGAGAGGCGGCATTTGACCAAATGACACATATTAGAGGAGGTTCCAAATAATTGTGTAGCTCAGTCAATGGTAGTGCTCCAGCATGACCACAGCTTTGCAGTTGAAATATTAAAAGATATTTTAAAATTTAAAACATATACTTATCCATATCCATAATATATGTATATATGTGGAGGAGGCGCAATGGCCAGTGGTTAGGGCAGCGGACTCGCGGTCGTAGGATCGCGGTTTCGATTCCCAGACCGGGGCGTTGTGAGTGTTTATTGAGCGAAAACACCTAAAAGCTCCACGAGGCTCCGGCAGGGGATGGGGTGATCCCTCTGTACTCTTTCACCACAACTTTCTCTCACTTTCTTCTGTTTCTGTTTGTACCTGTATTTCAAAGGGCCGGCCTTGTCACTCTGTGTCACGCTGAATATCCCCGAGAACTACGTTAAGGTAAACGTGTCTGTGGAGTGCTCAGCCACTTACACGTTAATTTCACGAGCAGGCTGTTCCGTTGATTCGGATTTCAACCGGAACCATCGTCGTCGTAACCGACGGAGTGCTTCCAAAGAAAACATGGAATAATAATCTAAATGGTTCATAGACCTTTGGGTCTATTCTAGCAGACTGGTGTTGGAATCATTCAACAAACCTTATTATAATTTTAATATAAATTAACCATTATGGTATTTTTAGTATGCTGGCCGCTAATAAATCATTATATAATGATTTAATCCTAATTATGATATAATATATGTATATATATATATATATATATATTATATATCTATATATATATATATATATATATATATATATATATATAATATATATATATATTAGATATATATATATATGTATATACATATATTTAGAAGCGTTAAGAGTATTGAAAGATACAGATAAGAAATATTTTCGCAAAATATAGATAGTTTATCCTGTTCATGCTAAGTTATTTTCTTATCTGTGTGTGTATATATATATATTACTGTTTTACTCTGTTACTTGTTTGAGTCATTTGAGTGTGGCCATGCTGGAGTGCAGCTTTTTAGTTGAAGAAATCGACCCCTGGGCTTATAAGCCTGGTGCTTATTCCATTGATATCTTCTCTCGAACCGCCAGCATCAGTCTCTAAATGATGGTGGGGGAGGAAGCAAACACAGACACAAATACACATACATAAATATATATAAATAGGACAGACTTCTTTCAGTTTCCGTCGACCAAATCCACTGATACGGCTTTGGTCGGCCGAAGGCTATAGCTGAAGACACTTGCCGAAGGTGCCATGCAGTGGGACTGAATCCAGAACCATTTAGCAAGCTTCTTAGCAATAGCCACGACTGCGCCTATATATATAATAATATCTATATATATATATATATATATATATATATATATATACATATATATATACATAATATATATATATACATAATATATATACATAATATATATATATACATAATATAATTATACATAATATATATATTACATAATATATATATATATACATAATGAATATAGATATATTATAGATAATAATAATATATATACATAATATATATATATACATATATATATAGATCATAAATTAATATTATATATATATATATATATATATAGATATACATGATATATATAGATATATATATATATATATATATATATATATATATATATATATAATACATAATATATATATATATATATATATATTATATATATTATACATAACATACAGACATACATACATACATACATATAATACCTAAGTTGTGACGTGCCTGTTTTCGCTAGTAAAATAGAGTTGAGTGATGTTT
>NC_043000.1:148407355-148420875 GCF_006345805.1 Octopus sinensis | reverse complement strand
ATATATATATATATATATATATATAGATATATATATATATATATATATATATATATAAGAGAGAGAGAGAGATAAAACTTATTGGAAAAGGATGCGTGGCGTTCGATCATATAATAATATAAACAATATATAAATATATGCATATATACATACATATATGTACATAACTACATATATATTTATATATACATGCATATATGGGTACAGGAAATCAAAATTGTTGAACACAATGAGAAATGAAAACATAAGAACAAAAACGTAGAAAACGAACTTTTTTTCGAACAACGAAAAAACAGAGAAACAAGACATGCAACATAAAGGATATTTCCCTTCTTTAGTTTCCCTGTTTCATCTACTCCGCGTTTCGAAGGCAAGGACAATACGCGACTTCATTGAAACAGTCCTTCCCTCAAAGCAAATTAAATAAAATTTGGGATTTTTTGCGGAGGGTGAAAGTGGTAACAAAAACAGGACAGTGAGAACAAGACAGTAAAAGCAAACGGTGAGGGCTGTTAAGCCAAGACGATAGAAACACTATTATGGACGCTAGCAGGACGAGATTATGAGAGGAGACAGGTATAAGCACGTGTTGTCTTTAGGAAGGAAATGGACAGAAAGATTCCCTTTCGTCACGTGTCAGCGACGAGGGAGTCAAGGAGGAAGAGTGAGAGAGAGGCGGCATTTGACCAAATGCCACATATTAGAGGAGGTTCCAAATAATAGTGTAGCTCAGTCAATGGTAGTGCTCCAGAATGACCACAGCTTTGCAGTTGAAATATTTAAAAGATATTTTAAAATTTAAACTATATACTTATCCATATCCATAATATATGTATATATGTGGAGGAGGCGCAATGGCCAGTGGTTAGGGCAGCGGACTCGCGGTCGTAGGATCGCGGTTTCGATTCCCAGACCGGGGCGTTGTGAGTGTTTATTGAGCGAAAACACCTAAAAGCTCCACGAGTCTCCGGCAGGGGATGGGGTGATCCCTCTGTACTCTTTCACCACAACTTTCTCTCACTTTCTTCTGTTTCTGTTTGTACCTGTATTTCAAAGGGCCGGCCTTGTCACTCTGTGTCACGCTGAATATCCCCGAGAACTACGTTAAGGTAAACGTGTCTGTGGAGTGCTCAGCCACTTACACGTTAATTTCACGAGCAGGCTGTTCCGTTGATTCGGATTTCAACCGGAACCATCGTCGTCGTAACCGACGGAGTGCTTCCAAAGAAAACATGGAATAATAATCTAAATGGTTCATAGACCTTTGGGTCTATTCTAGCAGACTGGTGTTGGAATCATTCAACAAACCTTATTATAATTTTAATATAAATTAACCATTATGGTATTTTTAGTATGCTGGCCGCTAATAAATCATTATATAATGATTTAATCCTAATTATGATATAATATATGTATATATATATATATATATATATTATATATCTATATATATATATATATATATATATATATATATATATAATATATATATATATTAGATATATATATATATGTATATACATATATTTAGAAGCGTTAAGAGTATTGAAAGATACAGATAAGAAATATTTTCGCAAAATATAGATAGTTTATCCTGTTCATGCTAAGTTATTTTCTTATCTGTGTGTGTATATATATATATTACTGTTTTACTCTGTTACTTGTTTGAGTCATTTGAGTGTGGCCATGCTGGAGTACAGCTTTTTAGTTGAAGAAATCGACCCCTGGGCTTATAAGCCTGGTGCTTATTCCATTGATATCTTCTGTCGAAACGCCAACATCGGTCTCTAAATGATGGTGGGGGAGGAAGCAAACACAGACACAAATACTTATACATAAATATATATAAATAGGACAGGCTTATTTCAGTTTCCGTCAACCAAATCCACTGACACGGCTTTGGTCGGCCGAAGGCTATAGTTGAAGACAATTGCCGAAGGTGCCACGCAGTGGGACTGAATCCAGAACCATGTAGCAAGCTTCTTAGCAATAGCCACGACTGCGCCTATATATATAATAATATCTATATATATATATATATATATATATATATATATATACATATATATATACATAATATATATATATACATAATATATATACATAATATATATATATACATAATATAATTATACATAATATATATATTACATAATATATATATATATACATAATGAATATAGATATATTATAGATAATAATAATATATATACATAATATATATATATACATATATATATAGATCATAAATTAATATTATATATATATATATATATATATAGATATACATGATATATATAGATATATATATATATATATATATATATATATATATATATATATAATACATAATATATATATATATATATATATATTATATATATTATACATAACATACAGACATACATACATACATACATATAATACCTAAGTTGTGACGTGCCTGTTTTCGCTAGTAAAATAGAGTTGAGTGATGTTTTAATGGACGGCCATCCCTATTGACTTTTACGACAACATCCGGGGCATTTTTACGACAACTGAACAAACAGCGGTAGATTAGAATAAATTGTTTGTGAAACGTCGTATCTACTTAGACGCTACACTTCTATATGACAAATTTATTTACTGAGGTAATGAGAAAGCCCCTTTGTGATCGGTTTACCTGAAGAAATGACAGTTAAATCACCTTAAAACCATATCTGCTGTTTGAAAATTGTTCCATTGAATGATGTTGTCCGGGGTACATTATACCTGAAAATTACTCGTTGCGCCATGGCTAGAATGTCTTTTATCACAGTTCTTATCAAGACTTAAACAACAGCAATTAGTTGATTCCTTTATTAGACAAATCTCCTCCTGTTTATAACACTGGAAATTTTCAGTTTTCAGAAAGTCAGATTTTAAACCAGTTTTCTAGACACAACTCAGAATTTAATTAAATTAAATTCAATTTTAATAATATATATAATGGTTTTAAATTTAGCACAAAGCTAGCAATTTACGGGGAGGCGAGCAAAGTCGATTATATCGATGCAGTGCTCTACTGATATTTATTTTATCGACCCTGAAAGGATAATAGGTAAAGTCAACCGCGGCGATATTTGAAACTCATAACGTAAAGAACTGGAAGTAATACTGCTAAGCATTTTGTCTATCGACCAACGTTTCAGTCAGCCTGAGTTTTATTTTAATTTATATATTATATAATATATATATATATATTATATATATATATATATATTATATATATATATATATATATATATAATATATATATATATATATATATATATTATAATATATATATATATTATATATACATAATATATAGTTAATCCAAAACAGGAAAACACACAAAAAAAACAAAAAACACAACAACGCGAGGACGTGGAACAAATAAAGTATTATGGACGCTCAGGAGGAAAGAAGGGAAGAAGGAGGGGTTAACGTTTCGAGCGGAGCTCTTCGTCGGAAAACATAGGAGAAGGAAAGATCCCGAGAAGGGAAGACAGAGGAAAAAAAATCGCCAGCGGTAGTCACAAGGTCACATAAATAAAGTCAGGAGGCATGAGAAATGAAATATATTTGATTTAACCACGTAATTTCCATAAGGTTATGGCCGTTTTGCAACCTTCTTCATGCAGTATCAATTTCAGTATGGAAGAAATGCGTACAAGTTTGCATTAATAAGTATGGTCAGCATTGTATAATACAATCGTGGCGTACGATTCTCTGAATTCACACCTTACGCTACTCATTTACATATATATATATATATATATATATAGTGAAGACGTGATGTTCCAAGGATTCAAATTGCAATTTTTTTTTACTTATTAAGCTTTAAATGTAGGATAACGTTTGAACCATTTATGACTCTCGTTTTTCATCTATAACAAAAAAAATTAACAAATATTTACGTTTGATATTCCAGTTCATGTGTAGTTTTGATACAAATATTCCAGCAGTTCAGCTTACTATGTTAGAGATTAAAAGAAAAATCCATGTGTTTAGGACATCTACGACGTTTGAAGTTCTGACCATTAATGTCACATTGTACAGTTCCGTGCAAAAGTCTTCGACCACTTTAAACTATTGTAAATTTCTACTATTGTCAACTTATAAGTGGATGTTTCACATTGCGATTTTTACAGATGAAACATAGGCCCTGTTAGAGTCATTTCCATACCTAATCATTATATTTTGTAGTAGGGGTTCTGAATGAGAGGAGAAGATGCGAGACGACCACCGAAAATGGCCGTCCAGAAGTTTTCGGCTACCTCGCATAAACCAATCAAGATACATTGTTTAAAACAGAAAAATGTCAAGTGATGTTGGGGGGGCGTCAAACGCTAAAACACATACACACACACACATATATATATATATATATATATACGTCGGGCCTTTCAGGTTCCGTCTACCAAATCCACGACAAGGCTTTGATCGGCCGAGGCTATAGTAGAAGACACTTGCCCAAGGGCCACGCAGTGGGACTGAACCCGGAACCATGTGGTTGGTTAGCAACCTACTTACCACAGAGCCACTCTTGCGTCTATATAGCTATACAACTTAAAAAGTTGTAACC
Source organism: Octopus sinensis (assembly GCF_006345805.1). Classification (NCBI taxonomy): domain Eukaryota; kingdom Metazoa; phylum Mollusca; class Cephalopoda; order Octopoda; family Octopodidae; genus Octopus; species Octopus sinensis. The sequence goes on along the minus strand of NC_043000.1, from coordinate 148,416,287 downwards.
ATCTTAACATTATTACACCAAAGTTGCACAGTGTTCTGCGGTTTCTTTTACAAGATGTTCGCACTTATCAGTGCACATGCAAAAATTGGCCTCAAAAAGAAATCGTAATTGTTTCTAATTTTTGGCACAAAAGCAGTAGTTTTGAGGAGAGGGGAATAGTCGATTATATCGAGCCTACTACTTGACTGGTATCATATTTTATCAAGGTCGGAAGGTTAAATACCAAAGATGACACCGGCAGGATTTGAATGAAGGCAGTACAGTGCCGGAACAAATATTACAATGTATTTTTCCGATGCACATTCTGTCAGATCACCGTCTTAGAAGAGAAGTCATTATATTGCGAAATATTTTCACTGGTGTTCAAAAGCAAAAAAGAATAGAAAAAGTAAAAAACTATTATTCTTTCTCCATTACATATTAAGCGAGAACTTTTGAGACAGTTCTTCAAAGATACACGTAAGGCCGATAGAATAAGTACTAGGCTTACAAAGAATAAGTCTTGGGGTCGATTTACTCGACTAAAGGCGGTGCTTCAGCATGGCCGCAGTCAAATGACTGAAACAAATAACAGAATAAAAGAATACTAATTAGAGCCAATATAAGAAATAGAGTTCTGTTATTTACTTTTAGTGTTGCTGAATATGCAACTGTCGATGACATAAAAAATTTCCTAATATGGAACCACACAAGTTTAATAATTTGTTTTAGTGCACCTATTAAAACGGCTGAACTAATTGGTATCGTTTTCTCTCCACAAACACGAAACAGTCCAGAAATGTGAGAGAGAAGAACAGCTCACCATCTTTCAAGAAGGTAATTAGATATTGTGGATTTAGGTTACATACTGTGTCCATTAAGCTCCACTCTTGTAGGTGTAATTTTAAGAATTTGTTGCTTTTTTTGGGGGGGGGGTTAAATCACGCATATTCTCTTTTTACTCTTTTACTTGTTTCAGTCATTTGACTGCGGCCATGCTGGAGCACCGCCTTTAGTCGAGCAAATCAACCGGGGACTTATTCTTTTGTAAGCCCAGTACTTATTCTATCGTATTTTTGTCGAACCGCTAACTAACGGGGACGTACAAACACCAGCATCGGTTGTCAAGCAATGCTAGGGGGACAAACACACACACACACACAACATGCATATATATATATATTATATATACGACAGGCTTCTTCAGTTTCCATCTACCAAATCCACTCACAAGGCTTGGTCGGCCCGAGGCTATAGTAGAAGACACTTGCCCAAGGTGCCACGCAGTGGGACTGAACCCGGAACCATGTGGTGGGTTAGCAAGCTACTTACCACACAGCCACTCCTGCGCCTATGGTCAAGAAAATTTTGTTGAGCCATGAAACGGGTTCTATTTTTTGTTCTGACTCCCTGATATTTCCCTGAAGTTAAGGTAGCGTGCTGGCAGAATCGTTAACACACAAGGCAAAATGCTTAGCAGCATTTCGTCCATCTCTACGTTCTGAGTTCAAATACCACCGAGGTCAACGTTGCCTTTTATCCTTTCGGGGTTGATAAAATAAGTACCATTTGAGCACCGGGATCGATGTAATTGATTTATCTCTTTCTCGAAATTGCTGACCCAGTGCCAAAATTTGAAACCAATATTTCACTGAAATCATTAACAGAAAGACAGAAAAGGTTTTGTTTAGCAGTTGGTTAGCAGGACTTTTATAGCAGGATGTAAAATTAGGTAAGAATTATTTTTCTTGGTTTTGCATGTATCCTTGTTTTGACAATATAAAAATAACAATCCATGTAACTCATTTTTCATTCCACAGAAAATTCCATTATATCTTTTCATATGAAAACCATTTATTAATGTCGCCAGCACAGTTCAAACAACATATGTGTGTTGCCCATATTTTGTCTGATCACATCCGAAAAAAAAGTGTTATAAATATTATTAACGCTGCCTGCAATGCCCCTCCAGTTCTTTCATGAAATCAAATGACCACATTGTTTTGCAAGTACTAAGTGTCTCAGTCTAATATGTAATATACAAATATCGTTATTTGTATACAAACAGTGAAAAAAAAACATCCTAAAATTGGCAGACAGGAGAGAAGATATTTAAATTCCTTCTATAATTAAAATGCAATTCATCAAGGAACTTTATTGCTGAAATATGTTATTAAATATATAGGTTTTAATGTGAACGTTTGTGGAAAACAAAATCCCGAAACTGTATGTGATAGAGTTCCTGATTAAGGATCTAAAATAACAAGTATTTTTCAATAGCTACAATGACGAGGTAACGAAATTATTTTATCGATATCGGGATTTGAACTAAGAAGAATGATACCAAATACTGAAATACTTTTGGTAAAGTACATAACTATTTCGGCCATCGCGATCGTCCTATACTCAATTACCGTTCGTGGCAGCAGACAAAATTCAGATTGTATCATTATATACTGGCCCAAATGGTATTATTAATCCAAATTATACATATTTCTTTACTACCCACAAGGGGCTAAACACAGAGGGGACAAACAAGGACAGACAAACGGATTAAGTCGATTATATCGACCCCAGTGCGTAACTGGTACTTATTTAATCGACTTCGAAAGGATGAAAGGTAAAGTCAACCTCGGCGGAATTTGAACTCAGAACGTAAAGACAGACGAAATACCTATTTCTTTACTACCCACAAGGGGCTAAAACAGAGGGGACAACAAGGACAGACATAGGTATTAAGTCGATTACATCGACCCCAGTGCGTAACTGGTACTTGATTTATCGACCCCGAAAGGATGAAAGGCAAAGTCTACCTCGGCGGAATTTGAACTCAGAACGTAACGGCAGACGAATACCTATCTTTATTACCCACGAGGGGCAAACACAGAGGGGACAAACAAGGACAGACATAGGTATTAAGTCGATTACATCGACCCCAGTGCGTAACTGGTATTTAATTTATCGACCCCGAAAGGATGAAAGGCAAAGTCGACATCGGCGGAATTTGAACTCAGAACGTAACGGCAGACGAAATACCTATTTCTATTCCTTACTACCCACAAGGAGCTAAACACAGAGAGGACAAACAAGGACAGACAAACGGATTAAGTCGATTATATCGACCCCAGTGCGTAACTGGTACTTATTTAATCGACCTCGAAAGGATGAAAGGCAAAGTCGACCTCGGCGGAATTTGAACTCACAACGTAACGGCAGACGAAATACCGCTAAGCATTTCGCTCGGCGTGCTAACGTTTCTGCCAGCTTGCCGCCTTAATCCAAATTATACCATTAAGCACTAACCTATTTATTTGCTAACCAACAAATATGTATTTACGGAGAAATATGCAAACAGGAAATGAAAAGGTAGAAAATAAATGGTAGTAAAATTAGTCTACACCAGAAAAACAGTTACTCTTGACTAATTTCGTTTAACCAGTGATTTTGTTATGTTTTATTGTCATCATGAGTACCTTATCATACTTCACATTACTGCATAATAATGCTTTAATTATGGTGCTATTACTCTTTATTTTAACTACTGAGCAATTTCATATTGGAATTCGCTTCATAATGATGTATGAGGCCTATTAAAACACATTTTCTAAATTTACGACAATAATAATGATGTGGACATTTACGTTTTTCTTTTTAAAATTCTGTTAGTTCCTAGAATGTTCTAATTAGCTTTAAAATTTCGACATTCTCCTGATTTTTTTGTGGATTTTGACTAAGCTTTCGTTCAATCGGTGAGGAGGAAACTTCCACAACAAAATAAAATCGAACGTAAGGATATTTATTTCTTTATTTTAGAAATTAATAATATTCAATAGGCGTAGGAGTGGCTGTGTGGTAAGTAGCTTGCTTACCATCCACATGGTTCCGGGTTCAGTCCCACAGCGTGGCATCTTGGGCAAGTGTCTTCTACTATAGCCTCTGGCCGACCAAAGCCTTGTGAGTAGATTTGGTAGATGGAAACTGGAGGAAGCCCGAAGTATATATATGTATATATATATATATGTATGTGTGTGTATATGTTTGTGTGTCTGTGTTTGTCCCTCCCAACATCGCTTGACAACCGATGCTGGTATGTTTACGTCCCCGTAACTTAGCGGTTCGGCAAAAGAGACCGATAGAATAAGTACTAGGCTTACAAGGAATAAGTCCTGGGGTCGATTTGCTCGTCTAAATGCGGTGCTCCAGCATGACCACAGTCACATGAATGAAAAAAGTAAAAGAGTAAAGTATTTTAGATAAAAAAAAACTTTCATGAAAATTGATATAGGAATATTTGTAGCGAAACAACGATCGAAACATGTAGACATTTTTGTTCGTTTTTTAATCAGGAAAGGGAAACAATTACCCCTGGCTCACTACAGGGCCTCCAAGATAGATGGTTTGAAGGATGCTTCGGACGCCTGTAACAGCGGGGACTCTGCTAAAGACAAGTGACAACTGGCATATGAGCCTAATGATAAAAGAAAACTACATTTGACTGGAATGTTCACATGAATTCAATCAGAAAGAATACAGACGCCAAATATATCAACTTTTGAAAATGAGACTGTGAAGTTCTGGAATCATCGAATATGAATTTAGGAACTTTTCTGTTCCGAAATAACTGTAAATAGAAAAAAATAATTTAAAAAAACCAAAAAAAACTAAAGTAAAAAGATAAAATTTGAACAGTCTTGTATTTGAAGAAACATATATGTATATTATACAAGACGCGTTGTATCATTTGATATCAGATTTAGATCATCGTATGTAATACTCGCAAAATTGTAATAATATATCAAATGATTGGCAGAGTTGCGGCAAGGTCATAACTACTCTTATCAATGAGACACCAGACAACCGACCAAAAGAAGGGTTAACTTGCATTCTAACATTGACCTCGTACAATAAATCAAGGCCAAGGTACTTAACTTAGTAAATTTGGCTGTAAAGATTCACCGAGTTTCGGTACAGCTCACAACTGCAAGGAGTAGTAGCTCTTACTAATTAATGAATGATTCATAATCTTTAAAGAGAGCAATATTCAAACATCCTTTAAGTTTAGTGAAACAAATGAGAAACCACTTCACTTATCAACTCCCTAAAAGAAGTCTTCAATTATTTAATTATCCACACCATTGGACGTAGGTTCTGATAAAAAACAACAACAACATGTAAACATAAGATGTGTTACAATCTATTCCATTTAAACTAATTGGTCACAGAAATTCACAACAATGGATGATTTCTTCTACGACTATGGCAACTATTTCATCAGGAAAAATTGTCAGCTGAATTATAAAGCGTTTCCGTTGTAGTTTGTAAGCAGCAATGACCAGAAGTTGATCTTGAAAATGTTCGCATTATTTTGAGGACTTGCTATATTTTGCATAAAGCTGCTGATTATCAAAGTTGTTAAGGCGTCGAATCGGTTGCTATGCAGTAACTGCTCCGGTTCTCTACGCTCTGACTCCAAATCTTTCAAATCAACTTTGTTTTTATCCTTCTGCGGTCATAAACAAAGGACCAGTCCTGCATTAGTGTCGGTTCTTTGTTTTCTTTTACTCATTTTCTGTTTTTCTTCAGAAAGAAATCGACTGTGGTCAGTCCTGAAGAGGTATGGGCTTCGCCAGGTCTGAAAAATGCTCAAGGCATGCAGTGTATTACAACAACGCTCTCACGACTTCATCTGGAATTGAAGGCCCAATGCAAACTAAGACATATTTTACATATTGCATACGTATTTCATTAGAGGGCCAAACATGTAAGATGACGAACGCCATTTTCTTTTTATTAAAATGCAAACGTTTGCATTTCTATGGTAAAGTGAATTAACGACACTACAGTTCCTTCTGAATTTTACTGTAGAATAAAATGGAAATTCGACCGATCTCAGGATCTTTCAGTAAGACAAACATTGAAATAAATCTTTGTTGTTGACTCCAAATTCAACGAAGGATTAAACTAGTCGCAATGAAGCTTCTGAAAATCTCATAAACTACACAGTAAGTGGCAAGTTGTACTTAGGCATGGTACGTATTTACTGCTAGGTTGTTATTGCTCTTCAGTACTAGACCAGCTCTAATAGAGAAAACATACAATCATCGATATTCTGGTCTTCACCATTCTGTCATATCAGGACGTGATCGCTTAACTTGCAGCTTTGTTAACTCCCCATGTGGTTTCAAAAAACGATAGAATCTAACTGCATAATATAACGCACGTATATGCAAACATATATACATACATACATACATACAACATACATACATACATACATACATACATACATGCATGCATATATATATATATATATATATATATATAATTATATATATATATATATATATATATATATATATATTATATATATATATATTCTTTCATTCTTTCACTTGTTTCAGTCATTTGACTACGAAAATACTGGAGCATCGCCTCATAGGGATTTTTAGTCGAAGAAATTGACCCCATGACGTATTCCTTGTAAGCTTAGTACTTATTTTATCGGTCTCTTTTGCCAATCTACTAAGTTACGGGGACGTAAACACACCAACATCGGTTGTCAAGCGATGGAGGGGGAACAGATACAAACACGAAGACCCACACACAAATATGGACATATATATATATTTACGACGAGGTTCTTTAAGTTTCCGTCTACTAAATCCTCTCACAAGGCTTTGGTCGGCCGAGGTTATAAAAGAAAACACTTGCCCAAGGTCTCACGCAGTGGGATTGAACCACGTGGATGAGAATGAAGCTTTTTACCACACAGCCACCCCTGTGCCTATATACATGTGTATGTGTGAGTGTGTGTGTGTGTGTGTGTGCGTGTGTGTGTGTGTGGACGTATGTATGTATGTATGTATGTATGTATGTATGTATGTATGTATGTATGTATGTATGTATGTATGTATATATAAAAGGGTTGTTTTACGCTTTTCACATTGATTGGAATTTTGTAAATCTAATTTTCAAACATTGTGGTGCTCAAGAATTCGCTGCCATTCAAAATGGAGAAAAAACAAACGAAGCAAAAAGGAATTAAAGAAAAAATAACAGTGCATGCAAACCATAACAATATCCGAATCAGTAAAAGTAGGGCAAGAAAAACGAAGTTCAACTTGATTAGCATAAATGCAACGCCCAATATAACTACAAAGTTTTTAGATTGACATAGAAACATTTCTCTAGTAACCACAAACGCCACATACTATTTAACAAAAATAATATAAAGGTCAGTTACAATTGCGCTAAAACCCTTACCTACCTCAAAGCTAGAATTAATTGTAAAAACCCCGTAAAAGCTAACTAAATTCACTTCAATACAACTAGCAACATCATATTCGGTTCTCTCTCTCTGGCAGATGTTAAATGAAGATACTGGTGCGTTGAGCCAAGGTATTTTTGGCAGATAGTAATGAAAATGATATGTGTCTAATCGAAAAAGCATGTAGGAACAAATACACTCATCATTTTCAAACGGCATAGACAAATGACGTACCACGTCACTGTCCCAATACATCTGGAGTCTGAAAGAGAAAGGAATTAAAAACATCAATATAACCTGGCCAAGCGTATAAACTGCACTCCAAGAGCATTCTTAAAAAACTGTACGAAATATTTAAGAAATCCGAACACGTGTCCAAATGAGGGCAACAAGAATGCAATCTTAAGAAATGTGATCTAAAACGGTATGTTGACATCAGTATTGTTATGTTTTGGAAAAGTCACACAGTTGTCTTTTTCTTTTGTGATATTTTTTTTTCTTTTTCCAGACAATGGGTTTAGGTTTTCAAATGATTTTGATCTACCAACTGATTTTTCTTCTGTTCTATGCTATTATGTTACATCTCTATGGCAAGCACGTGAGCTGATGACGAGGTATAGTTTGGGGTTTCTATTTATTTATTTGTTTTACTTGTTATTAGCAAAAGTACACACGTGACATTTGTTGAGTTTTTTTTTTTTTGTCGTATTGTATCTATTCTTGCATTGTTGTGGTGATGGGTTGAGATTACGGAGACGTTATTACTCCCATTTATTCTTTCAATTAAACGTATGTTGTTGGAGTTACTGTCTACTCACTGTATTCGCACAGCCTTTATAATTTCTCTGAATATTTGGTTTTTTAAAGGCGACGAGCAGGCAGAATTATTAGCAAGCCGTGTAAAATGTTTAACGGCATTTTGTTCATGTTTACGTTCTGAGTTCAAAATCTGTCGAGCTCGACTTTACCGTTCATCATTTTGGGGTCGATAAAATAAGTCCCAGTTGAGTACTGGGATCGATGTAATCGACCTACTCCCTCCCCTGAACTTGCTAGCCTTGTATCAAAATTTGAAACCAATATTTGGTCTTTTAGATGCGAAAAGAAATTTTGCTGCATTTCTGTACAGTGTGTTGATATTGCATGGATGTTTACTTCATTTTATTGAATTATCGCCACTCATGCGGTTAGTTGTACACACACACTCTGCTGTTGTTATCAGCAGGGCTGTGGAGTCGGAGTCGGAAACAATTAAGGCTGTGAGGTCGGAGTCGGTAAAACTATACCGACTCCGACTCACAATATCTTTATTCTTTAATATAAACCAGTCATAACATATAGGCCTGCTCAAAGTACAAGCGTATGAATATGGTCTATGAGATATGTAGACCACAGTCACTTAATTACATAAATAGGAGTCGGAGGTGCCAATAGTTTCGACTCCAAAGCCCTGGTTAACAGTACAAGTTTTTTTCTTTAATGGATAAGACTCACATTGTAGTGATTTATAGCATAATAAAAACAAATTTCAAGGTATAATGTTCACCGACGATCTGGTACACCACTCACCACAATGATCAGGAGTTCGGTAAAGAGGATCACTAATGAATCTGGACTAAAAAACTGCTGTAAATATAAGTTTAAAGGCCTAATCGTACATTCTCGCTTCAAAGTACCTTTAAATAT
>NC_043000.1:148367355-148404855 GCF_006345805.1 Octopus sinensis | reverse complement strand
AGAGTTTTATCTTGACTATTGAGTAATGTAACATATTATTTTATATATATATATATATAATTAATTAATTGTCTATATGCTTGTACGTATGTTTAATTATATCTATATATATGTTTATGTACATGTATAGGTGTATATATTTGCTTATGTATATATATATTGAATTGTATGTGTATCTTGTTTCATGTATATATTTATATTTTGAATGTACTTTATAATCTCTGATGAGGCCAATGGATATATATATAAGTACCTCATTTTTAACTGCCTACAACCTCAATAAAATTCATATGTATGGGCACAACAAATCACTTTTTCCAAAGGCTGAAACAGCTGTAAGTGATTTTAATGATTTTAATAATTCATATTAAGGTTTTTTAAATTGTATTCTTATCTTATATGTATTGAATTTTATACTGTTTATATGTATGTTTTTATGGTTGTCGTTCTGATAAATAAATAAGTCAACAATCTAATATCCTAAAGCTGATAAACCAACTAAATTGTTTCTCCATTTTCTTATTTGTAATATAAATTAATGGTAAAATATTTCTTTACCTTCACCAATTTAATACAATAAATAAATTTATTGCATTGCAATTAAAAACACTTGTGTATTAATAATTTGGGTATTATACCAACAGTATATTGGATAAGTATTATTCCTTAGTGGGTTTGATCCACAACCCCTAACTTACTTGGTGCTATATAATTATATATATATAATCATATATATGTATATATATATAATATATATATATATTATATATATATATATATATATAATATATATATATATATATATATATATATATATAATATATATATATATATATATAATCATATATATACTCTTAACTCTTTTACTTGTTTCAGTCATTTGACTGCGGACATGCTGAAGAAACACCTTTAGTCGAGCAAATCGACACCACGGCTTATTCTTTGTAAGCCTAGTACTTATGCCATCGGTCTCTTTTGCCGAACCGCTAAGTTACGGGGACGTAAACACACCAGCATAAGTTGTCAAGCAATGTTGGGGGCACAAGCACAGACACACAAACATATACACACACACACACACATACATACATACATACATACATACATACATACATACATACATACATACATACATACATACATACATACATACATATACACACACAGACACACACATACATATATATATATATATATATAATATATATATATATATATATATATACATACGACGGGCTTCTACCAAATCCACTCACAAGGCTATAGTAGAAGACACTTGCCCAAGATGCTACGCAGTGGGACTGAACCCAGAACCATGTGGTTGGTAGGCAAGCTACTTACCATACAGCCACTCCTGCACCAATATATATATAATTATATATTTTATAATTATATATATATGATTATATATATGTATAATTATATATATATATTATTATATATGTATAATTATACATATATAATATTATATATATATATAATTATGCATATATATACATATATATAATTATATAGTGAGAATTTACAAAAAAAAGACGAAGACGTGTGTGTAAAGAACAAACAGATGTATTAGTTTAACGCTTGGGAAGTGAAAAAGTCTTTTACGTTTCGACCCTACGCTCTTCGACAAGAAGGATCAGAAATAAACAGGGAGAGAAATTTAAAAAAATGTTTAGTGGCTAGCGATCTATCATGGCGAATGCCGGACAGAGGGTCACACGGGAGAGCTAGGAAGAAGCGGAGATAATAAAGTAGTGGTGATGCCAAAAGGAAGTTGCGTGTTTGCGTGTGAGAGCGTGTATGTGTGTGTGGTAGGGGGCTGGTGACATTGACGTGTGCGTGTGTGCATGTGTACGTGTTTGCATTGGCTGTCAATTCCTCCTTCTGTTTCATTTTTGTATTCGTATTCACATTTTTAATTCTCGTACCTAAGCATTCATGGAGCATTCGTGTATTTCAAACCTTCTTATCCAGTCACTCCCCATTTCTTTCTGTAAGCAATCTCAATTTGTGAGGAGTCTTTTGCTTGGTATATAACTGAAACTTTACACACATCTTTCGGTGAAATTAGTTGTGCCTATGGCCAAAAACATGAACTAAAATTCAATTAAGGCATGCTTAACATTATCCATTCAATAATTTCAGCTATGGGCACAGTTATTCCTGTGGCACATTCAAATTCAGTTGACTGTCCATTGATTTTCAACCGAATTATAATGGACTTCTTTTCATTGCATTTGTTATTCTTAACATAATATTTGCTCGGTTTTTCTTTTAAAATTTGTTTCGTTATTATTCCGATGTTGTTTATCCTTATTTTGATTTAATCTGAATCTGTAATCCTTCCTAAGATGATGCTTTTATGGCTGAAATTGCGTTTTTTGATTTTTTCTTCAGACAATTTTACTTGGAATGATTTGTAGCTTTACATCTGCAACAATTTTGCTCTTGATTCCGGTTCATAGTATCATTTTTTCTTTCTCTGCACAGCTTCAACACAAGAATTTTCGGCCTGCGGCTTTCCTTCCAGCAAATCTGAAACGCTTTCGGTGACTCACTCTGTTGCCACGGCAATTTGCAATGCTTTTCCGAGTGCTGGATCTGTTTCCCTGAAAACTACTCGTTGCACATTTTTCATATATGTGCTCAGTTGCTGACCACATAGTTTGTATCTTCATAGTTACAATCAAACGATTTCTGCATTAATTAATTATACCTCAAAATCAGTAACATTCATTCATTTTGTAAGTGGTAAGTAGCTTGCTAACCAACCACATGGTTCCGGGTTCAGTCCCACTGCGTGGCATCTTGGGCAAGTGTCTTCTGCTATAGCCCCGGGCCGACCAATGCCTTGTGAGTGGATTTGGTAGACGGAAACTGAAAGAAGCCTGTCGTATATATGTATATATGTGTATGTGTGTGTGTCTGTGTTTGTCCCCCTAGCATTGCTTGACAACCGATGCTGGTGTGTTTATGTCCCCGTCACTTAGCGGTTCGGCAAAAGAAACCGATAGAATAAGTACTGGGCTTACAAAGAATAAGTCCCGGGGTCGATTTGCTCGACTAAAGGCGGTGCTCCAGCATGGTCGCAGTCAAATGACCGAAACAAGTAAAAGAGTAAAAGAGTAAAAGAGTATTATATCTCAGCATCACTGGGTTTCATTCCTCTTCAAGATATGTGGTTAATTTTTCTATATAACTTCAAAATAATTACTTTTTAAGTCATCTTTTAGCATCGTCAAAGTATTTGCCAATTCGAACATTTTACCATCAGTTTCATTGATAAAAAGATTTTAATTACATTTCCACTTTGGAAATCTTGTTTAGATCGAAACAAATCTTCATTATATCTTTCCAGTGAAAAATATCGGAAACTCGTCTTTCTCTTTGAAATAATCTGAACATATCCGTCTAAATATTTCTCTAGTCATTGTAATAAGAAAATTTTCAAATCATGTTTATAAAAATTGTAAAATCAAAAACTTTACGTCACCCTTTTGCTTTCTTCATCATTATTTGTGTACTGCTCTTTTTGTTGTGTATATATTTTGGTCGTAGTGTAATCCGGAATACATGAAAAATAAAGTAAATCCTACGATGAATGCCAAAAAAGGTATAGCATGATTATTTAAAATTTTGGCATAAGGCTGGGAATTTCGAAAGGAAAGGGCAAGTTGGTTACATCAACCTCAATATTGACTGGTAGATATTTTATTGACTCTGAAAAAAAAAAAAATGAAAGACGAAGCTGACTTCGGCTGGATTTGAAAGCAGAATGTGAAGAGTCGGGAGAAATACCAGAGCGCATTTTTCTCAACGCCTTAACGAGTCTGCCAGCTTGCTGCTTTAAGGCGTAACATAATCACAAGGCCTGGAGTTAGTTGATTACATCGATTAAGTAGACTCCAGCAGGCATTAATTGTATCACTCTCGACTCCCCAAACGATTCTGCCACTTCACTGCCGTAGGGTGTATTATAATATTGGTTTTAAATTTTAGCACAAGGCCAGCTATTTCAGATAGTGGGTAGGTCGATTGCATCGACTCCAGTGTTCAAATAACACCTATTTTATCCATCCCCGAGAGGATGGAAGGAAAGTCGATCTCGGTGGCATTTGAATTCGAAATTTTATGTCGGAAGAAATGCTCCTTAGCAATTTTTCCGGATCGCTAACGATTCTGCAAGCTCACCACCTTAAGGTGTAATATGATATTGAAAACGAAGGAATAAAATTTAGAAATTAGGTGACACCAGAATGTGGAATTTTAAGCAAAAAAGATTATCACTCCATATATACACAATGAGAATACATACAATAAAAAATGGCACACCATGCATTTGAACTCTCCTAATGCACATTTGAAGTGAAAACATGACAGTAAAGTGAATTTACGTAAATGAGATTGCTTTAAGGGCGACGAGCTGGCAGTGTCGTTAGCACGCCGGGCGAAATGCTTAGCGGTATTTCGTCTGCCGTTACGTTCTGATTTCAAATTCCGCCGAGGTCGCCTTTGCCTTTCATCCTTTCGGGGTCGATTAAATAAGTACAAGTTACGCACTGGGGTCGATATAACCAACTTAATCCGTTTGTCTGTCCTTGTTTGTCCTCTCTGTGTTTAGCCCCTTGTGGGTAGTAAAGAAATAGAAATAGGTATTTCGTCTGCCGTTACTGTTCTGAGTTCAAATTCCGCCGAGGTCGGTTTGCCTTTCATCCTTTCGGGGTCGATAAATAAAGTACCAGTTACGCACTAGGGTCGATGTGATCGACTTAATCCGTTTGTCTGCCTTGTTTGTCCTCTCTGTGTTTAGCCCCTTGTGTAGTAAGAAAAGAAATAGGTATTTCGTCTGCCGTTACGTTCTGAGTTCAAATTCCGCCGAGGTCGACTTGCCTTTCATCCTTTCGGGGTCGATAAATTAAGTACCAGTTACGCACTGGGTCGATATAATCGACTTAATCCGTTTGTCTATCCTTGTTTGTCCTCCTCTGTGTTTAGCCCCTTGTGGGTAGTAAAGAAATAGGGATTTCGTCTGCCGTTATGTTCTGAGTTCAAATACCACCGAGGTCGACTTTGTCTTTCATTCTTTCGGGGTTGATAAATTAAGTACCAGTCACGCACTGAGGTCGATGTAATCGACTTCATCCCTTTGTCTGTCCTTGTTTGTCCCCTCTATGTTTTGCCCCCTTTGGGCAGTAAAGAAATGAATGAGATTGCTTGATAGAGATTGCTTCTCAGAGAAGCAGCGCCCTTTGCAATTGGGCAAGATATATTTGTAATAGTTAAAACTTCATAACACAGTTACTTACGCTGCTATTGCTGTTGATGAACATAAAAAGAAATACTTTACTATGAACTGGTTCCACATAAATAAATTTTTCTTTTACAGATTGTATAGATTTTTTTATGCTTAAATATCTTCAAACTGTATTTTGCTCAATGTTTGAATAAGTATCTCTCGAGGTCAACCCCAATACATACATACATACATACATACATACATACATACATACATACATACATACATACATACATACATACATACATACATACATACATACATACATGACGTTATCGAGTATGGCCATTGCACGAAGCTTAACTGTTATTGGTGCTGTGATCGAATGTGACTTTTATTTGCTTTTTAAGGCTACAGCCAGCCATTCAGTTGAGACTCACAGCACCATCAACAATCATGAACAATGTTGTTAACGTGCAATGCCTGTGCAAGAAGATTTTTCTTAAAGTGAGGAAAGGCTGTGCACTGAGTCAATCCCACTCACTAAGCAACAGCAGCCATGATCCGAAAAGAAGAACAAGTCAACATCATCGGTAACCACTGAGCCGCAGGTTTTATGTCGGAGTTATCCCAGTTACCTGAGTTATCTTCTCCTAGAAGGATGCCCTGACAAAGGCTAAGAGTCCTTCACTCCCAATGGTTTAACCGCGCGATCGGGTATTCAGTCCGATTATTTCTATGTCCCCGCGCATGATACAGCCTTAAGCCTTAAGAAGAAAAAAAATTACACATTTATTGGATGACCGTTGACTCTCAAGAGTTCCTCTGCTCTTTGACGGGTTTTGTTTTTCATCCCGCGGGGTGTCCAATAAACACCCTCCTCACCAAGCAAGCTTGGTGGGGTTGCCGGTTTAGTTGCCGACCGCCCGACCATGCAACAGGTTGTACTGGGTTACACGTTACCAGTAGCACTCGAAAGTGACCTGACATAAACATACATACATATACAACACTCATACACACATATACTTGTGTATGTACGTATTCATGTACATATGTGTGTGTATGTATGATGTATATATATGTGTATATGCATGTATGTCTGTGTATGTATTTATGCTTTTGTGTATGTTTGTGTGTGTCTGTGTGTGTGTGTATGTGTGTGTGTGTGTGTGTGTGTGTTGTGTGTGTGTGTGTGTGTGTGTGTGTGCGTGTGTAACCAAATTGCCTTTCTTAAGAAAGCAAGCCGAAAATAATTTTAATCGATTGAAATAATAAACATAATGAAAAGAAAGGTAATTAGCGTTAATGAAGATTAATCTCACATTAAGTTCGATGATATGAAGCGGAGAAGTGAGTGACAACTCTGGCTATGCTTCAGTTTATAAAACCTCCGAAGGAAAGAATAATTCACTCATAGATGCTAAGACCTCAAAACGACTAATGCGTATAATTTTTATGTAAAATTAATTAACTGATTAGTTAAATTAGAATAGCGACACTGTTGGAAGAACAAATACATTCCAAAAAAGAATTCAATATCAGTTTATAGCAGTCGATTATAATCAATATTATGAAAACTAAGTCCAATACCACTTTTTGTATGTCGTTTCATGCAGTAGGCATAGTAAGGAGAAAGCAGTGGCTGTGCTGAGGGAAGCGAAAGAGAGAATGAGAGAGGTGGATAGGGAGAGAGAGAAAGAGGGAGATAGGGAGAAAGAGAGGGGTGAATAGGGAGAGAGAGAGAGAATATTGTAAAAAGACATAGATGAGATAGATATAATAAAAAAGTGTAGATTGGAGATTGTCAGATTAGGAGGGAAGGGAGAGACATATAGCCGCAGTCAGCTGCACGAAT
This sequence comes from Octopus sinensis, assembly GCF_006345805.1. Classification (NCBI taxonomy): domain Eukaryota; kingdom Metazoa; phylum Mollusca; class Cephalopoda; order Octopoda; family Octopodidae; genus Octopus; species Octopus sinensis. The sequence continues at coordinate 148,397,761 of NC_043000.1, read as the reverse complement.
GCTGACAAGAGAGAGAATCCGATGAGCAGAAAGAGAAAATTATGGAAGGATGGAAGAATGAGTAACAGAGAAAGAGATAGCGTAAGAGATGAGAGGTGGTGAAAATATTAAAAACAGGAGTTTACAACATAGAGGGAAGGGAAGAGAGAGAGGGAGAGAGAGAGAGAAATCGGGGGTTAAAATAAGGTATATATGCCTAAGGGTATCGTGATAGGCCTGGTGGGAGGCCCAACCTTCCGTGTTCTTTTACAGGGCCTAGAAAACTGAAGGACCGCTGCAATAAGTGTGTGAATCTAAGAGGGGAATATATTGAATAAAATCATAGCTAACTGATCCTCCAATATTTCCTCTTCTCCAAAGCCAGGAACTTTTCAGCACCTAATCTGTGTGTGTGTGAGTATATATATATATATATATATATATATATATGAGTAATGCTCTTAAGCCACTTCAACATGGCCGATACGTTCGAGCGGAATTTACTGCTATTTTTTAACCCGAAGACAACATCTCTAGCTGGTTAACAATGCACAGTACTGATCGCCCGAAACCAGACTGGTATGCTGGTCCCGTTGCTAGAAAGTGGTAGGGGTTCGTTCCTCTGCTCGCAGTATAACGGATGCAGCGAAGAGGACCAATCGGAAAGTGAGGACTCTGCTTTGTATATATTTCCAGAACACCTTACTGTCAGGGCTGGTTGCTATGCGCTGCTCAAATTCAAGCACTGCCCTTTTTGTTACCTGCTTGAGATGGTTGGATGATTTATTGCGCTTTTTCCTGTTTATATCTGATTTATGTAGTTTGTATTTCCGTTCAGCATTACGACGTTCTTTCTTGGCAAGTCTAACTGCTGCAGTCTCCCAAATTGCAATTTCGGGATGTTTTTTGTGCCTACGTGGTACTGATACTGCACAGATGTCCATATTGAGTACAGGATGTTCTGAAGTATAGTGTTCACATCTCCAGAGTCGTAAAATTCCAGCTAGTCTGAGCGTTGTAGTTCGGTGCAGTAAGAGTTCCAGTCTGCTTTATTCCAGTCAACGCGAGCAGTTTAGAGATGGCTACAGTTTTTGTTACTGCTCATAAGGGACAAATTGACAATGATTATAGCATGATCAGAGTCGCCTAAAGGTTCCTCAATAGTAACACTAATAACCGTTTCAGCAGTCGTGGTAAAGAGTAGATCCAAAGTTTTGTCATCTCTTGTCGGGGAGTTGACTACTTGGAACCACTTCGAGTCCAGCACTAGCTCAATGAAATCATTTGTACTTTGCGGCCAACGAAAGTTTTCCCAATCGATCTCAGGGTGATTGAAATCACCTGCAATAAAAACATAAGTAGTTGTTTTGTGCGTCTTGATGGTTATTTGGGGTGGATGGACAGTAAACAACTCCAAGTAGAAATGTTGATATAGTCTTACGTATATCGCAGAAAAATACTTCTTGCTGTGATTGCTTCGAATCAAAGCAAGGAATTGCTGAAAAGTTTGAACGAACGTAGACCATCACACCACCACCACGACGATTAATGCAGTCTTTGCGAAACAAGTTGTAAGCCAGCTATGCTGAAAACCCCATCACAGAGTAAGGAATGTGCCCACATTCCATGACTAATGTAATCGGGGTCGATACTTTTGACGTATGAATCAAAAAGATGTTCCTTGTTGCACAAGCTACGAGCATTTAAGGACAACAACTTGTACCTTGATTTCAGTTTATGATGATGTGTAAGGGATGGCAGGTTGTTCTGATTTAGTTTCCCACAGTTTTTTCATTGCCAGCTATTGTGGGCACAGTGCGTTCAGACCATCTGGTATCTTTTCTCCATGTTTCGCCAGCCTTAATAAACTTCCATATCTGCCCATCGTCACGTAGGCTGAAGCTTTCATGTTGTGCTGAGTTGCGATTTAAGGAAGCTTCAGCACGTAGCTTTGGATGTACATCAGGTGGTAGGCCAGGGCGTGTTCTAAGGGTAATCCCGTTTTCACGCATAGCTTTATCAGAGGTTAAAAGGTATGAACGTCAGAAGAGTTTGAAAAAGATAGCCTGATTAGTCTGGGTTTCGGACTTGGGCGACCAAGGTGAAGAACACCCTTCGGGGCAACACAGCCTTGGTCTTTGGATGAGCTGGCAGCAAATGCCAGGTCAGCTATGTCCTCTGATACACCAATGACAATTACTTCATGGTTGACAGATTCAGTAACTTTCTAGATGCATCTACATTCAGCAAGAGCTACGGGAAAATTTTTTAGCAAGGCACTCCAATAAGATCCCTCATTGTGGGGTTCTGCACGAATGCTCGATTTGATTTCTGCTATTTCTCGGCTTAAAGCAGAAATCATTTGTTGTATTTCCGCAAACTCTGTATTGATGGTTGATTTTTGTTGTTGTTGCTTGTTTGTTTGTTTGTTGAGCGAAGCAGTTTCGTCGCATTAGTGGGAGAAGTCAGAAACGTGGTCCTTTGCTATTCGTAAGACCCGCAGGAGAGAAAGCAGGTCAACCCCCGATACCGAGAGCATCGACGGATGGATGAATGCGCATCCAGGCTCAGCGGTTGCGTAGGAAGTCGGGGACAAGAAGCAGGAAGAAAGAGTGAGAGAAAGTTGGGGCGAAAGAGTACAACAGGGGTCGCCACCACCCCCTGCCGGAGCCTCGTGGAGCTTTAGGTGTTTTCGCTCAATAAACACACACAACGCCCGGTCTGGGAATCGAAACCGCGAGTCCGCTGCCCTAACCACTGGGCCATTGCGCCTCCACTGCTGTTGTTGCTGTTCGTTAACAGGAATGGTAGGAGAAGACACAGTCTTCGGTGGTGTTTGTTGAGAGGTAACTGAAGAGGCAGACATGGGTTGCTGTTGTTGATGATGTTCTTCAGCAGGAGTGGTAGTGTAAGCCATGGGGGTCGGTTTTTTGCCGTTGTTCAGCAGCAATGGTAAAGGAAGACACGGTCGTCGGTTTTTGTTGTTGTTGTTCATCAACAATGGTAGAGGCAGACACACAAGCCAGGCACTGAAAGGACCAATTTGGAAGCTGGATCATTTCCCAGAGTCCATCCACCATAGAAACATGGTGTCTCTTTTTATTTTTTTGATCTGAGATCTTTCGAAAGTTTGTGGCACATTGAAGGCAGACAGAAACACAACATTTACCACATTTAACCCATCGATTTCGGAAGGAGTTCTCGGGTTTTGTACATAATTGGCAGACCTGATTTTCAGGGTAATGTTCTATTTTGGAACATCGACCAGCTTTATCATACACTTTGTCCATGGATGTCACCTTAACAATTTTGTTGTGTCTGTCCATTCGTATAGTAGAACAAAATGTAAACAAATAGTTAGGCTGCCTAAGTTTAGCGCATTTATTAACGAGATAGATAAAATGTTTTTTTCTGTTTCTGTTTTGCTTCCGTTTTCCTAAGTAGTGTGTGTGTGTGTGTGTGTGTGTGTGTGTGTGTGTGTGTGTGTGTGTGTGTGTGTGTGTGTGTACAGAAAGCTCTGCACACGTATATATAATTAAATTATGTATATGGGTTAGAAATGGAGTCAACGTCCCGAGTGATTTTATAATGTTCGTTATGGTGTCTCTCTGAATCAACTTGACACTAAGCTGATTGTTTGAATATACAGTTACAGTCCTTGTTTTGCAGTAAAAGTGGACGAATATTCCGCTGATACTCGCACCCAGTCAGAATAACTCTGAGTGTGTAACATGACCGTGCCCTTTGATTTATATACAGTTTCCCGGTCTAAACGACGAGCTTCTGCAGTTTCCAATTTCGCTGACAAGTTTTGGGCCAACTCTCTGCTCTGTATTTAAGACTTTAAAAGTTAGAAATCTGTAAAATTTCTCCCAAACGGATCGCTCGATCGCGTTTACATTTCTGACATCGAGTCTGTTCACTTTAGTGGTTTATACGTTTTAGACAAAACTGTATATTATCTAAGCAACACCTTCCTCCCTCATGTTGTTAATGGTTTAGAATTCAAAATCTTTAAATAAACGCAATATACTAAGGTCATTTAATTGTTTAACAAGACAGGAAGATATCAATCGAAGTCTGTTATGGCGTTCAAATCGTACCAGAGTTAATTTAGTCATTCATCACCTCTGAGGTGATTTGATACACCGAGTGGCGTAGCGTGTGTTTTGACCGCCCTGTACTGTGGCCAAAATGGTCCACCATTCCTTAAACGACTTACCCTCATCTAAACGCGACCTGTATTATACAGTGCTGGATGTGAATATCAGAAACTAGGAAGTTCAAGTCCGAAAGGTGGAAGTAGACACTATAAAATACTCTAGGAGTCGAAAATCAGAGGTTAATGCTGCATCCCTCTGTACTCTATCCATTTCCACATCTAGCATTACAAAGATTATGAGCCACGCATGGACTACAACATTTGGAATTAGTTGCCCAGTAAATGCCAACATAAAGTTAAAGTGTAATGAAAAAGAAAACCTCTATGCCGAACTGATGAGAACTCGACAGTTACATAATCCAAACTATAATTTTAAAGTTTCACTAATGATTTTTGACATCCTTGGCTATGTGACTCACTCCTTTGGTACTAATCTTGAGAAACCGTGTTTCTTAAAACCAAAAAGAACAGGCCTAATCAAAAGATTATCGCTGCAGTTTATCAGTTACTGTCAAAATATGTAAAACATCCATGAAGTTTAGCACATATGTAATGACATCAATACCTGTATCCTTGTATACATGTGCACATACTTAATCATATGTGTACATGTACGCATGTATGTATGTACATACGTATATACATACGAAGGGTTAGAAAGCGAGAAACGCGATATACACCAAAGCGTCGGCTGCGGGGTCACTCCGAAAAGCTCTATCTGCGACGATTTCATCTCAATCGAAGGAGAGGGGCTTTCTCTGTCCGAGGTTGCGGATCCGTGGAATAAGCTGCCGGACGAGATAGTGAAGATGCGGACGACCGCTCGGTTCAAAGTCTCCTTTGACCACAAGTGGCCTGAACTCTTTACATGAACACCACCCTGTACATAACTCCATGTCCCCCTACATGGCCTTGCTTTTTGCTTTTTGAGCCAAAAAATTAACTAACTAACAAATATGAGAACGATATACACATCATAATAGACGCACTGAAACATGTAGTCAAACTAAAGGAATATCTAGAAAATATCCAGAAAAATACGAATAAAACTCCACGCAATACAAAATTTCCATGTCTAGGTTTAAAGGTAAAGGTAGAAAATAACAGATACATCAAGACCGTTTATGTCAAAAACATCTACAAAAGCATGTACTAACATGGCGACAAAGAATGTCCAAAATGTTAGTGGTAAAAGCCTTACTTTAAAGGGCAACTACATTTTCTTTCATAGAATAAATCAAGCACTAGTCAGCAAAAGGTATTCTAGCATACTGATAGGCTGATAGACAGAACAATACAGACATAAATACAACCCAACAAATACGTTAGATACTACAACTATGAAAAAAAAATGCAAGTCACTCATAAAATATATTCCATGAATCAAATGCGTACTGACTATAAAATAAACACATTCTCAAAAACTTCATAAAACAGAACGTAAATGCATTACTAAACTAATTATGAACTACAAAACTAATATAATTAAAAATCTTATTTGAATAACAAACTGCAAGCATGTAAATCCACAAGTTTACTAATGGTTAATGTAATTTATAAATTCGATTGCAAATGTGAAAGTTGTAAACTTCCCGACCCTAACTGCTATATTGGCCATACTGGTATGACGCTCTCTTGCCAACTTCCTATGCACTTACAACTAAGAACAATCACAATACCTTCTAAACGAAATAACACAAGTAGACAACAACCTATCTATACTCTACTGGATTTCCCACAAAAATAGGCAATTGATAATAGAAGTAGTAACCAAAAAACAGTACAATACTATAATAGGCATACAGATTACATGCACTAGTTAACACAAAAATAAATATCTAACTGGTGGTGAGTATAAGACGTGATTTTGCAGAGTAGTTTGAGCATTATATAGAAAACCACGCAGTGCTTGTTCTTATCAACGGGATGAAAGGAAGTTACAATGGTGAGGTGTGAAAGCCGATCGTATTTTGAATCCCGAGTAGTTGGGATTGGTTGTTCAACCACGTCAAAGGATGATGGTGATGATTCGTTCCAATTCTCAGCGCTCCAAGTTCAAATCCAGCTGAAGTCAACTTTGCCTTTCAAGCTTTTGGATTCGATAAAAAGTACCAAGCTAGGGTGGTGGCATGCAGGAATGTAGGTTGTGGATGGATTCCCCAGATGCTCACACCTTTTCAGCAGCAGGAACGAGTCAATTGCTCCCAGGCAATGTGCCAAGAAAACGAGGAGAACCTTTTCGGCAGACTTATCACACAGGATGAAACATGGGTCCATCACTATGATCCTGAGACTAAAGACAAGTCGAAGCAATGGAAGCATGATAACTAACCACCTCCAAAGAAGGCTCGTTTCCAAGCCTCAGCAAGCAAAGTGATGCTCACAGTCTTTTGGGATCAGTGGGGAGTAGTGATGATGGATTTTCTGGCAAAGGGCACCACAATTAACGAGGCATATTATACTTCTCTGCTGCAAAAATTGCAGGACGCCATCAAAGCTGAGAAGAGTGGCATGCTGACCAAAGGAGTCTGCCTCCTCCAAGACAATGCCCCAGTTCACAATGCGCATGAGGCCCCTGCGGCTATGAAATCCTTCCTCATCCCGCTTACTCTCCATCTGACTTCCACCTTTTCCCATCCATGGAATCTTTTTTGAAAAGGAAGCACTTTTCGAGCGATCATGAACTTATTTCTAAGGTAAAGTCTTGGCTCCAGACGCAACCTACCGACATCTACAGACGAGGTCTTCACAGTTGCATAAAGCGATGGGAGAAATGTGTCACCATTGGAGGTGGCTATGTAGAAAAGGACTGATAATTATCCCAGTCCTTAGGAAGTGGGGCAAAAGAAATCTTTAATGAACACCTCGTATATATCCATCTTTCCATCCACTATTCTTGGGAGAGTTGTAGGAGTAGAGTCCTCAGGTACCTACTCCATAGGGTCCTATCAGAGGCAACCGTCATTACACTTTCCGGTTGGTTTACTCAGTTTGACCAACTAAAACTATGGATATTATCTGTCTCGTGGTCTGACCCTAAGTTTCCTGTCGGTTGGCTCGGCATGATTCCTTCCTACAACATTCTAATCCTATGTCCGTAGTACCGAAGCTGTGCCCTCTCAATGCGGAGAAGCAGAGGTTCAACTTGGCGAGAATCACTGATCTCCGAGTTACGCACCCTGTCCAGTAATGTTATCCGGAGACCCTTTGGCAGAACCCCATTTCGGCCACTTTTATTCGCGATAGTACTCATTCGGTCATACCTAACATTTATGACCATAGATAAGGATAGACACGTAAACCAAGTTGAAACTAGCAAGTTCGGCTTTTTCCCCAACGTCTCCTCCTCTGAGAATCGAATACAGGAATTGGTACATTTCTGTACTCAAACTACTCTTCAAATCTAGCATCCAATTCAGCCTACTGTTTTACATCACTCACGAATACGGTCACGAGATACTTCAACTTTCCACTTGTCTCAGTGATGTTCTGCTAACATGCAGAATGCACTGGGAAGACTTCCCTGGCAGCACCAAAGTCTCAGTCTTTGCAACACTAATTCTCATCCTTGCCTTGTAGCATTCGGCTGCGAAACCATTCAGTGTATGCTGAAGGTTACCTCTTAAAGAGCCAAGTCGCACCACGTTGTCTGCAAATATCAGCCTGACGATCTTAAACCCACCAATTATTACACCACTTCCACAACATTGGCACAGTGGCGCATGTCAACCCAGTTCATAAAAATTATGAAACGGAGTGATGACAATACGCATCCCAGCTGAAATTAGAGGTGTGTGTGTGTGTGAATTAGAGTATTCACAAGAAACTTTGTTCATCACGTTGTGATGAATAAAGGTTCTCGAGAATTACATTTTGTGTTTCTCTAATTTGTTATATATTGAAAGAACACTGCGGAATTCCCGAGAATTCCGTAACATTTACATCAAATCTTTGGATGACATCAGGTAGCCATACCTGGTGAAAGTGGTTTAATCAGCATGCTACTTGATGTATGCCCAAATTTAAATAATTGCTTGCATATATATATATATATATATATATATATATATATATATATATATATATATATATATATATATGTATTATATATATAGTATATATATATATGTATATATATATATATATATATATATAGATATATATATATATATATATATATATATATATATATAATATATATATATATATATATTATTATTATTATTATTATTATATTATTATTATATTTCGGAATGGTCATTTTGCCAGTTTAGCCAATAAAATCACAAGGCAACCTTTCTGCCGCACCCTGTATATATTTGGTGTTACTTTGCTTCAGTGTTATTTATTTTTTACATTACAGGCGCAGGAGTGGCTGTGTGGTAAGTAGCTTGCTAACCAACCACATGGTTCCGGGTTCAGTCCCACTGCGTGGCATCTTGGGTAAGTGTCTTCTGCTATAGCCCCGGGCCGACCAATGTCTTGTGAGTGGATTTGGTAGACGGAGACTGAAAGAAGCCCGTCGTATATGTATGTATATATATATATATATATATATATTATATATATATGTGTGTATATATATATGTATGTGGTGTGTGTGTGTGTTTTTGTGTGTCTGTGTTTGTCCCCCTAGCATTGCTTGACAATCGATGCTGGTATGTTTACGTCCCCGTTACTTAGCGGTTCGGCAAAAGAGACCGATAGAATAAGTACTGGGCTTACAAAAGAATAAGTCCCGGGGTCGATTTGCTCGACTAAAGGCGGTGCTCCAGCATGGCCGCAGTCAAATGACTGAAACAAGTAAAAGAGTAAAGAGTAAGTGTAATCTTAATCTTATTTCGGCCAGAGTTCTTTCGTCACACTCCTGTGACCGCATCAGTGGTCCTTTGTTTTCTTCTTTCTTATTTGTGTCTCTCCTTACTAACCGTCAGCCATTTTGTATTTCTATTGTATGTCTTCATTTGCGCATGCTTATATCTCTATGTGCGTCTATGTTTATTTAGTGCATGTGTGTGTGTGGGGGGGATGCCTGTAATATTTGTATCTTCTGTTTATATACGTTCATGTAATTTGTTGTTGTTTTTGTTTATTCTTATTTTGTTCATGTGTTTACATCCCTTTATTATTATCATTACATATGCTTGTATGTATGTATGTATGTATGTATGTATGTATGTATGTATGTATAACAACAATACTAGTAATAATAATAATATATATATACACACACATACATGCATACATTTTCAGCCGTATTGACTTGAGCAACATGAAATGAAGCTTTTTGCTCAAGAACACAACACGCCGCCCATGTACCGAACAAACACTCAGCCACTAGGTTAAGGACCTTCACAAATACGCGCGCGCGCAACAAACATGCATGAACAAACATACATAAACACATAAACGTGTGTTGAGTTCGCTTTGTCACTGGGACTTGGGGATAATATATCCCGTGACTAAAAGTGTGTATGTGTGTGTGTGTTGGTAGGAAGAGTGAATTTGTCTTTATTAGTGTAAACTTAACCAATCGATGGGATCGATAAATTCAATATCAGACTGAAATAAATGCTGGGGTCAATATGACCGACTGAAGCCCTTCAAAGCGCTGTCCCAACATGGCTGCAACTCAAAAGCATACTCTTTTACTCTTTTACTTGTTTCAGTCATTTGACTGCGGCCATGCTGGAGCACCGCCTTTAATCGAGCAACTCGACCCCGGGACTTATTCTTTTGTAAGCCCAGTACTTATTCTATCGGTCTCTTTTGCCGAACCGCTAAGTGACGGGGACACACCAGCATCGGTTGTCAAGCAATGCGAGGGGGGGGACAAACACAGACGCACAAACAACACACATGCATAATATATATATACATATATACGACGGGCTTCTTTTCAGTTTCTAGTACCAAATCCACTCACAAGGCTTTGGTCGGCCCGAGGCTATAGTAAAAGACACTTGCCCAAGGTGCCACGCAGTGGGACTGAACCCGGAACCATGTGGTTGGTAAACAAGCTACTTACCACACAGCCACTCCTGCGCATGTACATAAATATAAATCAAAACAGGAGGTTGGAAAAGGCTTTTTGGTATTATTTATTCCCCATTTCACATGTTTCATATGCTAATAGGAATTACAAAATCGTACAAGTAGGAAAAATATGTAAGAAATTTCCAATTAGATACTCATCAGATAGAATCAAATAATACAAAATTTAAATTTGGATGAAGCGTTTTAGGGAGTGGAGTAATAAGTGTATATACATATACGTCTCATGTATCAATATACATAAATACATACACGCGGACATATACATCCAAGAGGACAGCTTAGATTTTAACCTACCAATTTATATATATATATATATGTGTGTGTGTGTGTGTGTGTGTGTGTGTGTGTGTGTGTGTGTATGTATGTATATATATATATATATATATATATCTGTAATGTATATGTGACAACAATTATTCGGTAGCCAAGATAAAACTCCGAGTTTCGGATGCCGAGGTGGAAATCCACGCCACCATCTTTTCAGTTATCCGGCCATCGGAAAAACGCTATATATATATATATATATATATATAATATATATATATATATATATATATTATATATATATATATATAATATAGAGAGAGAGAGAGAGAAGAGAGAGAGAGGGTAGATAATAGATAGATAGATAGATAGATAGATAGATAGATAGATAGATAGATAGATAGATAGATAGATAGATATGAGGCCTCGAGCCAACAGGCTTTGGGATCTCGTCATACGCCGAAAAGCTGAGCGCTTTATCCCATAAACCGGCCTTATCTAACTTTATTTACATTATATTATAATATATATATATACTTTATTTAAAGCAACGTGAAACTCAGAGTAACAGGTTTTGTTGAATTTTCTGCTGCTTTAAATAAAGCATATTACTCTACCACTGGTATTTGAGTACTCTTTTTTCCACCTTGTTTCACATTTATATGTTTACTCCGGTATATATATATATATATACATATATATATATATATATAAAGAGAGAGAGAGAGAGAGAGAGAGAGGAGGGAGGAGAGAGGGAGAATGAAAGAGAGACAGCGAGAGCAAAATATATGCTTGAATTTACAAACCGTTAAGATAAACTTGTGACGTCATATAGTGTGAATGTGTATGTGTGGCGTGGCTGGGTGGTAAGAGTTGGTTTCTCAACCACATGGTTTCGGATTCAGCCCGACTGCGTGGCACCTTGGGCAAATGTTTTATATTGTAGCCCCGAACCGACCAAAGCCTTGTGAATGGGTTTGATAGACGGAAACTGAAAGAAGCCCGTCGCATATACATATATATATATATATATGTGTGTGTGTATGTGTGTGTGTTTGTGTGTCTGTGTTTGTCCCCCTAGCATTGCTTGACAACCGATGCTGGTGTGTTTACATCCCCGTCACTTAGCGGTTCGGCAAAACAGACCGATAGAATAAGTACTGGGCTTACAAAGAATAAGTCCCGGGGTCGAGTTGCTCGACTAAAGGCGGTGCTCCAGCATGGCCGCAGTCAAATGACTGAAACAAGTAAAAGAGTAAAAGAGAGAGTAAGAGTATATATATATGTGTGTGTGTGTGTGTGTGTGTAGGTAGACAGATAGATAGGTATACACACATGTATATGTATGTGTGTGTGTGCCTGTATTTGTTCCCCACCACAGCTTGAGAAACGGTGTTGGTTTGTTTGCGTCCGTGTATCCTAGCGGTTCGGCAAAAGAAACCGATAGAATATTAGGCTTTAAAAAATAAGTATTGAGATCAATTTTTTTTAAAAAACCTTTCAAGGCGGTGCTGCAGTATGGTCTCAGTGCAATGACTGAAACAAGGTTCTTTTTTTCGCGACGTTTTTATTTTTAAAGCTGATAATTTCAACGGAGTCGCTAAAAGTACTTGGGTTCGCGTTACCATTTCGCAAGTGTGTGACTTGATATATTTCTTTTAGAAACGTAATTAAAATTCATCCTCATGCCTTCCTGTTTTAGCTTAAGGTTTCACCTTGACCAACTGAATGGCTGTAATGAACCTAGATGCAACCCTTTTAATTGCGTGATAACGTGGTAACATTGAGATACTGATAACAACAACAAAAGCAAAAAGAGAGAGAGAAAGATAGAGAGAGAGAGAGAGAGAGAGAGAGAGAGAGAGGGAGAGAGAAAGTGGAGACAGAGAGGAAGAGAGAAAGTGGAGACAGAGAGGAAGAGAGAAAGTGGAGACAGAGAGGGAGAGAGAAGTGGAGACAGAGAGGAGAGAGAGAGAGAAAGAAAAAGAGAGAGAGAAAGATAGAGAGAGAGAGAGAGAGAGAAAGTGGAGACAGAGAGGAAGAGAGAAAGTGGAGACAGAGAGGAAGAGAGAAAGTGGAGACAGAGAGGAAGAGAGAAAGTGGAGACAGAGAGGGAGAGAGAGAGAGAGAGGAGAGAGAGAGAGAGAGAGAGAGAGAAAGAAAAAGAGAGGGAGAGAGAAAGTGGAGATAGAGAGGGAGAAGGAGTGGGGAGACGGAGAGCGAGTGAGGGTGGTGCGCTGCCAGCTAGAAAAAAAAACAAATTTACTATGATTTTCATGGTTGATGTTCATGTGCATTTGGTACGGAGTGAGTGTCATTGGAATTGCGAAATGCATGTGAAAGAGAATGATAAATAGATAAACACTCATTTTTTTTTCAGCTTACTCAAAGAGAAAGACAGAAAAGAAAATATTTTTGTTAATCCTGACGGGAGAACGAAGTTTGCTACGATAGTACTGAGGAGCGACTGACCTATCAACGATCAGATAAACGAAATAAAAAAAAAAGGAAGAAAGGGAAAGAAAAAAAGATTAAAAGTTGAACAAGCAGATTTGGAAAACCAGAAGTGAAAAGAAATAACTCGATCATAGGAGATTAAATGTATAAACAAGAAAAGAACGTCGGGATAGAGTAGTAAAAAATAACGAAAAGACAGAAAAAAAATATAAAAAAGGAAAGAGAAAAAGACAACTGCAGTGATATACACCCCTATATGAAACCACTGAATAGACTCGCCCACATTGTGAGTGTTTCTAAACTTCGAGGAAAAACTTTTTCGGTGCTTTTACTTGCTTACTTAGCTGACTGGAATGTTTTACTGGTTAAGGAGTGGGAAATAATCCTAGATCACCTCGACTCGATCGCGAAGACGGTTTACAACAGATACATCGATAATATTTATAACTGCTAAGGTTTCTTTACGACCGGTAAGTTACATTATTATCCTCAACGATCTCTGTAACGTTTTTGAAAGTAATTTTATTTGCATTTACAGCTGTCGAAATCGCTTCGATATTTTTTCCTCCTTACTTACATCTCGTAACAAAATACTACTTGTCTGTGCTTGTTTATGTCTGGGAGTGCCATTAAGAATTGAGTGGTGGCGGTGGTGGTGAAAATCATTTACAATCAAAGAAAGTCTGGGTTTATACGCTTTATAACAAACACACACACACACACACACATCTAGACGTGTGCACATTCAGACGCACATAAATACAACGGTTTTAATTATAGCGGGAACCAGTACCGAATTATGATGCAGCTATTGCATGATATGTGAAATGCCACTGTTCTATAGAATTACTACTACCATAACTTTTTTTTTTTTAATATTTTTGCTACATTCCTTGCTGGTGACGGTCACCACTAAATTTTGGTATTTTACCGATTACTAAACAATCATAACAAACCTATTTTAGTGAATTTATTAAATAGACAAAATCGAATCAGCATTTAAACAATTTAATTTTATAACCGTTTCTTTATTTATTTATAATCTGTTCTTCCATTCGCTCTAATTTGACATTTTGGAGACTATCGGAATTTGAAATTTGCAATCAGCCACATTAGACTTTCTTGTACATTTTTGTTATTAAATGATTCCTATACATAAACATTTACTGTCGTTTACAGCAATGTGTTTATATATATACATATAAACACTTCTCGCTGTGTATGCAATGCGTAACCGTGGATGTTGTCATCTCGTTTTATCTGAGTATGCGTTATGCAATTAATATGTTGTGCAAATAAACAAGAACTGTGGGGGGATAAATGATAATATGGCGGGAGTTGTGAGCCATCCATTTGTATCTTTTCTTTTTGCTTCCTCATGTTTATGTCACCATAGAAAATTATTGATATTGTTGGTGACTTGAACAGTATTCGATTAAATGATCTGTAGCTGAAATACTCGTGATATTGAGGTATCGATATCTCGATTATGCTCGTATCTTTTTACATGTAGTGGTCGCCAGCTATCAAAGGGTGGAATTTGGCGGAGAGAGGATAGGAAACGGACGTGATTAAATTCAATGCTACAGTGATGCAATTTCAAATAAAACTGAATTTTCCTGTCATCCTTACTGGATCGATACAATATAACCAACGTTGGTCAAACGATTATATCTATATAGATAGATATATATATATATACACGCAGACAACCTCATGTCTAAGAAATATATTAACCATAAATTGAAACTTCTAGCTTGTGTGATAAATCGTCATATGCATTATTTACTTGACACATTCTTCTATAATTTTTTTTGTTTTAAATTAAAATAAATAATTTTATTTGAAAATAAAATTATTCACTATCTCTCTCGGTCGGTTGCAACACAGTTGCTTCTTGTTGGGTCTCTCAATGTTTGGACAAGAACCACATTTCAGAACCTACTCTAAGAATACCCATCCTACTTCTCTACTGACCAGCTGTTTTTTTTTTGTTGTTGTTGTTTTTTCTTCTTTTATAACCACCTACCAACGTTTATCTTTTTTCTCTTCCCATGCTTGACATTCTTTTCCAGAAACACACAGTGGTTGTTATTACTATTGTCTAAATTTGCCACTTGGCGACATCGTTTTATTTTCCAGAACTACTAATTTATTTATAAACAGTTTCTTCTTTCTTTCTTTCTTTTTTGGTACTTAATTGTTCAAATCTATTATGTCAATTGGCGCTAAAAGCGGCTGTTTGGTGTAGGCATTCAAGATAATTACTATAAAGCCTAAATTATATTTGCCTTTTTTTTAAATATTACTGGCTGTTAAGTAACAACTTGCCTGAATACTGATAATCAAATATTGTAGCAATTAATAACATACATTACACATGTAGAATGTAGCACAATGTTTCACTCTTAATGTTAAACCTTTGCAAATGCAGAAGCACTAAAGATGTGTTATTCTATATAAATAGAAGTTTACTGGTGAACTGTTGGCTGAGGAGGCAAGAGAGCCAGAAACAATAGCCACCTTTAACAAGTTCAAAGCTTATTGTTCCAATCCGTCTAGATTGGTAAAATTAGTATAAGGCTGCCGAAAAGGCGAGGGGCTACTCTAGCTGGGGGTGGCGTTAGAACGTTTCCGAATAGCGTCATATCCAAGAATGTCTCCCACCTGTTCTATGCCTAGAATTTGTTCTAGCTAGAATATGTTCTAGGTGATTGTTTGCAAAAGCAAACTTTTTTTTTATGTCCGGAAATTTTGTATTTCTCTCTCTTTTATCTAATCTCTTAGACTATTTAGAAAAGGGGTGACTTATTCTCTAAATCCAACAAGTGATTAATACTGTCTTTCATCTAATGTCACCGTTATTTATTATTTTATATATCTAATTCGGAATGTTATGATTAGCTAGTTGTGGGTAAACCCATGGAAATCACACTTCCTTCAATAATGTTTATCCCTAATTAAATCTCTTCAGTTATTCATTACAAAATATACACCCGTGATATTTGATATATAATGATTACTATAAATTTTTGCATTCTATCCCCCTTCTCAACCAAACATACACATCTCTTCTGTTTATTGTTCCGTTTCTGTTTTGTGTGTGGTAACTGAGGAAGTTCTTGTTATTTATATTTTTTTCAATTCTGTTCCCGGATGTTTCTTATCTTACTATGACAGTTCCACTTTGTTTCCTCTTTGGTTCTGTCAATCTATTTTTTTTTTCTTACTGGTATCTCTTTGACCGTCCCTTTTTCTTTCCACAATATGTTTTGTATTTAGCTAGCTGTTAGCTAATTATATTAGTCCCATTATATTAATCTTAATCTCTCTCTCTCTCTCTCTCTCTCTCTCTCTCTCTGTGCATATTTACCCGTCTCTTGTTTGCCTAATCCTTTAGTATATCTATCTTTACTTAAGTTCAAACCCTTTGTATCCATCTTATACATTAATTTCTTCCCTACAAATCTATAATTTCAGACGGTTCCCTTATCTTGTGCACCCACCTGCATGTTTTCCAGTTTTTTTTCCTTTCTACTTCTGCTGTGTTCCTACTTACTATATTAATGTTTATCTTCCTAAACCAAATACACTTTCCTTACATTAATACAACTTAGCTATCATTCTAAATCCACTGCTGACCTCAACTACCATCTCGGTACTTTTCACATCAACTTCAGCCTTAGTAGGAAAATGTGTACCTATGTATGCCCACTCTCTATGTCATATATTTGTCACCTAATCATGGCCAATAAAGAACTCCAGTTACTATATCTCACTCAACTTGTTCCAAATAATCTATTCAACTCTCATTGTCTCACTCCATCGATGTTGTCCACTAAAGATTCGCATTCCTCGAAGAAGGTTTACTACAATTTTAATAACCATAATTGTGTCTGACTTTCCTACTTGTATCCACATTGACCCAGCTAGTACACATTTCTATAGTTTTAAACCAGTTTTTTTCACCAGTCAGTTTCTCCTGCTGCTAGTTTGACTGCAGCTTCCAGAACCCAAACTCTGTTACTACACTAATATCTGTTGCTCCTATTATCTTATAAATACTACAATACTACTTTCATAAACACTGGCTGTATTACAAGCAACTATCCTAAACCATCAACTCTTCTTTCAAATTTCTTTTATCCTCCAAATGTACTAATTGATCAAACCTTTGCTAATTCTATACAAATTACTCTGAACAACATTTAATTGATCCTACTCAAATGGTTAAAACATATCAGAGAAAATTATTGGTATTTATATTTATTGGTATTCCTTCTGCCTTCCTATTGGGATCTTAAAATTCAATAACACCTAACAAAATGCAAAAGATACACATTTCAAAGATGATGATCCGTATCACATCTATTCTTAATAACTACTAAGTTTAAGAATATTCTTTTTACCAACAACTACACTTGGCCTCAGTATTCCAGCAATTTTTCTTTGAGGCGTCATATTCTTAATATTGCTGAAACCACTTCAAACAGAAGTGACTGCCTACTAGTTCCACTAAATATTCCATCCTAGAGCAATTGCTGAATCATTACAAGATTCAAATATCTCTTTATTTTGGAGTGCTGCCTTCATAAACAGGATGGTAAACATCTTTTGATCATTCACATCCTATTCTGCAGAAAACCATCTGTTGAAAATCTACCATCTCTGAATAACCTTTCTCACTACCAGTGTAATGAACTTTGCTCTTTTGAACTTTCCAGAAACACTCCCTTTCCCCCCTCTCTCCTCATTGTATTTCTCTCCTTAAACCCTATGTTGTTACATAGGCTATTACACAGTCCTTTATTCAAAAGACTGCCATTTAGTGGAACTCCTACCCTACAATTTATTCCCTTAATAATAGTCATTTCCAACTTATCAAATCTACATAATAAACTGCACTAACCTTGTACCTCCTTCTGACTAATCTCAGAAAGTCTCCAAAGACTGTGGGTAGTCACTGTCTTCCATTGTGGCTTCACTATATGGAATCCTAATTTTAGTGAAAGATATCTCATCAACACACCATCTCTTCCTTACTATCTGAAATCTCAAATTATCCCTGAAGTTGTCTTATAACAGGCAAAACCCATTCTGTTTTCTCAATCTTTTATTTTTCAACTCCTACTTTCCTAGTTAGCTATATCCATTGACAAGAATTTCTTGATAAATCTACCCACCCACAATTCAAATGTCCCATTTTATCTTCTAGGCTTTGACAGTGTCAGCTGCCTGATTTTTCAAAGTTTTTGTAACATTTTAACTGCATTAACATTTCTATTTATTTTAATTTCTGAATTCTCAAGCTTATTTCTGAAATGTTGCTTTAGCTATTATTCTTATGGATGTATTACTTACATAAGTGTCAAGATACACAATGTGGTAAGTTATTAAAGTGTTGCCTTCATTTGCCCCAAAATTTGGCAATTAGTATGCTATCACTAATGCTGGATTATCTCTAGCTAAGACACTTTAACTTTTTCTCCGTTCACATTACTCTAAATAGGTAGTATGCAGAAGCACTGCTTACCACAGCAGGTTTGCAGAGGTATTGCTTTATTACTTTATATACTTATCTCAAATGTGCTCATCTACTCTTTTACTTGTTTCAGTCATTTGACTGCGGCCATACTGGAGCACCGCCTTTAGTTGAGCAAATTGACCCCAGGACTTATTCTTTTGTAAGCCCAGTACTTATTCTATCGGTCTCTTTTGCCGAACCACTAAGTGACGGGGACGTAAACACACCAGCACCGGTTGTCAAGCAATGCTAGGGGGACAAACACAGACACACACACTTATATATATATACATATATACAACAGGCTTCTTTAAGGTTCCGTCTACCAAATCCACTCACAAGGCATTGGTCGGCCCGGGGCTATAGCAGAAGACACTTGCCCAAGATGCCATGCAGTGGGACTGAACCCGGAACCATGTGGTTGGTTAGCAAGCTACTTACCACACAGCCACTCCTGAAAAAGACAATATAAAAATGCTTCTTTTTTTTTTTTTTTTCAAACCTCATCTCAAACCATCTAAAACTGGAGAAACCTTAGTAGAATGTATGGATCTTGTCATTAAATAATATCAATATAATTTTGTTTTGACAAATATTTTTGTCTAATATGAATAAGTAGTGGGTGTGGCTATGTGGTAAGAAACTTGTTTCCCAACCACATGGTTCTGGGTTCTGTGTGTCACCTTGGGCAAGTGTCTTCTATAGCCTCGGGCTGACCAAAGCCTTGTGAGTGGATCTGGGAAATGGAAACTGAAAGAAGCCCATCATATATATATATATGCACAGGAGTGGCTGTGTGGTAAGTAGCTTGCTTACCAACCACGGAAACTGAAAGAAGCCTGTCGTATATATGTGTGTGTGTGTGTGTGTGTGTATATATGTTTGTCCCCCCCCTCCAACATCGCTTGACAACCTATGCTGGTGTGTTTAACTTAGCGGTTCGACAAAAGATACCGATAGAATAAGTACTAGGCTTCTAAAGAATAAGTCCTGGGGTCGATTTGCTCGACTAAAGGCAGTGCTCCAGCATGGCCGCAGTCAAATGACTGAAACAAGTAAAAGAGTATATGTTTGTGTGTCTGTGTTTGTCCACCTACCATCACTTGATAATTGATATTGGTGTGTTTACATCCCTGAAACTTAGCAGTTCAGCAAAAGAGACTAATAAAATACAAAGTCTTGGGGTTGATTTTTTTCAACTAAGAAAGATAGTGCTCCAGCATGGCTGCAGTCAAATGACTGAAACAAGTAGAAGAATAAAGTATAAAACTATTATATTGTGCATTTAAAAAAAAATGTTTTTTCTTTTAATTTGGATAGAAATCACACTTAAGCATTATATGCTAATTACAAATTGATGAATAAATATCCTTTTTAATTCACAATGCAAAGACTAGATTGTGGGTATAGCTTATGTTAAGAACTTTAGGGTCTTGTAATCTTATACTTGGTGAAGAGATGTATCACTTACAATTCAGGAGTTACGTATATGGGATTGTGTCAGCTGATAGGCAGTCTCTTAAAACACTATGTTCTAATCTTCTACTATTGGTCCAAGGCCTTGTGAGTGGATTTGGTTGTGAGAAACTGGAAGAAGCTCTCTCTCTCTCTCACGTATGTAAATGCGTGCATTGTTGTCTCCTTACTTTGCTTGCATAATGGTGCACTTGTTTACAGCTATCAGACAGTCAGTGTCCTTCATCTCCAATATTCTGTGAAAATGTGTCCGTTAGTGTGGAAATATTAACTTGCTTTAGAAGCAGGTGAAGGTTGGTGACAGGAAGGGCATCCAGCCGTAGAAAATCTGCCTCCACAAATTCTGTCTGACCAATGCCAGCACAGAAAAGTAAATGTTACAATGATGATAAGGCGGCGAGCTGGCAGAATCGTTAGCATGCCGGGCAAAATGCGTAGCCGTATTTTGTCTGCCGTTGCGTTCTGAGTTCAAATTCCGCCGAGGTCAACTTTGCCTTTCATCCTTTCGGGGTCGATTAAATAAGTACCAGTTACGCACTGGGGTCGATGTAATCGACTTAATTCGTTTGTCTGTCCTTGTTTAGCCCCTTGTGGGTAATAAAGAAACAGTTACAATGATGATGATAAGGTTGTTCTGACTTTTCTTTCAATGACTAGCACAATCATGAAATCTGTGAGCAAATAGCCTCAAGAATCCAGGTCGATTTCACAGAAATATTGTCCTGGTCTGAGTCTGCAATTTCAATGATTCTACAAAAATTCACCAAAGAACCTGTAGATAATTACTCTCTTTTACTCTTTTACTTGTTTCAGTCATTTGACTGCGACCATGCTGGAGCACCGCCTTTAGTCGAGCAAACCGACCGCGGGACTTATTCTTTGTAAGCCCAGTACTTATTCTATCGGTGTCTTTTTGCCGAACCGCTAAGTGACAGGGACGTAAACACACCAGCATCGGTTGTCAAGCAATGCTAGGGGGACAAACACAGACACATAAACACACATATATATATATATACATATATACGACAGGCTTCTTTCAGTTTCCGTCTACCAAATCCACTCACAAGGCTTTGGTCGGCCCGGGGCTATAGCAGAAGACACTTGCCCAAGATGTCACGCAGTGGGACTGAACCCGAAACCATGTGGTTGGTTAGCAAGCTACTTACCACACAGCCACTCCTGCATCTTGGGTTTTTTTTTTTTGTTTTTTGTTTAGCTCTAGGTCAACCTTGATCAAGCAGACCATCCTGTCTTTTTCCAAGTACAGTGTACTTTGGATCGAATTATCCTATGTTCTTTTCTAACACAGAGTGCATTTTGAGTAAGTCGTGTATGTGTGCTATTTCTTGCAGGTCAAACACTCATGTAGTGGTTCTCTCATTGGCTCAGCAAAATAGTTTTTCCGGCAAGCAGCATTTTAGGCAAATGCAGAGATAAGTGAGTAATTGAGTTTGTAATGGGACTTGGTGAGCTGATTGAAAATTAGTACTTAATAATGCACAGGGTGGACAGGAATTTGACTATGAAGCAAACCTGTTAAAAGAAAGAGCAGATGTCACATTTCCTCTGAAATTTACCCACACTCACACAAATTCTATAAATTGGTGAGTCGGGTCTATCAGTTGTGACTATTCTGTCTTTTATCGGGCCTTGTGTATTTAGGACGCTGCATATTCAAATTTTAATATCGTACATAAATCAAAAGCCTAGTCCTGTAATGATTCTATTACAGACTAGAAATAAATGATAGAAGGTATTAGTTTTTTCTAAAGAGTTCCTCACTGCCTTTAAAAATGAATGTAAACAAGGTTGGTATGATTCTTGTAATAGGCGCAGGAGTGGCTGTGTGGTAAGTAGCTTGTTTACCAACCACATGGTTCCGGGTTCAGTCCCTCTGCGTGACACCTTGGGCAAGTGTCTTCTACTATAGCCTCGGGCCGACCAATGCCTTGTGAGTGGATTTGGTAGACGGAAACTGAAAGAAGCCCGTCGTATATATGTATATATATATATATGCGTGTGTGTGTTTGTTCCCCTAGCATTGCTTGACAACCGATGCTGGTGTGTTTATGTCTCCGTTACTTAGCGGTTCGGCAAAAAGAGACCGATAGAATAAGTACTGGACTTAGAAAAGAATAAGTTCCAGGGTCGAGTTGCTTGATTAAAGGCGGTGCTTCAGCATGGCCGCAGTCAAATGACTGAAACGAGTAAAAGAGTATGGTGCATTTCAGGACAGGCTGGCTGATGCAGCCCTGTGCTGTACTGACTCCATACAGGAGCTAAGAGTTAATGTCTCTCTGACAATGGTTTTAAGATAGTAAGGCATGATTTGAGGGTGATGTGACTGCTGTTCTTAGTAAATCAAGTTGCTGCATAAAGGCTCCCTCATTGCTTGTCTAACAGGTTTTTGTTGTTTAACCCACGTTGGCTCTAATTAAACCAGTTTATAAACAAAGGCTTTCCTGCCATAATCATCTTTTTTCTTTTCTTTTTTTCCTTTTTTTTTTTTTTTTCTTGGAAGTATAGTATTATCTGAGAGAGATTTAGTAGTCATTTGTAATAAGTTGAGTAGTCATATAGCAGATCCCTCATTAGCTTTCCCAGTAGGTTTTTAAATGGTGGTTTTGAACTGGCAGGCTGTTTGAAAGATGAGTTTGATTTAGTATCAAAAAAATATGCTGAATGAAGTACTGCCTAATAAACTTGTATAAAGACACCATAGGCATTTGTGTATATTCATGTCTTTATGTATGTGAGTGCTCACAGACATAAATATACAGAAACTAAGCATTAGTATTGTCAGTTGTGTAAGACAGAAGACTGCAAGGGTATGGATGTTTGATGCATCATCATCATCATCATCGTTTAACGTCCGTTTTCCGCACTAGCACGGGTTGGACGGTTCGACCGGGGTCTGGGAAGCCAGGGGTTGCACCAGGCTCCAGTCTGATCTGGCAGAGTTTCTACAGCTGGATGCCCTTCCTAACGCCAACCACTCTGCGAGTGCATATAAAAAATTATTATTGGGTAAAAAAATTTGTTTCATGATGCAAGTGAAAGGTATCTGTTAGTGATGAGATCCATCTCAGGATGCTGAGCTTTGCAAAGGAAATGGTGAAAGACCATGCAACAAGTTGGTGAGATGCTCCATTAAAACAGATCAGTGGAACCCATGCCAGCATGTAAAAACCAAGTACAGAAATTACGATTCTGTATATGCATAGCAACCGTAAGGGCAGTTAGTTATATATCTCTTTTAGTCATTTTTAATTCTGTAAGAACTAATCAATGAAACCTATTCTGATATTGACATAGTTTCCTAATGGCAGGAAGGTAACTCAATCTTCTACCAGCAGTCTTTAATTTTAGCAGCTCCGAGTTAAAAGTCAAGTACTTTTTTAGTATCTTACCCATTAATTTCGCTTGATGTCATCTGAAACAACCTGTTCATTATTCAGAAACTTGTTTTATTTGTCGTTACAAGAGTTTCTTTTTCCTTTTATTTTTCTTAGTTTTTTTTTTTTTTCTTTCTTCTTCCAGGATTGTGGAAGGGGTATGTTCTTAGTACAGTCCTTCCTCAATTAGAGATTTGGTTGATTCATGTCACAATATTTGTGGCGAACATGTAACATTAGACCTAATTACAAATTGTTGTTACACTTACATAGACACTCTAATTTATCTTGGTGGAGAATAATTAGATATATTACTGAAAGTAAATTGAAAAAGAAAACATTTTTCTTGTCTGGAGATTACTATAAACAAGGTTTTTTGCTCTTTATTTTATTTTACTAGGATGATGGCCTTTATCACAAATGGCCAATAGTAGAATATCAATCTTTATCAGTACTTGTAGTGAAATAATTGTTTTAACTTTTGGCACAAGGCCTGCAATTTTATGGGGAGTTTTTAGCCTCAAGCTCAGCATTTATCAACTCCAAAAGGATGAAAGGTAAAGTTGACCTCAATGGTATTTGAACTCAGAATGTGAAGAACCAGAAGAAATGCTGCTAAGCATTTTCTTACCCAAAATGCTAATGATTCTACCAGCTCAGTGCCTTTCTGATTTTTAAACTTTGGCACAAGACCAGCAATTTAAGTAGGGTGGTCTAGTTGATTATATCAACTAATGATTCTGTTAGATCTGTGGTTCTCAACTGGGGACCACATAAGATTTTGTTGTTAAAATTTACCTGCAATAAATTGTGTATACTTCAATGATACACACAATATTTTCACAACTTATTTTTATACAATTCCTAACATATAATTATAAAAATATAATGGGGTTCTTAAACATTGAATGGCTATAAGAGTAAAATAGGAATCAAAGGAGTTCCCCCTCTCTCTCTTTCGGAGAGGCACTGAGCACCTACACGCACATATACACACACGGAAGTGACTTCCGCCTACCGAATTCAATCACAAAGCTTCGGTCAACTCAGGGCTATAGTGGAAGACACTTGCCCAAAGTGCCACGCAGTGGGACTGAACCTGAAACCATGTAGCGAGAAAGCAAGCTCCCTAACCACACAGCCATGCCCACAGGCAAAAAATGGTTGAGAACTATTTGGCAGATCACCTTAGATGGGTGATATACTGAAAAGTTACTTTCTCATCTGTGTTTAGATTATCTTGAGAGCCTCAAATCTAGGGAATCAATTTTAGTCAAAGACAACCAGCAACGATACAAGACAGAACACTTAATAATTTTCGGATACCATCTTTGAATCTACTGAAAAAGACACATTACAAACTCATGGTATCCAAATCTCTTTAATTGCATTCTGTAGCAGCTATTTCTAAAGGAAGTCTTGTACAGGTGCGGCTGTGTAGTCAAAAATTTTGCTTTGCAACCAAATAGTTTTTGGTCCTGTCTCATTGCATGGCAACTTGGGTATATGCCTGCTATTGTAGCTCTGGGCCAACCAGTGCCTTGTGGGGGAATTTGTTAAATGGAAACTGAGAGTGTATGTGTATGTCTTTGTGTTTATCACTCCACCACTTAACAACCAGTGTTGGTTTGTATAAGTCCCTGTAACTTAGCAGTTTGGTAAAAGAGACCAAAAGTATAAGTACCAGACTTAAAAGGGTAAAAACCCCAAAAATGAAGTACTGGGGGAAATATATTAAACTAAAGACCCTCCAAGGTGATGCCCCAGTTTGGCCACAGTTCAGTGACTGAAACAAGTAAAAGTAAGTTTGTTACTCATGATAATTAAACTTATCAAGCTCTTCTCCAAACTCTATGACCTAATTGCTGCTGACTCAGGCCATTACCAGTCTTACAAGACACTTGGTTTTTCCTAAATGAAATCTAGTTTTCTTTTGTCTACTTACTTTTATTGCCTCAAACTGTCTGTCTGTCTGTCTGTCTGTCATAAATATCATCTGTGAAAGTAATCTGAAAAGCTTCTTAACCTTTTATCAAATAAAATCTCAAATAGAAGGCTGATCATGATAGACATAGATATTTATATATGGTTAAGATTTGAACATTTCCCTCTTCTCTCTGTCATTTTCTAGCTTTCATTTATTTTCTCAACATGTAATTTAAAGAATCTGAGAAAATGCACATGTGCACACCACACGCATGCAATGTGCATGTCATGTGTATGCAATGTTCATGCGCACCAATGCTCATGCACATGCTCACACACACAATGCACACGTGCTCACGTGCACATTCATGCAATGGTAATCAACATTGAATTTTTAATAATTGTAGGATTTGGTTTCCTTCTGTTTAATGGCTTAGATGATGGCTGAAAACCTCTATTATTACAATACGATTTTTAAAGACCAAAATGATGCAGGATGTGCAGAGCCAACAATAGAACCTATCTGGTCATTCAACATGCTAGAAATAAGTCTGATCTCCCTCAAATCATATTCTGCAATCTTAAAAATAGACATGTTGCTTAAGTTAGTCCTCAATGCACTGTTTCTATGTTGGTATGGGTTAGATAGTTTGATAGGAACTGACTGACAAGCCGGAAGACTGCGCCAAGCTCTAGTGTCTGCTTTGGTACGGTTCCAATGGCTGGATGCCCTTCCTAATGCCAACTATTTTATATTGTACTGAGTGCTTTTTATGTGGAATTGGCTCTCTCTCTCTCTCTCTCTCTCTCTCACATGTGGTTAAAGTTTGCTTCCAAGCCACATGGTTTTGACTTCAATTACATGTTTGTATGTATGCAGCACCCATGCTGGTACCACTTAAAAAGCTCCTGTACTGATGCAACATAAAAAGCACTTAGTTCACTCTGTAAAGTGGTTGGCATTAGGATGGGCATCCAGCTGTAAAGACCATGCCAAAACAGACAATTTGAGCCTGGTGCAGCTCTCCAGTCTTGAATGGTCAAACCGTCCAACCCATGCCAGCATGGAAAATGGTTATTAAATAGTGATGATATATAAATAAATTGTTAGCAAGGAGTGGAGTGAGCAAATTGTTTTATTACATATATTTACAATTGTTTCACTGGCATTCAAACTCGAGAGTATTGTTATATTACACAAGGTGGCCACAGTCATGCACCATGGGAGATAGCAAGTATGCTTTATTAGCAATAAAGTAGGTAATCCATTACAAATGTTCAAAGTGTTGGCCATGTATGAACAAGTGTTCATACGGAATTTGAAATTGTGATGAACCCTCTCAAATATCTCTTCATTGCCGATGACTTGTTCACACGCTTCAACAATTCTTTGAGGATGATGTCCTTGGTCATGACTCTTCAGAATACACAAGGGATTTAATGTAACCCCAGAAAAAAAGACCATGGGAGTTAAAGCTGGTGACCACAGTTCCCATTCAATTGGTCTGCGATGCTTGAGCCATTTCCCTGGAAAATGTTCATTCAGAAATTCATGAACCTGTAATGCATAATGGAGGGGAACCCCCATCCTGCTGAAAACTAGATAGGTTTTTCCCCCCTTTCAAGTGAATGCACGTGAAGCATCATCTTGCTGACAAGCATATCCAGATACGGATCACCTGTCACAGAACCCTCAAAATAAAATGGTCCAATTACTTGATTGTGCCAAATCCCCCACCACACCATTACCTTGCCCCTGCCTTGTTGATTATATGCCACCATCCAATGAGGATTGGTTTGTGAGTAAATCGGCAGTTGTTAAAAACGATTTAAAAAAAAAAAAAAAAGAGAATGTCAGCCATTTCCCATATCGCAGTATGATGCATGACTTTATGAACCCCCTTATATAATATATTTAACTATAGATTCTAAATGTATCATTATATTGATACAATTAAATGTCAGCTCATCAGAATCTTGCTTGTAATACATTTGCTGCTGAAAATTTGTATTATCACAAATTTGTTTGTATAGTCCAGTGTTTTTCAAACTTTTTGCTGGTGCGGAACCCCAAGAAAACATTTCACTGGCTCGAGGAACCCCTGTGCAATAATTTAATTGTCCTATGCACACGTATCTGCACAGGAGAATTAAAAATTACTGTCGATTTTAGCATTTTTGTAACTTCTTGCGGAACCCCTGGACTGTACTGGCGGAACCCTAAGGTTGAAAACCACTGGTATAGTCAATGTATTTATATGAATACATTTGCATATCACAAGTAAAACCAAGAAGAAAAAAATACAGAATAAACCACAATTCAAATCCACTGGTCAATACATATGATGATGAGTAGACGAAAGGATAAACATAGAACAAGATATTGTTGTTAGATATCATTTTCTGTTTCCAAAAAGTTTGTTTCAGCCATGCATCTGTGGTCATGCTGGAGTACCACCATTTTTATCCAGTTATTTTTTTTCCCCTCAGTTCATTTAGGCTCTATCATCCTTGCTTACTTCATTTCTATCTAGTCTTCATGAACTCTATACATTGAAGACCCAAGTCTCATTACCTTGCAGCTTCACACTTTGTACACAAGTATCGTACAATCTGCCCATTACTCTGTGAAAGATGCCTAAGTTTTTTGTATCCCTTTCTTACTCAGGTTACTCTTCTGTTGGTATAATACCACTACTGATATGCCACTTACAAAATCTACCTTCTTTGACAGACTACCTATGCTCCCACTGCACCTTTTTATTCATCCCTAGTTTATACTGTGTGCAACATATGGAATTTCTTTTTCTGCAGTTCCTTAATGGCAGCAAGGTCCTGTCTTTTTTCCTACTTACTAAAGCATTAGCTTCTATAAAGTTTACTTTGAGACCTCTTAATTCTAGATTTTGCTCCCAGGTCTAGAATTTCCTCTCTAAATCCTCTACAGATTCATCTATAAGAAGTCATTAGCATTCAAAAGTTCCCATGGACAACAAGCTGAACTCGTTGCTGATTCTATGGCTTGTATGACCTCACATGCCATTTATCTCCATTCAGTTTACTTAGCAGCAACCAGATACAGAGCATATGACCCTGTCAATGGCCTTCTCTAAGTCAACAAATGTTGAGTATACAGGCTTACTCTTAGCTAAGTACTTCCGTGAGGATCAAGCTATGTGAGGTGGTATGTGAAAAAAAAAACGCCCTTCAAACTTTGGGCCTCACAGAGGCAGTGACAAGTGACAGAGACCTTTGGCAATACACCATACTTGAGAAGACCTGTCAAGCCAAATGAAATTGCAGTCGTGGCCAATGCCAGTGTTTCATAACTGGCACCTGTGCCAATAGCATGTAAAAAGCACCCACTACACTCTTGGAGGGGTTGGCATTAGGAAGGGCATCCAACTGTAGAAACCATGCCAAATCAGGCTGTAGTGGGTGCTTTTATGTGCCACCGGCACAAGGGCCAGTCAGAAGCATATGTACACTTGCGTCAGAAATTAATTAGCACTTCTCAAATTTCTACATTAAATAGGTTAAATCAATTAACCTATGAGCTGTTCAAAACGTCTTACGCGATGAGAAAACTTAGTACGGTGTGATTTCGGTCCTTGCGAGGCGCTACCTATATCTATTAAACAAAGGAAGATTTGTCTGCATCCGCACTCCAAGTTGTTGTTGCACTGCTATGTCAACATCATAAGGCTGTAGACTCTCAAACTGCTCTGCAAACAAAGTTACGTCATCGTTCTGCGCAACAGTGAACTCGCAACAAAGCAATAGTTCGAGATATGGCCACTAGGTGACAGCACATACCTTGAGTGAAGAGCAAATCAAGGGTGCTAATTAATTTCTGACGGTAGTGTAGATGTGTATATAGGCATAGCTGTGTTGTTCCCAGCATGTGGTTTTGGGTTTAGTTTTATTGTATGGGTAAGTCCCTTCTACTACTACGCCCCACACACACACATACTCCCCAGCTTTCTAGTTTTCAGTCAAACCATCCAACCCATGCCAACATGGAAAACAGACATTAAATGATGATGGTGATGATGTGTGTATATTTGTGGATGCATGTATGCGTATATTCCTTTTTATATGTATTAACATTGCCAATATATTTCAATGCATGGAGATCTCTGTGCTCTTGGTTGCATATCTTCTCACCGGGGCATCAGCCTGATAGTCTTATTAATGACATGGAATGCCAAATGGTTTATTAATTGTTGTTGACAGACAGTTTATTGATTATTAGTGGTGATAATAATCAGTTATGCGCAAATATGTAGAGGTAAATGTTTATATATGTGTGTGCACGTGCATGCGTGCGCGTGCACTCCTGTATGCACAACTTTTTAATTTGTATATTATTATTTGAAATTTTCCTCCAAGGAAGAAACTGGTTTCTAACAAAGAAATTCTCCAATAGAATTTAGATAACAAATTTATATGGTTCATGTTGAAGTTGAAAAAAATGTCTTTGATATTTCTATGTTCCCTTCACAGATTATATTATAAAGAACACATTAGCTGGTTGCCTTACTTCGCTTGAAAATCTTTAGCAAACGTTTCAATGACAATCTACAAAAGCTTGCATAACCAAATGCACCGATAACTATTGATATAAATGTGAATTTATAATCAGGATACAAAAACTGGAAGTTTCAAAGCAGTATCCATAAATATTCTTCTTCTCACTGGTTTTGGAACAAATTATCACATCTGCATTACAGCTGATGTCTTCTGTCTATACATAATTTTTCTTTCCTCTCTTGGCCAGCTATGTCAGGTCTGTTATGTTTACTTTTGGCAGTGTTTTAATGGAATGTTCCACCAATATTCCTTGTGTTGATATGTATATATATTCAATAGGAGCATTGTCTATTTTTATCCCAGGACATTTTTTTCTCACAGATGACATTGTATATTGTTTTAGCAAGCAACAGCATATGGCAATGGGAGATAGTAACTTGATGACATGTTTTTGGCAGCTGTTGATCACATAAGTAATGCCTTCCACAGAAGTGTGACATAATCAACATTTTTGGTTGCATCTTGGGGTTTCAGGGCTTCCACCATCCCTTTTAAGTATTTTTAGCTATCTCCTGCTTTTTGATTGCAAAAGCATAACCTTCAAGATGTAACCTGATATGATACAATGGT